>NC_061797.1:23592983-23904396 GCF_021462225.1 Girardinichthys multiradiatus
TTCAGTCCATTTACCATTTACTTGGAACTTCTTCATGAGTAGCATAGACAAGACTGTAAAAATGGTGATTAAAAATGCAAGTTAATCAAAAAAATAATCATGTACACGTTTAGTCCATCTCAGAGCTGCTTGGGAGGTAAGTTTTGGTAATACAAATGTCTACACTGTCCCAGATAAACAAGACAAAACTTGTCTTGTTTAGGTTCCTTGTACAAGGCTAAAACCTCAGGAGGACAAGGCCTTTTTAGTCTAATTCCTGAATTTACTGACTGTGTGGACACTGTCAGGCTTAAATGTATTGATTTTATTGCAGCATTTCCCTTACCATTATCCAAGTGTCTCACACACCTATGATAAGGAGAATCTTGTAGCGGGACAGCCTAATCTTTGTATTTCCTTTAACACAGCTGAGTTTATGGTTTTCAGCTAAGTTGCAACTGCCTCAGAGTTACAGCAGAGTAAAGTAAGTGTTCATGGCTTGGCTTTAACACCAGTCACGCTTCCCTTTCAAAAGCTGTCCATTTCTGAAACGTTCATGACCTGGTGCTAGCTAGCTTCACCTGTTCCCTAGTTGCATTGTGTTTTCCCATGCAGTGCCTCACCCAGCCAACACTGAAGCTGCAGAGAAATTAGGTCTTAGGTAGCAGTGTGAAAAGAAAGCACAATGCTTGTCACCAGAAACTCAGGTGGACAGACAGGGTAATGATAGTAATACTGTGTGTGTGTGTGTGTGTGTGTGTGTGCTTCTTTCTTTGAGTCTGTCATCTGTGACTTCATTGCTTGGCCAGTAGAGTCACACAATGTATTGCCTTGTCTCAATTTGAAATGTCCTCACCCTGCACCGTTTTATTGCTCCTCAGTTGCTTGCTGTGTACGTAGGTTATCAGGCACAGAACAGTAAATTATTAATATTCCACCATCATCAGGTCTGTAAACAAAACAATCATCTTAAAGTTGCTCTCAGTGAGACACTTAAAGCTGCCCCAGTTATTTTTAGGCAGCAGTGCCACTTTCATTTCTAAACATGTTACTGCATTTTCATGCTAATTGGTTAATTACCATTTACCGTTGTTTGAACAGTGAGATGTGACTGTATAGGTTTGTGTGATATTAACTGGAGGTCTATTAGTTTCAAGGCAAAAGGAAACAACTCTTCTCAAACAGATAGACTGAAGAGCAGGGACTCCATAAAGACATCACCATAATTGTCCGAAAAGGTAGCTACATTTTGGAGGGGATTAAATCTACATAGGATTATTTTAAGTAGAAGAAACGTGTTTATGTGTAGCAACAGTTTCACTAGCATTGACCCGCTGGAAGCAACATACATTTGTAACGAAAAAACGATTACCAATGTAAGAATTTGACTTGTATCCTATTTTGTTCCTTCATTTGTACATGTTTTGTTTCATCCAATTCTAAACCATTTTAAAATCATTGGTAACATTTCACAATTGCAGGATATAAAGAAAACATTGCAGTGTAATAATAATGTTGAATACTACAATAAAATCAGTTGCAGTTTATGCACATTTACTTCTCTCTTTTCGCTCTATTCCATCTCTGTGATCTTCCCATGCCTTTAGTTTGCCTTTAGCATCTTGGTTACTAAAATCTTTATCAGGCATTTACATCTAGAGCAGCAATAGTCCATCCAGCTGGCCAAATATGTCATTAGCAGGCAGAGTTTGGGTGCATGGCACCTGGAGTATTATACCCTCCTAAATGTTGCACCCAAACAGGATTTTGCATTAATATTGTAATTTAATATATTGGGCTCCTATATGATATTTACATTAACAACTGTAGCATGTTTGGCAAAGTGCAGATGAATATTCCCAGGCAGATGTAGGATAAAATTGGCGAAACAAGCTTTAAAATATGCAATTTGAGAGGAGAGAAATCACTGGAGCGGTTCTTGTTGCTTGGAAACATACAGTGGATAGCAACTGTGTTGTTTTTTGTTGAACATCATAGCCTGAGAAGGATTTTTTTTTACTTGTTCATGTATCTTTGTTGGGACATTCTCCTCCTCTCATCTCTGAAATATGAGATGGTTAGGAATAGAGTTGTATGGTGTTTGTAGAACAATTAGGCTTTTAGTTGTGGTGGTAAAGGTTAGCATGAGGACCTTGGGAATGCATTATGTCAGCAACTGTCCTCACAAAGATGGTAGAAGAGACATGTTTGTCAGTGAGTGAGTGGGAGGATAGAGGACCCATGGGTCGCATATCCTAATGGAGCCAGATCTGTACGTGATCAGGAATGAGATGAGACAGATCTGCTCCTCACCTGTCCTGTAGAAAGGTGTTACACAGACACACACATTCAAACATACACACAGCGTATGAAGGCTACCCTGCCCTGACTGTTGGTGGTTATAATCTGATGAATCTCCTCAGCAGCATGTGTGCCCACCTGTTAGTACAGCCCCTAGCTCCCACTTCAATCACTACCATATTACTGACGAGGGAAAGGTGTGTAGTTGTGTGTAGAAGGGGCTGCGACTGTGCTTGTAGAAATATAAAGCCATTTAACTGTTTAAAAAAAAATGCTGCTTAGTCTGCTTTGCCACAATCTTGCTTCTAGGTGTGGGTTGAGCTGGGGGTAGGAAGAAGTGTAATTTGGTAGCTACAGTGTCGAGCTTAGCTGAGTTGAGCAGGGGCGGGTTTTCTAGGGGTTTGCTTTGCAACTGTGCTGAGTAGCTGCACAAACAAGTCCTTTGAGCTGCTCTGCACTTACTAACACTTAAACAGCCTCTGTTATTACTCTGAAACAGACTTCTCTAAGCAGCAGGCCTCATGGCTGTTGGCATGGTCTTTAACACCCCCAGCAGTTGAATAAATTAATCATCCTGGTAGCTAGAAACGATAGCTGACAGCTGTTGAGTTGCTGACCAGCTGCTTTCCTGCCATGTCAGTGTGAATGTCAGTATTTTCTGTGTAGCCGAACCCTTTCTTGACTGAACTGATTATCACAACTTAGCTCAGTAAAATACCTTTAAGAAACTACCGCAGAGCTGAGCTAATTTGTAAATCAGTCACAATTTTATTTGGTCATGACTGTTTTGTACTTTACTTAATTAATGACCTAAAAAAGGAAACGTTTGCTACAAAGTACCATCATATCACCGTGTTCAAAAACATTGGATGTATAAAACCAAGAGTGATTAATCAATAATCACGATTCTTATCTTACTGTCCCAATTTGTTGAGCAGTTTATTAATATATTTTCACTTCAAGCACAAACATATAGGAAGAAATTCTAAGTCTTTGCTGTCATTAAGAAAGCATGTTAGCGGTTTGGCTGAGCATTAACTGGGGGGTATGTTGAAGGGTGGGTCCTGACGTGACTACCACACAACAAAAGTGTAAAGCAATAAATGACAAAGTGTCGAGGCTATTAAGTGAGGTGATGAATGCCAAGGAGCAATTTTAGATGGAGTGGCATGTCCTTTTCTTGCTTTGTTGTTGTCGTCTCTTGCCTGAAGTAACCCGCACACTCTCATTGGTCTCCTGCACTTCCTCTCTGCAGCTCAGTGGCTTTCGCACTCTGCAGAAACATGAGCCTGAATAAATTGTCACACGCTCACAGATTATCTTCCCAGGATGTTATTTTGTGCAGGGAGGATGTTTGAAATGCCAGTCACGGGCACCCTGCCCCCTCCCCCATCATCTCTCCTACACTGTCTTTTACAATATATCCTTGAGCAGCCATGGACCAGAGCAATCTACTGTTGCTGGGTGCTACAGTATTTGTTTTTTGTTTAGCGTTTGTGGTTGCCAGCATTCATTGTATCAGCATAGTCTAACGAGGCAAAAAGTAAGCTCTTCTCTCCCGAAGACTTCACAGTCTGATTTACAACATGGCTATTCACACCATCCTGCTTGTTCCCTGGAACCAGCCCCTCTGTCTCTCTCAATGAGCATCTTCCCTTTTCATCTCCCCTCAGTTCCTTTCTAGTCTGCAGCCCTGTTCTTGTCCCCCTTATTTCCTTTTTAAAAGTTACCCAACCTGCCCACCGCCCTAGCCAACAGGGCGAGATGAGCCATTCGAGGCGCACAGGGAGGAAGATTGAGCACGGCCGAGGCATTGACAGAGTAGTGAGGCACAGCAGGGGTGTGGGAAGCTAAATATAGAGTGGCTCTTTGGCGCTGTGATGATGTCACGGGCCATGGAAGCAGCAAGAGGCAAACAAGAGAAAAAACTAGAGGGTTTAGAGGCCTCACTGACTTGTATGAATTTACTAGAATAATCATATCTCATATTTAGCAGTGGTCTGAGCTACATATGTCATGTTTACTTTTAGGTAGTTTTATAAACTATGTTAAACCCTCAATATCAAATGTCTATTATTGCACTGCATTTAATGCCGTTCATTTATGTTTGAAGTTTTAGTAAGTGTGTGAACTTCCATGTGGTACACCTGGAGTGGTGGGATTTAACCTGGTAATGTGGAATAATGGGGCATGTTTAATGTTGACAGGCATAGTATTTATTTTGATGATTATTCTTTTTTTTTTTTTTACAATTACTGCACAAATCAAAGGTATTGAGGCATACATTCAGTCAGTCTGAATTTGTGAGAGCAGCCACACTGCGGAAGCTTCTTGGCTCACACACTAAATCCATTTTATTGGAGAGGCTACCTTTCTGTCCAGCAATAATATTCAATCTTGAAGTTTCTAGCAATAGATCTCTGTGGACATGTAAAAGCTTCTGTCTGAGGTTGCAGTAAGACGATATGGTGAACACTGAGTTTATGAAGCATCTCGAAGGGATTTAGTTATTCTGTATCCACCCCATTTCTTTTGCTGTGTAGGTATTATAGCACAGCACGATAGCCACTTCAGAGGCATGTCTTTTCCAGGAAGAAGCATCTGACTGACATTTTTATTTGAGAGACTGATCAGTAGTGGAAAGAGTAAAGGGCAGAGTGGCTCTTGACACATGTGCATTAAGGTCTGTACAAAGTACAAAAAGGTTATTTGAACAATAACCCTATTTAAGTCTTGATGATACTGTGGGTACAGTCTCCCAGTCATCTCCGGTGATCATGTGTAAAAACAGCACTGGTTATCCAGCACAGCATTTTTATCTGTATTAGCTTTGCAGGGTCAGGGCCAGCAAGGCTTTTATTGCAATGCGGCAGCTGCAACACAAAGCTGGGGCCTATTTCTATTGATCCTTAAGCCTGATGGATTCTTAAGTACAGAAGGCTGGCTTGCCTGGTTGGAGCTGTCTTGTTTCATCTGCATTGACTCACCCTGCTCATGCTGATAAGCTGTCTGCGTTTCCAGAAACCTGAATGGAAAGTATTGCAGCACAGAAGCTATACAGCTAGAAGATACATTTTGTGAACAAGCAGCACAGTTTAAGTTGTAAATATTTCTAAGTAAATGACATTTCTTCAAATTGACCCCACAAAACTGGACTCTGCACAGAACCTTTATCAGTAAACATGGAAACTGTACAGCGAACCCTCTTTAAAACCTATCTTTAAACTAAGGAGTGTCTGCCTCACAATATAGCCATTCTGTTCCTTTCACTATTTCTCTCTGTTGACTTTCACCTAGCAACAGCTTTATAGGCGAAATAAAATGTATTTATTTTTTTTTAGAGAAGTACAGAGTGACACTGGAAGGAGCCATTTTTAGAACAAGATTTGTATTTTCAATCTTGACCTATAGTTTAATACTTCTTAATATCTCAGTAAGATAGAAAATACTGTGATCAAGTGAAGATGCATCTTCTTTATTTGTGCTTTTCTCTTTTACACGTCCCTCATGTGTTATAAAGTAGTGTCTTTCTTGTCGAGGTTTCTAGGCAACACACAGAAAAAGTCTCAGTCATAGTCTTTGATTTTTCCGACGAGATTGAGAGTGAAGCGAAGAGGAAGCAAGAATGAGTGTTTTCAGCAAGCAAAGCGAATATTTTTTTTAAAGAATTTGATTCCTTAACTGCCTCCTGTCTTAGGATTTGATTCACTTTGTAACCATCCACCCGCACGTAATGTAACATCTTGGGAAATGTAAAAACAGAAAAACAAAAGGTTTCAGAATCATAGTAGCCAACTATACAAAAAGTGGGTCTGAAAGTAGGGCTGTTTATGTGACAATGAGGTGTTGACAACCCAAACTGAGATGTGTTTTTACAGAAAGACATCGGCAATAAATTATAATCTTCTTGGACTTTACACATGGATGTCCCAAACCTGTCCCAGGTAATGAGTCTGTGTCCTGATCAAAACGTTTGAAATAATCGGTATAGAGGATTCCCTGACAAAACTCTGCTCCTATTTCGATGTTGTCCGTCTGCTGTCTGGGATTGCGTCAGTCACATCGCCAGCAAGGCATGCAGCTGGTTTTTTCGCACAGTTTTTACCCATCATGACCTGTTTTTTTCCTTGTGGACATGTTGTTCTGTTTATCTAATCTGGCTGTAAGTTGTCTGCACACCCTGCGAGTTGCACAAGCGACGTTTGCATGGCTACTTAATAACAATTGGAGCCTATTTCCTCATCCACAGCCTGCAAAGTTGTTATAAAAACATGGTGCTGTGGATCTAACTTGAAATTTCTGCTTAAAATCTAAATGTTTTTAACCCTTTGACATTCCCAGTGAGAGAGGGGCTGCAGAGACTTCCTGTCAGTATCATATGACCTGCTCTGCCCACTGCTTCTCAGATAAACACAAACCGCTTTCAGTTGAGGAGAGAGCTGCAGAGCTCTGCTCACTTCTGTAACAATAGTTATTATTTTCAATAACATTCAAAACAAAGATTTAAGTTACTGACTCAGCTTAACAACTTTCTAGACTTCTGTCTAGGGAAGATCAACTGGAACCGCTTTGAAATATGTGATAAACAAGTGATTTCAAAAACTAGGAATGTTAGCCTAGCGCTCAGCATGTAACAGCAGGAGTAAGAAATTATTTTATTTTAAGGTTCTAGCTATATTTTTAGAGTCAGATATGCATTTTAAAACAAATGAAAAATGTTTTAAGCGACACATTGTCAAGACAGTCAAAACTGATGTCACTGTTAAGAAAAGGAAAAACTGGAGAGACTGTCTCATCCAGATCATCACTAATGATAATACTGATGAAATGTAGTCTCGTTGTATCACTATTTGTTAAGGTTTATGAAGTTTCGTGCTAGGAATGAGTGGAGGCCATTGATTCAACCATTTAGGGTGCTGTCACACCAAACCTTTCAGATGCTTTTACCTTCCCAGAGCTAAACTGCATTATCTGTCATACTTTAATATTAAACTAATACTCGTTACAAATCTTTATTTTCCACAGATGAATTGTCTTTCCACATGCTTATCTAGATTGCATAAAAGCAAACTGGACAGGCAGTGCAATGATTGTGCAGGGGACTGTTTTGCAGCAGCATCAAAAACTGTAGTTATGAAAACAGGCTAGAAGCTGGCTAGTACAGAGCTCAGTGGTGTGCGAGTGAAAGAGAGTAAGGTTTGAGAAGAGCTGTGTGACAGCACAGAGGTACTGTGTGTAGGTTGATGAGCTAGCTAGCAGCTCAGCTAAAATGAAAAGCTGTTATGGGCTTAATAGAGTGCTGGCAGCAGCCCAGCAGGTCTGGCTGGTGTTGGATTAGGGTTGGACAATCAAGGCTGCAGGATCAAAACAAGGGGCAGGAACACCGGGGTCATTCTGCTTGCTAGGATACCATCTGCCCTGCCTGCCTGCCTGCCGCAGTCAAGGGGGAGGGGAAAGAAAGAGCAGAGAGACAGGAGAGTGGGGGAAGGGCGGACCGAAGCTCTACAGGCAACAACAACACCAAAGCAGAGCCTGGCAGCTCTGTATGCAATCCAGCTTTGCTCTTCTCAGATGAGCATGCTCTGCTCTACTTGCATACACATATTTTTAACCACAGAACACAGGCATGTGCAGCAATATTATCTGCAAAGATGTACAGATAGAAAGGCCATCTCAAACATCACACATATTTTTTTCATATGAAAATAACATTGTAACTCTTAGAATTAAAATACTTATAAGTTAAACCTAGAATATCAAGAAATCTTCCTAAAATATAATTAAGAAAAATACATTTCTGTATGGAATTGTATCATTGTTTATACACTGTTTTTATTCCCAAATAGTTGGGATACACACCTATTTTAACTATATCTGAAGTTTCCAAGTACACACATCAGCTCAATAGGTTTATCTGTAACGTGTGCATTTTCTGGTATGATAAGGTGCACAAAGTTTGGGTTTTTACCTCCCTGGATGAGACGGAGATCTCATGAAACACTGAGCTGATTGCTAAGAACCTTATGGGATCGGGCTTAATATTACAACCATATGCTGCTGTTATTCTTTCAAAAGAGCCTGCCCCATATTAGATCATATTCAGTTGCTCTGTTCATTTTTCACTATTCTCGGTACTTGTATAAATTAGCTTTATTCCTTGCATAGCTCCCTTGTCTAAGACATTACATTTTCTGCTGGCTTGGTGACACACATGTTTATTCAAACACACACCTACTCACCAAGCAAGTAGGAGTGACTCTCGTATTGGTTCAGTCCCCCCTTTGTGTTTGTGGGGAATGAGCTTGTCCACCAGCATTGTGTTGTGTGTGCATGGTGTGCACACAGATTTGTTGTGGTGGTGACTGCATGGCTCTTAGCCTCTACATGAACTCGGATCTTGTGGTTCACACATTCCAAAGTGAGCATCTTAGCTCTCAGCGAGAGTATAGTCTGCATGTGGGTGACTGAAAGGGCGGTTTTTTTGTGTCAGGATAAGGTTATTACTATCAAACAGTATTTAGTTTAGATTGTGTTTGAGGGGAAACAGGATGGCTGCAGTGGAAATGGTGTGATAGAAGACTGAGGTTGGAGTTGTAGGTGGTAGCTGGAAGATGAAGAGCTGATGGAAGGAGGCACAGCTGATGTAATGTGTAACAGTATCCATGCTCTCTGGAAATGCATGTGTGCAACATCTCTCGTGTGTGTGTGTGTTAGGACTAAGGGCCATCCTGGCTCATCAATAATTCAAGAGTCCTTTTAGTGCGTCTCCTGACCTCTTTACATCCCCTCCCCCATCTACCACCTCTGTCCTCACTCTGTTCTAATCTAACCCTGCTTACCTCCTGGACACGTACTCTCTTCATGAACACATCAAGCTTGTCAGTATTCGCTGAACTCCATCAAATTTGCCATCGCTGTATTGTGTTACCCCCATTATGCACTCTTTAGTTTCTGATGTTGCAGATATGCATGTAATTTTTGTTGCTATCCATTTGGTTCAGCATTTTAATACAAATCCCCACATGAAGGGTTGTGTTCATCTATGAGAGCCAGTGGACAGTGAGACGACGTAGTTGGTTGTTTTGAGAGGATGGCTGACTTACAGCTCTTTGGCAGAGCTCCCATGGCTGCTTTTAATGGCAATGATGCTGCACAAAACAGAGGAAGGAATAGGATGGGGACGAAGAGTCACCTTTCTCCTATCTACAGTATTCTGGTTTTCAGTCATTGGTTGTTTAGCTTTTAGTGTCTTTGAATTAAGGTCTTTGAATCGCTGGTGTGCGTATATTTACAGCCAATCGTGCTAATCATGTTTATGGTCTGGTGTAAATAAGTTTAAGAAAAATGTGACAGCTTTAGGTTTCAGGTCAAACCTGCTCACCTGCCATTGTCTCAATAATAATAAGTTTATCTTCTAGGTAAGTCAGCATATTAACTGATTATTTGTAGCTGCAAACAATTCTGCATTTAGCTTCAGGATCCTGCTTTAAAATGGTCCCATTTCTGGGATTGTTGCTTTAGCCTCTTTGTTACCGCTTTTCCTTGTTCTCCTTTGCTTTCCTTCATCGCTTCCCAATGAAGCGACTGCTCCCCCTTTCTTCTCCCGAGCAGGCTGACCCTGCTCAAGCCCACTTGCAGTGTGAAAACTGCTCCATTGTATTGGAAAACCTGTGGGAGGGACTAAAGAGGAGGAGGTACAGGGTGCCGTGGTGGGGGTGATTAGGAAACCAGATCCATGGCTCGGCTTCAAAGGGAACTGGATCTCTCTGCAGTGCTTATTGATCAGCCAGGAATGTTGCTGGTCTCCTTATTACCTTTAGTGAATTTTAGCTGAAGTATCATGGAAATTGCTTTCCTTCAATCCAATCAGCTCTTGTTTCTCATAAGACAGTGCCTCAAACACAGAGCCCACATGGTTGCTGAGCATTCGTATTTTCACTGTCTGTTCAGACCACAGAAATGTAGAACGATGTCCTGGCATGAACTTGTTTCCTTGTTGATCGTAGATCTGGTGCATCTTGTTTCAAATTGGTTTTTGTGTGGACTTTCGGCTTCTCTTGCTGTAGTTCATGAAGTGCAGATGTAGGGAGATAAATCAGTGACAGACATTGTTTTATTTTACTCCCTCTTTCCGGTTTTCTTGTTTTCTTTTCCTTCTTTGCTTTATCCCCCCCCACACACACCTCAAAACACTGTGCTTTGCTTTTTTCCTTGCCTCCCTCCCTGAGCGACGGTGCATGCAGAACCAAGTAAACACTTTGATATGCGGAAGGAATCTCTCCCCCCCCCCCCCATCACAGCCTATGTAGGTCATCATGACTCACTCCTTTATGCTTCAAAAGCTGGAACCCTGCTCCATTGCTCTGTCTTTAGCCCTCTCACGTTCAGCATTGTGTAACAGAAATGTCATTATGTGTGCTGCCAAGGGAGCTGCAGATGACCGCCCTTTAAAAATAGTCTTTTTATGCCAGGTTTTTTTTGTTTTTAAATTACAATGTCACAAGTGTTTATTTTTTTCCCGCATTTCTCCCGTTTCTCTGTCAGGGTACTTGTTAGTATGCTGTTGCTCATAGGAAAAATGTCAAAAACCTCCAGTCCTACTTGCTTCTCCTCTTGCCGGTACGCAGCATTCACTCTGACCTAGATGCTGAATCCAACAGCTGTGGCAAGCAGATTTTGTATTGCGTCAGAAAGAAAGTGCTTAGGCCTAGATCCAGATTTTAGTTGGGTGTTTGTTGCAGTTTAGCTTAGTCTTTTCTTGACTTTCTTTGTATATTTGATGTTTTTATTGCTAATTAAAAGATCTGTGGCCTTTTAACATAAATTAATCTAGATTAAAATTTCATTCACCTAAAGCAGGGGTGACCAAACTTTTTGTCACATGGACCGAAATGGTCAAGTCAGAGGTACTCGGGGGCCAAAAATAAAAAAAACATACAAATATTTTTATTTTCAACCTGCTCCACAAAATATTAGCATGCAATCGTTTACTTAAACAAAGTAGTCAGTTATTCTGTAGGGAATGGATGTTAAATGATTGGAGTAGCAAAATTGAAAAAGGGCAATTTGTCCATCCAGAGCAATAACAACTGGATTTGGGTCGGTCCGTCTTCGAAAACGCTGCTGATTTTAGCCAATTTTAATAT
Organism: Girardinichthys multiradiatus; assembly: GCF_021462225.1. NCBI lineage: Eukaryota > Metazoa > Chordata > Actinopteri > Cyprinodontiformes > Goodeidae > Girardinichthys > Girardinichthys multiradiatus. The sequence continues at coordinate 23,604,410 of NC_061797.1, forward strand.
TTGAAAGCAGATTTTGGTGCACCACAGTCTGTTTTTGAGTCAAAGTCATTGGATAGACTTTGACTTATAGTCATAGTCTATCCAATGACTTTGCTATGAAGTTAAAGTGAATGTAAAAAGAGTAGTTATTAAAGTACGAATACTTTGTGTTGTATTTAACATTTTCAATTCTAAGAAGATTTTCAATATTTATGAATGTTATTACAGACAAATTTCCACCTTAAAAAAAGTTTAACTTGTTTGTAAATAAATAGTCTCCATCTGGATCAACAACCTGTGCTGGTGGGTCAAATAAATCTTGTTTTGCCGCACTTTGAACATCCCTGAGCTATGGGTTTTGATCTGGGAACTATTCCGTGACCAGGACCTGGGTCAGATGTTGGTTCCTGCCTTTACTTGTCTTCTTGCCCCAGACCTGTGAATAGCTTCTGTGAGCTCACATGTCTTGTTCTCAGGGATTTTGTAGCTATTTTGTTTGCTTCCCAGGTTAGACGCTTTGCAACTCCTCATGACAAAGTGTTTTTGGAGATTGTGTTTGCAGAGTTGACGTATTATCATTAGCCATGTTACCTGTATAAACAACTTTAGCTTGTGAGTGCAAATTAATTTAACAGGTATAGCAAATCGCCACAGGCCGCACTCTGTCAAAGCCGATAAGCAGTGAGAGGTAGCCTTTGAGGTTCAGCTCGCACTCCTGACCTAGTTCTCAAAAGTCCTTAGAATGTCACATGTATGTCCTTTGTGCTCGTCTTTTCAGGGCTTCTTTTATACTGGCCAGACCTTGGATGGGGAGAAAAGAGTTCACAGGGGCTTTTTTGATGAGTCACTCAACCGAACAAAACAGAAGGAGGGGGTGAGGGAAATCAAAACAATGCTTTGCAACCCACTCCACCTATAATTCTGCATGAAAAGACTATACCATTACATCATATACAAGCTATACCGATTGCTAAGGTCAGTGACGTTGTAATGGTAATAAACTGACTATCACTGCATTATGCCATTCCATAAAAGGAGATTTCTAAGGCAGAATGTGAATGCCAGGCGAGCACAATAGGGCAAGAAGCTGAGGCCGGGATGTGCATCTGTTTGCAACATGAGGAGGGGGGTTGGGTGTGCCATGGTAAAATGGAAGCTTTGTGGAGGAAACCGAAGTTAGTTGGGTTTTGGGGCTGTGCAGCTAAACCCCTGTGCCCTCTCTTTCTTCCCTCTTTTCCCTCTTCCCTCAGTGCAGCCCCTCATTTATATCAGCACTGAAAGCGATTCTAGTTTCTGACACTAATGGCAGTTTTTGTTTTATGTTAAACATAGGTGTCACTGTAAAATTTCAAATCATATTGTTCGAAACTTCCCATCTCTGTAATTACTGATGATGTTGTTCAGCATGATTGGATTGTGTCATCGCTGTGTGGGCTCAGTTTTATAGAAGAAATTTGTTTTTTTTTAGTGACCAGGGCTTTGTCAGTGTAAACCACCAGGTTAGACAGATTCTCCACCACTGGATAGAAAACGTGACACAGAAAAGAGATTTCTGAAGGGTTGATTATAAAAGATACACTGTATGATTATGAATGTGGCCAGCAGTGAGGTGCTGGTCAAATGTTTTTAGTGCTACGTAATGAACCTGAATCTAAGTTTAACCAATAAGGTGTTATGCTGCATTGAGTATTATTTCTCCTTCATGATAAATGTCAAATTGTACCATCATTGTAAACTTTCCACTTTTTGCCATAAATATATATTCATTCTGATGTTTATTTTTCTGTGTCCTATTCTCATCTTCAAAGTAAGTTTTCCGAAAGTGAGTGGGTGTTTGCACTGGGCCATCGACAGGAAATTCCAGCCTGGGAGTGTGGGGGTAGGGGATGGTTCAGAGCCGAGTGAGGAAGATCAGCTTCATGAGAGCATCCAAAGGTCTCTGACTGGTCGATATGAGAGCTTTTTCAGAACAGTCAAATTGGCAACATCTAAAAATATTTTCCTTGTTTTTATTTCTCCATTCACTTTCATGTCTTTTTTTTATGCTAAAATTATCCCTTTATCTGACTTCCCTGATTTTAGCATGTTGTGTTTTTAGAGAACATGCTCGCATGCTAAATCTCTTCAACAAAGCTGTTGCTAAATAAATGTTCCCGTTTTTCAGACAGTCTTATCAACCTAGTTAAACTGTTTGATTTTAAACCAATAAACATACAGTAATGCTATTAATATGTCTGCTTTTATGTTCTGTGAAATTAGCTCCATGCGGTGTTTAAAAGTTCTGATATATGCGCTGGGGCTGTTCGCAGCCGAGTGTGAAGCGGCTGGGATGAGGATCAGCTCCTCCAAGTCAGAGGCCATGGTTCTTGACCGGAAAAGGGTGGCTTGTCCTCTTCAGGTTGGAGGGGAGTTCCTGCCTCTAGTGGAGGAGTTTAAGTATCTCGGGGTCTTGTTCACGAGTGGGGGAAGAATGGAGCGGGAGATCGACAGATGGATCGGTGCGGCTGCCGCTGAAATGGGGGCGCTGTGCCGATCCGTTGTGGTGAAGAGAGAGCTGAGCCGAAAAGCGAATCTCGATTTACCGGTCGGTCTACGTTCCTACCCTCACCTATGGGCATGAACTTTGGGTCATGACCAAAAGAACGAGATCCTGGATACAAGCAGCTGAAATGAGCTTCCTCTGTAGGGTGGCCGGGCACTCCATTAGAGATAGGGTGAGGAGCTCGGCCATCCGGGAGGGGCTCGGAATAGAGCCGCTGCTCCTCCACATCGAGAGGAGCCAGTTGAGGTGGCTCGGGAATCTATACCGGATGCCTCCTGGACGCCTTCCTCGGGAGGTGTTCCAGGCACGCCCACCGGTAGGAGGCCCAGGGGATGGCCCAGGACACGCTGGAGGGACTATGTCTCTCAGCTGGCCTGGGAACACTTTGGGCTCCTCCCGAAGGAGCTGGAGGAGGTGTCTGGGGAGAGAGACGTCTGGGCGTCTCTGCTGAGTCTGCTGCCCCCCGCGACCCGGTCCCGGATCAAGCGGAAGACGACGAGTACGAGCTGTGTTTAAAAGACCCAACTTGTACTTGATTATAGAGGCCAACAGCTTTTTGGCAGTAGGTAAACCTTGCTAGTACCTGGTTAGACTGTCTTAAGTCTTGGTGGGATAGATTCAGCAAGGTGTTGGAAGTATTTCTCTGAGACATTCATCCATATTGATGTGATAGCATTAAACAGTTCCTCCAGATTTGTCAGCTGCCAATCTCCCATTCCACCACATCACAAAGGTGCTCTGTTGGATGTACAGGGGTTGGACAATGAAACTGAAACACCTGTCATTTTAGTGTGCGAGGTTTCATGGCTAAATTGGACCATCCTGGTAGCCAGTCTTCATTGATTGCACATTGCACCAGTAAGGGCAGAGTGTGAAGGTTGAATTAGCAGGGTAAGAGCACAGTTTTGCTCAAAATATTGAAATGCACACAACATTATGGGTGACATACCAGAGTTCAAAAGAGGACAAATTGTTGGTGCACGTCTTGCTGGCGCATATGTGACCAAGACAGCAAGTCTTTGTGATGTATCAAGAGCCACGGTATTCAGGGTAATGTCAGCATACCACCAAGAAGGACGAACCACATCCAACAGGATTAACTGTGGACGCAAGAGGAAGCTGTCTGAAAGGGATGTTCGGGTGCTAACCCGGATTGTATCCAAAAAACATAAAACCACGGCTGCCCAAATCACGGCAGAATTAAATGTGCACCTCAACTCTTCTGTTTCCACCAGAACTGTCCGTCGGGAGCTCTACAGGGTCAATATACACGGCCGGGCTGCTATAGCCAAACCTTTGGTCACTCATGCCAATGCCAAACGTCGGTTTTAATGGTGCAAGAAGTGCAAATCTTGGGCTGTGGACAATGTGAAACATGTATTGTTCTCTGATGAGTCCACCTTTACTGTTTTCCCCACATCCGGGAGAGTTACGGTGTGGAAAAGCCCCAAAGAAGCGTACCACCCAGACTGTTGCATGCCCATAGTGAAGCATGGGGGTGGATCAGTGATGGTTTGGGCTGCCATATCATGGCATTCCCTTGGCCCAATACTTGTGCTAGATGGGCGCGTCACTGCCAAGGACTACCGAACCATTCTTGAGGACCATGTGCATACAATGGTTCAAACATTGTATCCTGAAGGCGGTGCCGTGTATCAGGATGACAATGCACCAATACACAAAGCAAGACTGGTGAAAGATTGGTTTGATGAACATGAAAGTGAAGTTGAACATTTCCCATGGCCTGCACAGTCACCAGATCTAAATATTATTGAGCCACTTTGGGGTGTTTTGGAGGAGCGAGTCAGGAAACGTTTTCCTCTACCAGTATCACGTAGTGACCTGGCCACTATCCTGCAAGAAGAATGACTTAAAATCCCTCTGACCACTGTGCAGGACTTGTATATGTCATTCCCAAGACGAATTGACGCTGTATTGGCCGCAAAAGGAGGCCCTACACCGTACTAATAAATTATTGTGGTCTAAAACCAGGTGTTTCTGTTTCATTGTCCAACCCCTGTAGATCTGGTGATTATAGAGGCCACTGAAGTACAGTGAACTGATTGTCATGACCAAAAAATATTTGTTGAGGATTTAAGTGTTTTGGCATAGTGCATTACCCTGCAGGAAGTAGGCATCAGAAGATGGGAAGACTGTTTATAAATGGATAGACAGATGGGCCTTAATTGTGGCAAGAAAATATACCATACACTATTATGCTACCATCACCACCACAATGGTGGTACATGGTGGGATGGATATTTGCTTTCATGCTGTTTATCCAGAGGTCTGACCATGTTAGAGCTGGATTAAAGATTCATCTGACCAGGCAATGTTTTCCAATGTTTCCCGGCTGCTGTGCTTCAACTGCTTTAAGGTTTAACATGTTGTGCATTCACAGATGGTATACCGCATACCTTATTTATTATGTGTGGTGACTTGAGCTGTTGTTTATAAAGGGTCAAAGTAACGAGAATGCGATGAATGATAAAACTGAACTGGTAAAAATGGAGGTGCTAAAATCAAGGCAGTGAATGAAAGTGGGCAACGTTAAATTTGATAACCTTAAAATTTATAACATCAATATTTACTATGTTATCATTTTAATGACCTCCAAATTCACCGATTCTAATTTTCACAGAGGCGATATTAATCACATTTTGGGTTTTATAGCACTCAATTTTACCATGTTCAGTATTTCACACCTTCAATTAATTTTTGTTAGTTTGACCCCTCATAGTTGTTGGCTTTCTGTCAAAGTATACCCATTCTCCCCTGGCATCTGACTTCAAGAAGGCATTTTCATCCACACAAGTAGATATTTTTTTTCTTTTTCACACCATTCTCTGTAAACCTGATAGTTGTGTGAAAATCAGAGAGGAACAGCAGTTTCTGAAAAATCCAGACCAACTAGTTTGGCACCAACAAGCCCTCGTCACCACATCTAGCTGCCTAAATGTATTGAATTGTTACCATTTGCTTGGTTGAGATGCTATGTATGCCCACAGTGTATCTTATGCTGTAAATGACAATTTCTTAAAGCTATCGCTAACAAGAAAGCTGAGTGAAATTGTCTGAATTTGTTTTACATCAAATTAGCATAAAAAATGAGTGACCCAAGCACCCGTTTTAATTTATAACCTCTTCATTATGATGTCATCGGCTTCTGGGACAAACCAACTCACCAGGTTACATCAGTATTACTATTACAGCTCTGTCGGCCCAGGCAATCTGTGACATTTCTTCTCAGCCACAAGATATTGCTTAGATATCTTGTGACAATGCCTGACTTGTGTAAGACTCTTCATGTCCCTAAAGATAAAAGTCAGTGTCAGCTCTGCAGCAGCACTAGTGAGATACATTACGCCGTTTGTTACAATGTTCGTTCGGCTTCGCTAAGACTTTCTGATACGTCTGAGCTGTAGGGTTGCAGCAGTATGAAACAACCACAGCTTGGTACCTCAGTTTTGAAGTCATAGTCCAGCAGGGTTTAAAGAGAAACAAAGGATGAAACATAATGATTTCATTATTTTGTCTCTAAAAAATATTTGTTTGAAGTAAATGAAGTAAAACCATAGGCAATAAAGTGCACATTTAGACTATTAACTTCACCAGACCAGTGCGGTTCTTTTCTTCAGATTAAGACACCAAACGAAGAGCCCAAAGCTCTCTTACAGTGCTGCATATACATAAAAAAACATACAATAATATAAAAACTGTTTTTTAGTTCACCTTGACAGCTTGTGGTTTGATTTCTGCAACACTGACTGCTCGCAGGAAGATTCCAGCTAATATAAAGCTGACCTAATTTGCAAGCTAGAATGCCGATGATAGAAAACGCAGCAATGTGGTTTTATTAACCTGTGTTTGTGCTTGGAATCCAGTGTTTTTGACAGCGCAGTATTGGTATGGTTTTGGCCTGGTCTGAATTATCACTGTGGGGCTGTTTGTATGCCACAAGGAGCTGGCTCTGATAGTTTGTTTGCTTTTCCTTTGTTCCAGTTATAGTTGCATTCAGATTCAACATAAAGCCGACTACATTCCTCATCATTTTTGACCAATTCAACTTACACACTAAAACGCTGTAGTTACTGCTGGCTTTATAGAGGATGAAGGGTATACCAGCTCTGGGTTGTTTTTGCTTTTTATGCTGTTTTGTTTTGGTGTTGCTGTATCTGTTTTGTTTTAATAATCGCAGGAGGAAAAGGAGTGTCGCACATGAATTTCACACCTAGATGTTCAGCGTTTCTACTTTAAGACCAATAGTTCATTTGTTCAGTACACAAGGTTCACATCAAAGGGTTTTCATGCATGTACTGCTAAACCTCTGAGCTGGCTGAGAACAAGCACTGGAAGCAGAAAGATTTAAAGAACATTTAAATGCCATAGCATTTTAGCTGAACAAATTTATGTAGTTATTTTTCAGTTTTAACGATGCTTTTTTAAACTGAAATGTTAACTTTCGATTTGATTACGACAAAATGTTTTCAAAACCTCAACAACAGCAGCTAGTGACTTTATTTTAAGTAAATGCATCCAACACAGACTAGGTTTTTCAGAAGTAAAAACAGACAGTAGTCGCTAATGTGTAAAATACCATGTTGGAAATGTTTTCTCACAACAAAACGCTTTAAGATTTTAATATCCCGCATTTTGTCCTGTATGTTAACATTAAAAGATTGAACTTTATCAGGATGTGTAATCTGTATACACAAATTCAAAATTGCAATGACCCTGCTGCTTTCTAATGTTTACTGTCATTCAGAACCTTTATTTAGAGGTTCTTTTCATAAGCTGTTGTTTTGGTGTTACTGCTATGGTAGGGCTCCAGTGGACTACAGATTAAAGCTTTAATTGGCCAAATTGCATACATATGTTGGCGCTTGTCTGTGTATATGTTTTTTGTGGCAGCTCAAGTTCTAATAAGGGATGTCTAATAAACACTGGAAGAGCAAATCCCTCAGGGTAGGGCTTCTTAGTAGTTCCCACCATACGTCCTGACTATTAAGAGCTAATACACACAGCACACATTCTTGCACCTAAAAACACAGCCTCGCAGGAGGAAAAACTGACTCTAAATTCAAACTGTTGTGCTGCAAAGTAAGGTCCTTTTGTACATGGGAGATAAAGAAGTTTCATGATAGTGTGGTTATGAAATTGCTGACCTGGGGTTTTGAAGACTTTATTGTATTTGTTCAAATAGAAAATACTCGTGTTGGAGTTTGATTTGCCTGTGGCCTGAAAGTTGTAAAAGGACTTGTAAAGCAAGTTGTTCAATGTTTGGTTGGCTTACTTTCACTCACAAATGCATGTCAGAGAGGAAAAGTGAGGCAGTGTTGTGTGCTAATCACAGACATGTCAGTTCCCATGTCGGCAACTGAAGCAACTTGTGTTTGTTTTCTTGACGAGAAGCACTGCACTGCCAACACTGTAGACTAACATTTACACTCTCCTGCTAGTTATTTAGAAAGGTGAGGCATTTCCAGATTTTTAAAAGAGAAAAAATAATAGAACAGCGCTGTACAAGAGGCAACTCACAATGCACACAAGCCTTTCATATTTGCCTTTGTGGCTTCCTCCATTGCATATTCGGAGGTGTATCAACAGCAGATCAACGGAGGCCCTGTTCAGACCTGGGACTCAGATCCATCCTGGATGATCATATCACACCCAGGCAGCACTAAATACAGGTGTGAACACACTCAAAATGATTTCAGGATGTTTTTTTTTCCTAGACCACCTTCAGAAATGGTCTGGGAAAGTTTAGCTGTTGTGACTCCTCAGCATACTTATTACCTGGATCTCTCAATGTTAAAAAAGTGCATTCTTTAAACAGCATCATTAGATATTATTTAGATATTATATATATATTAGATATTGCTGCCTGTTAAAATGATTGTACAGGTATTGGAGGTATTATTGTAAATAGGATTTTTAGAGTGTTAAAAGTTGTAAGAAGTTCCTAAATTAAAGAGACATTTCTCCATAAATGAAGATTATATTAATCTGTGGAAATTAGGACGTTAGGCCTTTTAGTGTCTTTGCACTGACACAACTTTGTGGATTTATACATCATTTATCCTCAGTTACTTCTACCATACCGCCTCTGCTAAGCTGCATAATGAAGTTGATTATGAGTTTTGTAGCAAATCTCCACAAACTACATGTGAAGAAAATGTCAACGTAAATATCTGAATGCTGTACATGGAAACTTGATTTAACAGAATCTATCAAAACATGCTCATTGTGTGATATCTCTACAGGATTCAGTCCACATAGTGGGTAAAACTGTGATCAGATCACTTCAACTGGAATTTCTTGGCAGGTGTGAACAGCCTTAAGATTTGTCCGCTCAGATCTGTAGATCCCTTAGCCCGTGTTTTCATTGGTTGATTGATAGTGGGTCGAAGGCTGTATCTGTAGTTGTTGTGTGCTATTTGCATAAGATGGGTTTTCACTCACCGTTACCGAAGACTGCATGATACTATGATGACAATTTCAGTTGAGATTGTAACACATTTTTCTTTTATACTGCTCTTCCTTTCCACTATCATTACGATAGCCGTAAAACTCTCTGATCCATACCATCCCAGTTACTAAAATTTTCATCAGAAGTGGGCATCAAAAACCGTTCAAGAACACCCAGCTGCCAGATATATTACTGGCATGCAGAGCATTAATGCATGCTGTTTGAATTATGGTAGTCCACCAAATATTGCGTCTAAGCAGCTCCTTGCAAATGCAATAATGCATACATTGACATTACCATGACGATTGCGATTCAGTATAGTGTGTGGCTTTACTGTTACATTTAAAGTGACCGAATGCTCACTGTCATGTTCTAATTTAGCAGACGTTGTAACCACTTTCCCAGCCACTAATTAAAACCTTTCCAATCTAATGATCGTATTGATTGTCTCATGATGTGAGGTTGTGTTGCCACAAAACCATATGTATTTTTAATTTGTTTTGCCTGCTTATCTTCTGTATTCACCTCTCTGTGGTTCGTGTTAAGATTTGATGCACACTCAGGCAAACATACAAGAGAGGGGTAGCAGTGTCTTACTGCTAAGACCTAGGAGTGATAAGCTACACTAAGCATTGCCTTAATGATCATAAAACATGTTTGTTATAATAGTGCACTGATAAAGGCTGTCTCACACAGGATGTAGGTGTCTCTTTTATAATGGTACATGATTTGCTAGCGATTGCTTGAAGAAAACTTTGAAAGTTACTGAATGTGATGACAAACGTTTAACACAAAGAGCAGTCTTGTCCTGAGTGATTGTGTATTGATCTAATGTGTATCCACTGAGAGGTAGGAGCAATGTAATATCTCTTCTGATTAACCTCTGGCTAACTCTAACTTCTATGCAAAGATCCACTGCAGGTTATTTTAAGGATGTGATGTCAGATGATCAGATTAGGATTCTGTTTAAGGCAGGTTTTGATCAACCTGCAGTTTAGATGTTTTTCACCAAGAATACACTAACCTCAACAACACTGCCAGATTTATGGTAATTACCACATTTACAGCATGGCTAATTAGCATATCAAAGTGGACATATTGCCAAAGCTATTCCTTTACCACTGCGGCTACATTCAAAATGTAATTGATAACACACACACTATTTCTTAGTATGAATAATAGAAGTGTAACTCTCTAGGATTACAGAATCTGTCATTTTCAAACTAGTAAAACAGCTGTGCTCAGACACACAAAAAACCTCCTTGTTAAAACCCTTGGCTATGAAAAAGACTGTTTGGTTTGGAGAGTATTGAGAAGTGGATTACAGGGTGTTTTACGGCTGAGTGAGTTTTCCTTGTTTAATGTTTGTTGCACTGTGGTCATGCTATCATAAAATGTGTTGTCAATCACATGAGAACAATCTGAGCTTTTCTGTCCTAGGTTACATATTGACATGCTTACTCATATTCACTGTAAATATGCGTAGAAGTCAGCTGATGGCTGGTATTGAGCCACTGGGTGTTTTACTGCTGAGACGTTTTAGGAGTTAATATCATGCCTTGACACAAGTCCACAGAAAATGGACATGGCTATGAATATGAACACGAACTGTGTTCATGTCTAAATAATATATTTCAGCAGGTGGCAGAAATGTTTTTGTTTTCTTTGCAGTTTTACAAAAGCGTGGACCTGCCACTGATCTTCTTGTTGTTTAACTGACTATTTGACATCTCTATGTGTTAACAGTCAAACAAAATGTTAATGCCAGGTCTGAACACTCATGCTCAAAGCTGTCCACTTGTAACTGAATCACACCTAATGTGTGTCAAAAATGGTGAGGTCTGAAAAGACCTGTATTTATATCAATCAGGAAAATTTGGAATTTGTTGTTATAGATGTACTAATTAGGGGTGTGATGTTGCAGGAATATCATGCTTTGCCACATTCCCCAGTTTTAAAATCACACTTCAATGTAATAATTTTTTGGTTTGAATAAATAAAATTTCTTCTGAATTGTTACTCTCAGGCCCTGTTTACACAACATTTCTAGTGAAAGCAGAAAAGTTTAGTTGCGTTTCTGTTTGTTTACATGACAACGGCGCAGATTTTCTCTGAAAATCGCACAATGTAAGAACAGCTTCCAGAGTGTTATGGTTTGACAACGTTCAGGTCTCTGTTGTCGTGTAGACGGGAAAAATTTAATAATTCTTATAGGGAAGCACTGTTTTATGCGCAGTATGACTGAAATCAGTAGAAATTGATGCAAGCATGCACAACATTGGGGATGCAGACCAGTTTCACAACCGAAGATGAAGATGTCAACAATAACAATGGCGGATTGTAGAGTACTTACTTGTACTGCTGACACTTGAATTTAATGATGGTTCTCCAACAAAAGGCTCATTTTCTCTCCGGTTTTGTAAGCAGGACGGAGATTGGGCCTGCATTAGAGTTTCAAAGAAATTACTGCCTGCTAGTGGCGTGGCAGGGTAATTGCACCATCTTTACGTCTCTACTGTTACCATGTGAACAGAGATTGTAATTAAAACGTCATGTAAACGTGTTAACAGAATAGGAAAAAGAAATCCTGTTTTAATGGATTGTTGTGTAAACAGGGCCTCAGTGTAATTGCAATTAAGTTCAAAGTTACATTTGCTTTCTTTGTCATTTATTTGTTAAAAATGTATTTTTAATTTGTTGAATGAAAATGCTGATGTTGACGGTGTGGTTTTCGTTGTTTTTTGTGTAAAACGGAACATGGTGCACATTTTGAAAAAGCAAAAGGTAATGTATAACCTTTTGTTTTTTGACTATTGTAATATAAGGGAACACAATGATAAGGTTCTTCTTACTTTATTATAGCTACAGGCATGTCCAGTAAATATATGGAATCGATTGAATCGACTTCTTGTACTGCTGCTGTCTGCAGCTCTCGGCTGTAGAAAAATGTTTTGATTGTGAAATTTTGTTTTTGTTGCAAATGATTTTCCTCTTAGCTGGTATTTCTACGAACGCCAATATATCTAAGCTACCCCCTGGGATGTAAAAAGTGTGCAGATAAACCTACATGTCTGTATTTGATAATATTTGCCTTTAGATCTAAATGATGGTTGTACAGGAAATGTTTTTATACTATTTTTAGATTTTGTTTTGGATTTACTGTACAGTCTATATGACAATAAACAGCCTTGTCTAGCATAAATGTAATGTGTATGCAAGGTGGATTCTGTTCTGCATCTACAATAATTTTTGATCTTGAATGAACAGCATACACACTTTTTATTTCTGTGCTTATATGCAATTCTATAACCCAACTGCTCAAAACTCTCCATATGTATGTCAAGCCATGTTCAGAAGCCATGAGTGTTGGTATACTCTTATAAAGAAGGTCATCATGCTGTCATAGGTGTTCCAGTGGCATTGGTTCCCTGCCCCCTCTTTAAGCAGGCACCGCCCCACACCTTAGCTGTCTGCAGAGCACAGCAGTAACAAGCCTTTCATCCTTCCATCCCTTCATCCGGCCCTGCCCAGTGATTTATAATTCATCTGGGATCCTGCCTCCCTCCACCCCACTGCACCAGGACACCATTAACATTCTGCTCGGTCCCAGCTATGCTTCACCCACGTCTGTGTAGTGGGCCTCAAGACAGATTGTTGGGTTTTACATTGAATGTCTTTTAGATCAGTTGTTTGTGTCTAGGTCATGATGGTAATATGTGTGCTTGTCTGCTTGAGGTCTTAGCTTTTCCTCAATTTAATATTTGCCAGATCCGCTGCCAGCGCCACCTACTAATTTCTGACAAACGGAAGTATAGAAAAATGTATAAGAGCTGGAAACATTTACCAATCAAGGAGTTCTGACCATCTCTTAAAGTTCCTTTCTAACATGTAACATGAATTCCCACTGGGTAAAGACCCTTCATATCTTGAATTTATGAAAACTATTATATTCTTTTTAATGAATACTACTTTCGTAGCTTATTCCTTTTATCTACACTATACCCTATTATTAGGCAATGGCTGATTCACTACAGTTTCCTTGTTTTTTTTGTTTTTTTGTTCGTTTTCTTTAGTAAAGCAACAGTTTATGGAACATCCTTGCTGGCTTGTTTACTTAGTTGATTTCATCAGTTGTTTTTCTGCTATGACTCAGAGCTAAACTTTTCCTTACTAGAGTATAGGTGAGCGCTGAGGTATCTGTTTTGTCTTTAGGATTAAACAAATGTTTGAAAAGTTTATACTGATTACAGCTTCAGGGTTTTGGTGAGATCTTTAATATTGGCACATTATGTTGTCTGCAGTGAAATGTCTTCCTTGTCCCATGCTACTGTTTACGTCACTTGGTTTGTAGTTTTACTGCAGCGCTATGCACTAAGTCTGTGTTGTTTTTACAGAAGACTTCATGCTGCAGAACAGCCTCTTCTTCCCATTGCTACTACCTCTCCATCTATACCGCTTTAGACATAATGTTTTGAAAGAACTTTTTGTCTAAAAAAGCTAAAAATGTGTCAGATTCAAGCTACATAGAGCAGGATGTTATAAATGAGGACTCAAGTGTTTGTCTGCAGGACAGAGTAAGTGCAGATGTCAACCAAAAACAAGTTCTTATGCACACCTGAAGAGTATTATCCTTGCCTTTTAAAAAGAAATCCTTTAATCAAAATGTACAGGTCCTTCTCAAAATATTGGCATATTGTGATAAAGTTCATTATTTTCCATAATGTCATGATGAAAATTTAACATTCATATATTTTAGATTCATTGCACACTAACTGAAATATTTCAGGTCTTAATTATTGTCTTAATATGGATGATTTTGGCATACAGCTCATGAAAACCCAAAATTCCTATCTGACAAAATTAGCATATCATTAAAAGGGTCTCTAAACGAGCTATGAACCTCATCATCTGAATCAACGAGTTAACTCTAAACACCTGCAAAAGATTCCTGAGGCCTTTAAAACTCCCAGCCTGGTTCATCACTCAAAACCCCAATCATGGGTAAGACTGCCGACCTGACTGCTGTCCAGAAGGCCACTATTGACACCCTCAAGCAAGAGGGTAAGACACAGAAAGAAATTTCTGAACGAATAGGCTGTTCCCAGAGTGCTGTATCAAGGCACCTCAGTGGGAAGTCTGTGGGAAGGAAAAAGTGTGGCAGAAAACGCTGCACAACGAGAAGAGGTGACCGGACCCTGAGGAAAATTGTGGAGAAGGGCCGATTCCAGACCTTGGGGGACCTGAGGAAGCAGTGGACTGAGTCTGGAGTAGAAACATCCAGAGCCACCGTGCACAGGAGTGTGCAGGAAATGGGCTACAGGTGCCGCATTCCCCAGGTCAAGCCACTTTTGAACCAGAAACAGCGGCAGAAGCGCCTGACCTGGGCTACAGAGAAGCAGCACTGGACTGTTGCTCAGTGGTCCAAAGTACTTTTTTCGGATGAAAGCAAATTCTGCATGTCATTCGGAAATCAAGGTGCCAGAGTCTGGAGGAAGACTGGGGAGAAGGAAATGCCAAAATGCCAGAAGTCCAGTGTCAAGTACCCACAGTCAGCGATGGTCTGGGGTGCCGTGTCAGCTGCTGGTGTTGGTCCACTGTGTTTTATCAAGGGCAGGGTCAATGCAGCTAGCTATCAGGAGATTTTGGAGCACTTCATGCTTCCATCTGCTGAAAAGCTTTATGGAGATGAAGATTTCATTTCTTAGCACGACCTGGCACCTGCTCATAGTGCCAAAACCACTGGTAAATGGTTTACTGACCATGGTATCACTGTGCTCAATTGGCCTGCCAACTCTCCTGACCTGAACCCCATAGAGAATCTGTGCGATATTGTGAAGAGAACGTTGAGAGACTCAAGACCCAACACTCTGGATGAGCTAAAGGCCGCTATCGAAGCATCCTGGGCCTCCATAAGACCTCAGCAGTGCCACAGGCTGATTGCCTCCATGCCACGCTGCATTGAAGCAGTCATTTCTGCAAAAGGATTCCCGACCAAGTATTGAGTGCATAACTGTACATGATTATTTGAAGGTTGACATTTTTTGTATTAAAAACACTTTTCTTTTATTGGTCGGATGAAATATGCTAATTTTGTGAGATAGGAATTTTGGGTTTTTATGAGCTGTATGCCAAAATCATCCGTATTAAGACAATAAAAGACCTGAAATATTTCAGTTAGTGTGCAATGAATCTAAAATATATAAATGTTAAATTTTCATCATTACATTATGGAAAATAATTAACTTTATCACAATATGCTAATATTTTGAGAAGGACCTGTACATGAACACATCATGTCTTGTTGACAGAGAGAGGACTTGTGTGAAGATGCTGTTATAGCGAAGTGCAATACAAATAAATTTGAAAAAAATGTATGGATTTTTGGGTCTTTATTTTTCTACACTGCTGTGGTTTTTGAATAAAATGTTACCAGACTTATGTGTGATGTACAGTGTGCTTTAACATTGGACATTTTTTGTATATTGGCAGTTTTTTACTTCTGTCTGATTGTGTGTGTGTGTTTCTGAGACATAATGATGCTCATCTGTGGAAAGGTCATCTCCACCCTCTGCGCCTCTCCCTCACACTGTTCATTATCTATCCAGACTTGCTCCCTCTGCTCTGCATTTATTTTTACCTCCTCACGTAATCCTTAATTAATGGAGGATCCAGCCACAGTGCCTCACATTTTACTACCATACACGCATAACAGTTTAACACATCCATCCAGACAGTCGGAATTCAGCCATGTATATTCCCATTTAATATTTAAGAGTATAATGCTCAGAATAGGAGACAGCATACTTTTTAAGATTTGATCTTCTCATCATCTCTGCAAATGTATTTAACATGTAAATATAATTTCATGAATGAAACCTGTGCAGTGACCTCGTGCTCACAGCTGGAATAAATGATCTAATGTTTAAATAGATCAATGGATAAAATACTTAGATAATCTATTTATAATGCCTCTTCACACATTACCTACTGTATATTATTAGAGAATTATGCAATGGAGATATTATTATTATTAATGATAATATCTGGTAACAATGTAGGACAGTTATCAGTTGTGATAAATAATTATTAATACTAATATGAAAATCATGAACTCCAGACATTTGAAATGCAACAGCCAGTTCCATCTCAAACAGTATGTTGCAATATTAATATTGTAGACACTAAGACACACCTATCAGACACTTTTTTTTAATTACACCTGTATAATTTCTGTGTTAATACAGTGAAGGCATCTAGACTTGGTAAAGATTACTTGTTAAAGCTTAAAACAAGCATCAAAATGGAGAAGAAAGCAGTTTGAAGTGACTTTGAATGTGGCAGGGTTGCTGCTGCTGATCTGCTGGGATTATCATGCACAGCTATCTCTCAGGTTGACAGAGAATGGTCCAAAACCAGTGCAAATTTACAAGTGAGTGGCAGTTAGGGGCGCCTGATAAGCAAGACAATTATAATCATTATTTCTAAGTTCTAATATGGCTTTCTAGCATGTCTGGTTCATCCCTTTTAAGTTAACAAGGTTTGTTTTAACATTGTTCCTAACCTGCAGATATCTAAAGAAATGATTGTTGGGTAGATTATATTTCTGCTGGAATTGTTGAAATGAGGAAAAAGTCCCTCTGATGTATAGATTGCCAATATTACATAGCCCAATTTCCTTCCAGATGTTAAATGTCCCATTTGTGGTGGAGGGGTTTGCTGCTATCGGCAGTAAAAAGGGCAGCGTTTTAAAATTGAAGTGTTTTTCCTATTGTTTCCATTTCCTTGTCGTGTCATAAATGATAGGGTTAGGCTATCCAAATTAAAGATAACAAGGTCTTGTATAGGTGGCCTGGAATAATGCATAATGTTATAAAGATGTTGTGGTAAGAATTCCTATTGAGGATGAACCCAGTTTGATCAGAGTGTATTAAATTATTCAAGACCGTGCTAAGTCTCCTGGGTAATGATTTTTGCTAGTATTTTTTGGTCCATAAAAGCATGCTCTACAGAGTCTGTCAGACAAAATTTTATCAATCTTGTATTTGAGTGCTGCAATTTCAGCGGATGTTTCCATGGAAGGTTGTTGATCTGCTCTTCTAGTTCTACTTGCTTTGCTGTTGGATTTCTTGAGGGATGACTGATAAAATATAATACAGCCTCTTAAATAGGCCTTTAAGGCTTCCCATGGCATCATGAGAGAGGTATCATCTACATCACTGCTTTAAAAGAAGAGCTTTATGTGTGTTTCTAAATATTCACAGAACTTGGTCTCTGTAGGAACTTGAGGATTAAATCTCCAACATCTCTGATTAGAAAGCTTAAGCATAAATGACACAGGACTATGACCAGATATGACATGTTGTGGTAGTTAGCATTGTAAGAAAATGGCAACGGTTTCCCATCAACTAAGACTAAATCTATTCTAGAGTAAACTTTGTGTACTTTGGAATGAAAGGAGTTCTCCCTACCAGAGGAATTGGAAGAAATCTGCCAAATATCAAATAGGTTTTTGTTCTCAGTGTATGATTTTACTAGGTTGCATGCTTTGGAAGGTTCTGCTCTCAACGTAGAGGATCTAGCTAAGTAAGTGTCCAGAACGAAGATAAAATCACCACCAATGATTAGATTAGTACTAGTCTGGCTCTACGTTTAGGACCTTTCTAAAAATTCAGGGCCATTGTTATTTGGTCCATAAATATTCAGTAGGGTTATTGGGTTCATTAATACCATTCAAGTTTCACTCCTTCTATGAACCAACATGCAATATTTGGGCAGCTAAAAGGCATACAAAAGTATTTCCCACTGAACACAATCCAGTCCAACCAGTAGCCAGTGGCGATTCGATTCTTGATCCTAGTAGCTCTGTATTTAAAGAGTCTATAACCAAACCTATTGTAATCCCAAACTTAAGGGAGTGCCTTGTCTCTGGTGACTGTTAAAACAATATGTAACTCCAGTTTTAGTAGGCCTGTTGGCTCAAAAACATGGAAACAAAAGGAAAAAAGAGGTAAGCTAAATATTTAACTCAAGATCCTTAACTTATCTTCCACAACTCCAGTGGCTTAATAACTATTGTGTTGAGCCATTGTGTAAAATAAAAAGAGTAAACCAAATTCATAAAAAAAAAAAGAAGAAAGATTATTATCAAGTTATGCCTACATTAAGGTAAGTGGCTAAGAAAATTAAAAAAGAGGCAGTTACCTTGAGGTAAATATTTAGTATATCTGAGCTCAGGGTAAGAATCAAAAGAGAAAAAAAAAATCCTCCAACTTGAGTTTTGCCCAAGTACATTAGCAATTACAGTAATTCATGCAAAATGGGTTTGCTCTGTGCTCATGGCCATGAAAGTAACACTATGCATCTCACTTGTGTCCCTGGCCAAAAAGATGTTCTGCAAACAGACGTGCCTCTTCTGCATCCGTGAATATGGCCTCCTTCCCATTATGCGTCACTGTCAACTTAGCCAGGTATAAAATTTCAGACTTAACCCAGAGTTTGTATCAAACTAGGGTCCTGGCTGGAGTAAAAGCAGCCTGCCGTTTAACTACAGCAGGAGGAAAGTCCCAGAAAATTTATATCTGCTGGCCTTGGTACATCAGGGCTTTAGTGTCCGTAATCTTGTGTAGGATGTCCTCAAAAGCATGGCAGTATTGTATCCAGAGAATCAGGTGCTGTGGAGGTTCACTGTCCCCACAGGACATCGGGACCACTTCGTCCTCAAATCAGGGATATTAAACATGTTGGATTTACTTGTCCCAATATTCTATCGTGTGGTGTGTTCCCCTAGGATAAACGAGCACGCAGCCTGTTGAACCTGTTACATCTACGATATTTAATCGTCATGTTTGGGGTCTCTCAGGTTTTAAAAAATCAACCGACAGATTGAAAATCTTGCTTGTAAAACCAGGCATAAAGGACAATGCTAGAAGTGCATAAACATTTAGTTGTATGTATTTGCATGCAAACATTGTTTTTCATGCCAATAACTGCTTCTAAATCCCCCTACAGAGCCTTCATGCTGTGATTTCATCAACCCATTAGGAGGTGCATTTAGTGGTTGACTTTATTGTGACTTTATTGTAAAAATAATAACCGTTTTCCACTCATAAAAGGAAGGTCAGAGAAACGGAGCATACAGCGCATCCAATGATCAAACTGTTTTGTGGCTTTTTGTCATAGACGTCATTAAAGTGCACATCCTCTCGACTCCTAACTGTTCTGCATAGCACCAACATACATGTAAAGAAACAACTTCCTGCAGGCCTCTTTACAGTCTTGGAGATGTTTGTTAATAGGTCAATAGGCTCGCTCTCTCTCTGTACACAGTTTTCTCGCCAGCTTCTCATATAGGCCTGCATCTGTCTCATCCTTTTGTTGCTAGGCAACAGGCTTTCTTTGTATGTGCATGTGTGTGTCCTCACACGTTGCTGTGGCAATGTCAGGCTTTTGCCTGTGAGAGAGGAGAGAGAGATGTTGAAAATAGAGGGAAAGGCAGATGAGAAAGAAGTACTCCGAGAAATGAGAATGAGTCAGAGCGCTGATGAAGCTGAGGGATTGGAGAGGAAAGCGGCAACAAGCACTAGATTGTTTCTGGCCTTTCCTGCAGCCGAGCTGCATATATATACAGACCTGCCACTATCTTAGCGAGGTCACTGGCAAAGACGGCATGATTTACCGGACTGGCAGGCAGGCAGCAAACCCTGAGCTGTTATTGGATGGAGGAGAGAGGTGTAAGGAAAAGTGGACGTGCTTAGAATAGAAAATCAGAACAAGTGATTGAATTCCTCCCCACATCTCACTCCTCGGTTGCTCTTGGGCTCTCTCCACTCCAAGAGTCTAACAGATAATAGGACCACTCCCACTCACTCACATGGTAAATATATTTCACATTGAGATACCCATGTGCAACAACTATGCCTGTATAAATATCTCAGCCTTTATTTAGTGGCAGCGTATATGGAGGAATATCCATTTTAATAAGTTATAGTTTATTGCATGTTTAAACTTCCATAAAATACCTACGAAGTGTGAATATATATAAAGACTTTGTAGAAACATAACCTCAATTTGTAGATTATCATTGATGTTTATTCTTGCTCCCATTGCACCACGTAATTCAGCTCCTTTCTCAGTTCATGTTATACTTTGTCACTAATGCTTCTCTGCTGAGTACATGTTTGTGTGTGTGCATTGATGTGTCAGCCTCTTCATCTTTACGCAGGTTTATAATAACGTGAATGGGTCCAGGTCAAGGTCTGAGCAGCCAAGCTGGGCTGTGGTTGCCAGGATACAACGGCTGAGCCAGGCTGGCTTTATTTGCACACTAAACAGGAGAGCTAGCTGGTGCCGCTCTCCTGCTATACACTGTTCTCCTACATAGTATGTCAACAGACATAACCCCAAACTTGAGGCTTAATGATAATGTACTATTTAAATACCACGCTAACCCAAAGATGGTATGTATTCAATATCTTGGGGAAACATCAGCTCATACAGCTTAATATTTTTATTTATTTATTTATTTTTTTTGGAAAAAAGGTCATAAGTGTTGTTTGTTCCTTTAAATTGTAATACTCAGTGGTTTGATGCTGCAAAATTAAAGTAGTGTTAAATATGACATCTGACCTGCATAACCTGCTGATTCATATCTGATTGTGCAATATGCATTAGGGTCGGCTGGTACACATACAAAAACATGAGCCGGGGCCGACAGAGAAGCATGCCCTTCCCTTTTTGCAGCTGCTGTGTTGTTCAGCTGTCAGTGTGGAACATTTGAGTTGTGTTTTTGTGTGTACAATGAGCGAGTGTCATGGACTAGGAGTGGCTTTGGGATGGGGCAAACAAGAGATTTTCATCTCTGCACCTGTACCTTCTCTTCTTCTTGGCACTTAGTCTCTGTGTGTGTGTGTGTGTACGTGTGTGTGTGTGTGTGTGTGTGTGTGTGTGTGTGTGTGTGTGCGCGCGTGTGCTTTTGTTCCCTTCCCTCTTTGCCTTCCTCATCATTAATCAGCAGTGTGTCACAGCTGAATTTTTTGCAAAATCATGATTCCTTCTGTTAAAATTGGGCCACATCTTTTCAACTGTGAGACTGGGGCATTTCCCCATTTTTAGTGACATCGAAGTCTGAAACGGTTAAATTGTATATTTTAGTGAAAGCAGTATGGGTTTAAGGTATACTTATTTGGACAAGAGCCTTTTAGATCATATTTAAGGCAACAATTTGTTTTTGTTACTATTTTTAAGTCTTTGATTTTGTTAGGACAATGTGGTTGCTGATTGGGGCTTGTACCTAATATATTATTTATATTCCATAGTTTATCCTCTTGTATCAGAGTCTGAAAATAAGACAAATAAAGACAGTATAATTGATTTCCTGTAGACTTTTCTAAAGTTACTGAAGACTTTGCATCGTATTTATAGACTATGTGCCTTTTGCCTCTCACAAGATCAACATTGAGAGGCTGTACTTTCTAACCATGATGTCTCTGCTTTTATATTTTTTAAGAACTAACAAAAGCTAGGCTGCTGATCAAGTCTAGCAGCCAGTGGCAGCTTGTGTTACTGGGCAAGCAAGCAGTAACAAGGTGTTCAAGAGGGATTAAAAGATTCAGCAGGAGTTCCCTGTTGCTGAGGAAAAATTGCAAATAACTTCACAATAGTTTCATAAAAAGGCCAACACAAGCAAAGAAGTTAATCCAAGGGTGCTCGGTAAGGTGTAAAGCAGCAATGAATGACTACAAAAATAGCTATATCTGTGTTAAAGCTGTAGTTGTGGTCAGCTGCATGGTGGGGATTTAATGAATCCAAAATGATGGACCGTTCTGTACCCTGACATCATTTTCATGACGCTGACCATCAAAGAAGTGGACGTGTGGAGAATGTGCCTGATTTTTTTGCCTGGTCAGCAATAGACATACTGGAAAGAAAAAAAAAAAAACCTATGTCCTGGTATTGAGATGGATAGTTTTCCTTTTGAATGGCTCTTTCAGTAAATTCAGTACTCCACGTTGACACCCTTGCAGTGAACTATAATGCCAGCGTACGTAAGCTTGTGGTGTGTGCCAGTGCATCTGTGAGAGTACACAGAGTATGCTGCAATATGCTGAAGCGTTGGCCTCTCTCTGACCGCAGAGGGAGTGGCACTGAGGATAGAGAAGGTGTAGAGAGAAAGGAGTAGGATACATAAATGAGCAAAGAGATTTGAAGCAGTACTGGCTGGTCCTGCTCTTGTTTGTAAGAGGCCCTTGTTTGCTATCTAGCTCATCTTGCTTTACTCTGTTCTGCTTGGTAGCAACCCTGATTTGGCCAATGTCCTGCAGGAAGCCTTATTCTGTCGACATTGAATGAGTTTTAGGCATGCAGCAGTAAATAAATATTTATTTACTCTTTACTCTTTATTATTGAAATGTCTTGTCTAAAGTGTTTAATTTTCTACTCTGGATTTGTCACTGCTCCTTTATTTGTTTCCATAGTTTTTACCTTATTTTGTTGTCTCTATAAAATTATTTATTTTTGGTTTTTTCTGGAAGCAGTGTTTGTAGTTCTTTACAAGATAAATGTTGCATTCATTACTCGCATTAAGGTTACAATTACAGCTAATAACAAGAAACAGAGCAAAAGCTTTTATGTTCCAGTTTTGAAGGGAAATTACTGTAAGATTCAAACAGTTTGGTGTCGGCATTATCCTACTTGGTCTGCAAACGCAGAAACTCACATCACAAGACAATAAAACGTGGCAAGCACATTTATGACGTTTGCTCTTTTTACGTCTGTCTTGTAATTGTTAAAGAGCTAACAAACAAAAAAACAGCTTGAGAAATTACAAACTTCAGCAGCACAAAAGTCTGGCTTTTTTTTTTTTATTACCTATTATGGAGGGAAATTTCTCAAATGTCCGCCGCACTTCCGTACACAGAATTACACGTGAGGAGGAAATCGGCTTCAGTACATACAGCGTACACAGAGAAACATGGTGTCAGCGGATATTTTGTGAGTCTTGACTGGGATAAAATTACAAAGGAAACGATGACTGCAGTTTTGAACTGGGTTTTTCTCAGTGTGTGCCATCGTGTGACTGCTTGCTTGCACACATCATTTTCTCGTGTTTCGCAAATCAACGAAACGCTCTGCTGCTATAACCATCAATCATAGTAGTCTCAAAATAGTGCGCATTATTGTTCTAGAAGCCCAGCTGACCTAGTTTGAGGTGTGTGTCTGTGTCGCTGCAAGGTTTGTTTATTTCTCAGAGTAGACGACCTTCCTGCCACTTTGTTTGTTGTGGTGAGATGTGGGAGGTCAGAGGACGTAAAGTTGATTGCCTACCAGTAACACAGTGGGAGTAACAATGAAGCACAGAAGAGAGGAAGGGGGCCAGGGGTTTGCTGTGGCTCTCTTTTCACACAACAGTAAATGGGCCGAATCTGTCGTCCACTTTAGCTGAGCTGATCTGGTTGGCTTGCTGGCTCTCTTGAAGTGACTGATTTGACTGAAAGGATATAAATAGCTTTCCCTCAATAGGATAAAGCAGGGTGGGGGGAAGGGAGGGATAGGGAAGTGGCGCCAGGGATGATAGTGGGGGTGTCTCAGAGTAGAGGAAAAATAATGCTACCATGGTCTCATCTGGCTAGTCAGTCACAGAGATGATCGTACATTGACGCAGAGAAGAAAACGCATAATGGAGAATTAAATTTAGAGAGCAAATGTTTGAGTAATTCATGGCCCTGTGAAGCAGAGGTACATGCAGGAAGGAGGCACACAGAAATGCACCGTTTCCTTGTTTTGCACTACTGCACCAAACAAAGAAGATGCTAATAACAGAGAAATATTAAAACTGCCTCCATAAATCTCTATAAACAACTGGCCATAGCAGGTAGAATTAAGTGTGTCGTTGAAGTGGTTTAACTTTTCTGTGGAAATGGTAGGTATGTTGTAAAGCTCCCATTTACAAAGATATGCTTGCTGTGGCTGTAAGTGGCTGTTTGGGTTTTTGTTTAGACGTGCCTGTCATGTTTCTCAAGACATTCTTTAGCTGTCTTGACTTTGCTTTCTATGCAAAAACATGGGGTTACACTACATGTCACATGACCTACCCAGTTGTCATAATACCGGTCGATTTATTTATCCTTTAATTTTTTGTGTCTTGTTCAGAGTATGCTGCCTCAAAATATGGCAAACTGTGTGCGATTTAATTTTGCAGGTTCCTAAAAGGTAACTCTTGCATGCATTGTCTTTACCACTGATTAGTTTTTGTATTCTATCTTTTTTGTTTTTGTGTTGTTTTCTTACCTGTTGTTTTGTTTTGTTTTGAGAAATGTGCTCCTTGCTGAGGAAATCAGGTTTTATATACTGCGATAAAACTTCAAGGCCCGGATATTCACCTTTCCCTGTGAACCTGGAAGTTCTGCTCCTGAGACGGGTTTATTGTTGTTTGTTTGGTGAATTATAATCCAAATATTCTTGTTATGTTATCCACTATCAGCTCAATCGGCTTCAGGACAGAGTTTGTATTTAACGTGGTTTGCCTTTGAAAAAAGGGTTTTAATAGTTGGCTTAAATGTGTTGTCAAGAACTGCTAAGGGTGAAAATCGTTGAGGGAGCAAAGTTAGGTCACCCAGATGTAAGGGCACTGGAGAAGCATGCCAAATTGAGCATAAAAAATATGTTTAACTAAATGTTTCAATAAATGGATTATCAAAGTAACTCTTGAGGTATTTATCTAATCCATGTGGCTTATAAATGTAAATCATCAGGGTTCTACAAAGGTCTTCAAAACGTCATAGATTTAAGTTCCTGAATTATGCAGAAACTCAGTTTCAATCTCACCTGAAGATCTTCTGTAGCTTTTCCTTGCTTAGTTTATCTTCTCCTTTCCTAAATGCCCCCGCCCTCTGAATCATACTGATGGCTTCAATATCTGGCAATGTGTGAGCAAGTTAAAAGTCATGTCGCAGCCAGCTGCTAACCTCCTGTACAATTTCTTTGTTTCAGACGGTCGACGACGATGCAATGGCAGCGTGAATGAAGCTTGGCGTGGGGAGACCTGAACGATGCCCAAAGGTGGGGGTTCTAAAACCCCCCAGCTGGACCACTTCCCACTCAACCCCGACATGGTGGAAAAGCAGGGTGGGAAAAAGGTATGGAGAACCTTTGAAGCGTTACGTCCCCAGACATAAATGAAAAGTTTTTATTCGTTTTGGATTGGTCACCAGAAACCTTAAGTGAGATATTTGTTCTTTAAACCCCATCTTGAATATCACTTGACTACATACAGACCCTTGGGGAATATCACAAAATAACCCGGGAATTACCCTGAATTACATCCAGTGATTACAGTGATTACCATTACAGTTTCACCACACTGTCTGCATTCTTTCCCTGTTTTGCTATCCCCATGCACGTTTTTAATCTATTAAGTCCCATATAAATGACCACGTCGCCAGATTTATTCAACTTGTGAAAATGTCAGGTCAGCAAACACATGCAGCATGGGTCCAATGTCTAACCAGCAAAGGGATGAGATGGCCGTTGACTTCGGTGGAGCAAATTTAAATGAATCTACTCTGTTTTAATTCCCTTCCCTGTTTGAGTCTTAATACAAATGTGTCCTTGGTTAGACTGTTAACTAACAGTAGAGACAGGATGTTTTGCTGGTTGCTTTTCAAATCGTGAACTTTACTGAGTTGACATGCAATTTTGTGCTGGATCTGCCAATCAGTTTGTTTTTGAGACGTCTGTTAAAAAGTCTGCACGGGATATTACATAATAGGACAGAAAGCACAGAGACAGCCTAATCCAAAAATAACTGTGGCTTGTTGTCCAAGAAAGCAGAACCCACCACATGAGAATGGGGTTTTACAGAATTGGTTAAAGTGAGAGATTGGACCAAATATTTATTTCTTACATTTGTATTCTTTCACCTGAGTTGAGTCGCCTAGGTTTTTTCAGTTGGTATCAAGGAACATTTAACCACAATCAGTTATTGTTTAGAAACATTGAAATCACAGGTAGTTATTAGAATGGACTGTAAAACCAACATTTCATGTTGAATATAGTAATAGAGTGGAAATAGAGATCTAAAAATGGATTTGCACACAGAGCAGCTTGAAATAAAATCTAAATCTGCACGTCAGGGTGGACTGTCTCTGTTTACTCGTAATCCGCCCGTAAACTCCATCTCATCTGTTAGATGTGTTTTACACTTTATTTGCCTTCATCCGCATTTTAATCTGTCAGGTGATGCATAAAAAAATGCTTCTAAGAAATCGTATAAAAAATCTGTAATGATGATAACGTTTTAGCTATGCACTGCTACTTTATTCTTAACGTAACCACATCTAAATTAACACACTTATGCAATGTCCTTTCATCCTGGAACGTTTTAATTTGTGCCCTCCAGGCAGATTTCAGATGTGCAATTTGATTTCTACTACATCCGACATCTTTACTGTTTGCTTTAGACTAGAAGGGGGATAGCATCCTCTTTAATTGAACGTGGGTGGAGCTATACCTTCCTGATTATTAAAATGTTTTGCACTGCACGATGATGGTCATGGTTTACATCAACAGTCAACCTGCCAGCACTGACTGGCAAAGAAAGACATTGCCTATGCAGGCGTAGATTTACAGCCCTCTGCAAAAGATTGCATCAGGCTCTGCCACGCAGGGAGGGAGGGATGGGAGGGAGGGAGGGGAAAGGTGCAAGGGGGTGGGTAGAAATATTGTCACTGCTAAGAGACCACCAAATAGGCTGTAATGTGAACAAAGATCTAAGAAAAGTCATCTTGTCAAAGCTTTAAGATTTAATATAACAAAAATATATTTTCATTAAATGTGTTTTTCTCTCCTTTCAAGAAGTGTTTGCATAGTCTGTTGATGTCCTCTTCTAAATGGCATGTAGCTCAGATGTCTCTATCATGCTTTTGCTTATATTATGTGTTCTGCTGCAGAAGCCTTTGTATAATGGAGTGTAGACTGAGATTAGTTCACTGTAGCAGACAGTGTTTGTGTCTACTGTACCATGACGTCATGGTCTTATGACTGGGCCAGGGCAGGGCAGTGGGAGGTGTTTGAAGAGTTGACAAATAATAGAAAATCCAGCCTGGCATAAAGATGAATTATTATATCCTTTTCTCTAAATGGCTTATCTGATTTTTATTTCCTAAAGAGTTTATTTCTATAAATGCTTGTTTCTGATAATGTGATTATTTTATAAAGAATAAAAAAAAAAAAAAAAACTGACAATTTGATTTTAGAAGATGTTTCATAATTTTTCCAGAAATAGTGGATTCAACACATTTTCTCACATGAACGTGTTTGTTTTCAGGGTGCTCTTGCAGGTTCTGTTTTTCACACACTTGGCAGCAAAGGGTACATTTAATACGTCTCTGTGATTAAACTGCATCTGCATTTAACTTCCTAGGACACAGGCTGGAAAGTGCTAAGTGTTTTCACACATTTGTTTTTATTCCTTTTAAAACAGCAGCTACAGAGGCTACGCCCCTCTGAAATAGTTCAGTACCGTATGTTCTGATGGGTCAGCTCAGCTCATTCAGCCTGCCGGAGCAATCGGGAACCTCAAACTTTAGTGTTAGGACCACATTTAAAGATTTCAACCGGTGCAGGAGCAGTTATTTTGTGGCTCTCATGTAGGAAAACATCAGGAAAACATGTAATTATGAATCTGTTGATAAATATTGTATCATCATAAAAATATCCCACATTTTCTTGACTCTTTTCATTTTCATCATTACCACTTTCTGAGCTGTAGCATCTCGGCCACTAAAAATATATTCATGGTTTTTTATCATGTGCTGTTAGAGACCATCCAACTGAACCAATATATTCTTGGCATGCAATTGCACTTGAAGCATGATGTCTAATCGAATGTTAAATTCAAGTAGTCCTTTAGGACTGTGATGTTCTAAACACTGAAACTGCAAGAGTGATTCAATATATTATGCAGCTCAGCTCTCAAGAAAAGTAAAAACTATACCATCAAGAAAAAATTACAATTAGATTTTATTTATTTTTTACTGATATCTAGAAATTTATGTCTTTTAGTTTTGTATTCTCAGTGAAACATGTTATACCAAATTAAAATATAAACTTTTGTAGTAGGGGTTTTTTTTACCTCTCAGCAGCTGTCCTGTCCCAAAATTGAAAAAAAGCATTTTATTAAAGATAAATTCCTTGTGAAGCAGTCATACTTTATCAGACAACAGAGCTTTTAAATAGTAAGTGAAATGCAACCCATTAACATTGTACAATAATTGACAAATGCCAGTACTGTAGTTAATCTTGTGGCATTAAACAGAAGGCAGCCATAACCCCTTTATGCCTAAAAGAAAAACCAATCCTCAATCAGCTGCCACAGTTTGCCTTTGATAACTCTAAAAGCAGACGAAACAGAAGCTGTTCAGCACGCAGAAGGCTGTGCTTTCACATAACTAGATGGTGTCGTGGAAGCGGGTAGGTGACAGAAAACAGCTCTGGTGTGAGTTGTGTGCTGCATGTGTTGCCTTCCTCTTTATTCATACAAGCTGATTCAACTTTGTGGCCAGCTTTGCGTCAGAGTCGAAGCGCTGTCAGAAAGAGATCATACCCCAGCCTTGTTCTGCCTCTGTTTTGGCACATGATTTCGACACCCAGCAAAGGTGCAGCAGGCCGTACGTGTCGTCCTTATAGGACTGTAATTTATCTAACACATAGCTACACTTAATGCAAGTTACTGCTTAGAGAAAATATGCAGAGTTGGCATTTGAGTTGGCAAGAAAATGAGAAGTTGTAAGTTAGGATTTAATTTAGTGTATTTGTTCTTGTTAGATACGTCCTTTTTCACTTCACCAGGAAGCAGCCAGTAACAGACGTTCTATAACATTTTATATTAATCAAGTTATAGCTGCTTTATTATGACTGTTTAACTGAAATGTAATTAGTCATTATGTAAGAAGAGACAGATAACCAAAAATTCCCTAATCCTCCATTTTTCTTTTATCCAAATGGTTCAAATCCTTGTCAGGATAAACCTTTAATAACAACACAGCAATGACACGGGTTGGACGAACACACAAGTATCTACTTCTGTTGATGACAGATAAGTTTGGTCGTCTGATTGTTTCCAGCAGCCTTAGGCCACTGAACGGAGCAGGCGTCAGCTTGGCCTCTTATCCTCGTGTTTTTTCTATAACTGTGGCGAGGTAATCTAGGAAAGAACTTTATGGAAAAACGGTTTAAAAACCCCGCAGAGGTTGGAAAAGTCAGCGCAGAAAAAGACACTGAAGTCCTGTGGACTGCAGAAACCACAAATGGCTGTGGTCTATTTTAAGTTTTACTCTTAACAGATATGTAGAAATTGAAATCACATTTCCGTCACCTCATCTGTACACGTGTGCGTTGTGCTGTTTTAAAATAGTATCAGTGATTACTTTTGTCTCTTTTGCAGGATAAAGTGTTGACAAATAAGACTCCCAAATTGGATCGCAGCGATGGGGTCAAAGAGATGAAAGAAAAGGCCCCTAAAAGGAAACTGCCCTTCACTGCTGGAGCAAATGGAGACCAGAAAGATTCCGACTCAGGTAGGAGAAAGTTGTAATGTGTCTGAGGATCTGATCTGCATTCTCATGTTGACTTTCAAGTGCAAATCAAAGAGGCAGGGGTCTGCATTTCATCACATCCTTCAAGGTTGATGGGAAGTTACTGTGCTTTCACAAAGGAGGTTGGACTTTGTCGAGTTAAAGTGCCTCTAGCTCTAGTTTTAAGGTAGCTGTATATCTGGGAGAGCCAAGGAGTTTTACCTGCTGTCTGAAAGGAGGGAGAGACCACCAGTTAACTGTGAAACGGTAACATGTACATTCCTGGTTTAATATTTACTTTGATTAGGGAACAAGGCATTACAACTCGTGCTTGTTTGACTTTGGGTTTAAAGGACCCGAGATTTAGTTTGTTGATACTGCAGCAAATCAGAGGCTGAGATTGCAGTTTTCATTTGCGACACTGGCTGAGTTGCTACATCATGTTAAGCACAGTGACCACACTGAGCTATGTGCTCCAGATAGGGAAAGAAATCAAGCAGTATTGCAACACATGACTGTAATGGCTTGGGTTTATGTTTGATCAAAGTAGAAATATACTTTTTGTAGATATGTGGATTTGTATTTGGGTCCTGTGCGCTTCAAAGAACTTATGAATCCCTAGAATATCTTGAGCCCTCATCGCTCCTTTGATTGTGACTCTTAAATACTTGCGGTGTGTCATTTTATGCAAGCCTTTTGAAATGCTTATATTAATGTGGGAAGAATAGTTATTCCTCTCTTTCTTCAGAAGTTGTGTATAATAATAATAATAATAATATAATTATTGTTGCTTGGAACAATAAATAAATAAAATTAGAAAAATAAATGAATGAAAACAATTAGCCATTCTTAATAGTTTAGTAACTGTTAAAGATTATTTTCCCTGTTTGTTTTGCCGGTGTGAGGAAGTAAAGTGAGCTTTTGAAAATATATTTTGCATGCAAGCTTTATCTTTCATTTTTGGCTACTGGCTTGGTTTTTTATGTTCTGACTCAACTAGGTCAGTGTCTCACATCTCTGACAATTTATCCCTCCATCCACACCTACCTATGCCTCTGTTGATTGGTATAGTTTTAAATTTAGCAAAGGGAAATTAGCTTTCCTGAAAGGGTGGTCACAGCAGCTTCTGCAACATGAATACGTTTTTGCTTTGAGTCTGCTAGAAAATGTTAAAACTTTGAGGAATGATGACGGGCAGCAGCTCTACAAAAAGCTTAGTGGATACATTGTGGGAAATGACTCTTGGCTAAAGGAGCTGCATTGAGCTGAAACAAAAATCTGAACTTTCTACCATTTTCACTCATTATGCTGTGATGGAGGCAAAAAATGCCATCCTCTATCCTTGTCTAGTTCTGTAGCTTTTTCTTGAATTTTGATATGTTTGAACCAGTCACATGTGTAGCAGTCAGGCAGTAGTGGCAGCGTTCCCTAACCTGAGCCAAAGCAGAAGGAGAGGCATTGTTTAGCTCAAGTCCATTGGCTACAGACTGTTGAATACCAAAGCAAAGTTTTGTTGCAAATGACTGAGAAAAAATGCACACGTTTTCCTTAATAGTTGGCTTGATTTGCCCATCTCTAGAAGCAGCACAGTCTGGGTGCACAAACAGAGCAGTTCTAACTTTAACCCTACCTTGAGCCTCTTACATTAATCAGTAGAATCTGATGCAGATATAAACATGCTTGGGATAATGCAAAACAGCGTCGGTTGTATTTTGTAGCATGGAATAAATTTGGATAGCCAGCGCAGAGACACACACATGCACAGAGAGACCAATCAGCTTGACAGTCATGGAGCCAATGACCTTCTTGCTGCAAGGCAACAGTGCTGGCAACTGCAGCTCCCTTGTTATTCATGAATGACAAAACGATCCTCAGTGGAGGGGTTAGTGGTTGATTGTTTGTAACGAACAGCTAGCTGAAACAGGCATATGTGACAATAGCTGAATATTTCGGTTTCATGATCATTAATGATCTCACTCTCTGCAGCTACCATCTCAGTTTCAAAATAACTAGTTTCCATTAGGTGACAGGCACAGAATGAGATGATTGAGAAATATAAACTCAACACATCTTGTAAGGATTGGAACACAGAGGCTGCATGAGACTGATTCGTGTTTTACCAGAGGTAGACACTGGAGTAGGGCTGCACAATATTAGGAAAACATCCGATGTGCAGTAATATTGGTGAAAGCTGGGATAACAATATGAGTTGTGATAAATAAATTAATTTTGGTAATGTCTTTATGCTTTGGGTTCATAGCAAATATAGACCCCCTATAATGAGTAGTCCATGCTGTTAATATGTCCATGAAGCTAATATTAAAACAAGTAGCGTTAGTTGTGTCTTCTGGTAGGTTTACTACTTCACTGCTGCAGATACAGGAGCTTTACTCACCTTTTTAATTTGCTGTCAGATGTCAGTGTGGTGGTGTTAGCTTGTAGCGTTAGCATAGCTGGAATGTTGCATCCCTAGCATTTTGTTTTTTTTCCTGTCAGTCTGCCTCATTAAGAAAATACCTCAGAACAACGCTTTGTGCTTGCCATGATGGCTAAAAAGGTGTTTGTTTTTTTTTTTCTTGGTGTACTCAACATGCGAGCAGAGTTGAAAACCTCCAGCAGCAGCTCATTGTTTTGGTCAGGTTGGGCTGCAGGAAGGGGAGATGCTGAGCATGTGTTATTGCAGCAAATTCAATTGGGTCAGTTTATAGGGATTTTGATGCAAATAAGTATCTCTGAATAATTCTTTTTTTTCTATATCAATCCTATCGAAATATTTGTTTTTTGTTTTTTCGAAACTTTTATTATTTTGGCAACCATAGCATTGCTCAGTGAAATAGAGCATAAAATTGTTATAGATAAAGAGTCAAACCATAGTTTGACTATATAAATATATAATATAGAATATAACATATGGTTAAAGATAACTGTGACTCGTAACAAAAGCCGGAGCAAGTCATTAAGTAACTAAGACTAATGAAATAACAGAATATAGCAGATGTTTGTTGCCAGCTGGCGAGGAGGATCGTGATGTGGTTGATCCAATGTCATTGGCCTTGTGCCTTTGTTCCTTATCGTATTTCACGCTTCTTTATTGTTGAATTACTTTTTGGTTGTTCCCTTTGCAGATTAAGCCAATTTTCACCAATCAGCAGTGGAAATCTACACATAATAATCCTCATTTTACTGGCTTCTTGTAAACTACATGCAAGACATGTGTGAGCTAGGGAAATAGTTTTTTAGTTTCATGAAAACAGCAATCACTACTCCAGATATAAAGCTTTTCAGAATGGATTCGGCTGCATGTAAAGTCTGTTTCAGCCTCTAATTAAAATGGGAATATTTAGTATTTAATGAATTAGAATGTAGTGAAGTGAGCCAAAAATGTGTGAAAAAGCAGGTTTAAAAATTCCTTGTGTTGTCAGAAACTCTGAGCTTTATTTGGCATTCATCAGTTTTTAGGATCTCCAAGCAATGCCATGACCACGTCCTGAGGAGTGCTAAACAGCAGCATTCCTCTCTCTTGAGATCATCTCACTTCCACTTCTTCCCTGTTTAAGCACAGCAGAGTTCAGCCTATGAGGGAGCCACCTCAGATGGTTTTACTACTCCACTCCTGTTTTTATTTTCTAGTTTGTTTGTTACCCATGACATCTTGAAAGGCAGTTTCATCTTTGGTACTCTGAAGTTCAAGTCAATTTAAGAGTTATTAAACCTTCTGTTTAATGTGCAATAAACTGAACTTTCTTTCAAAATTAATCATTAATCATATAATGCTAAAAAGCTGTCTTATATAATAAGTAATGGTAAAAAATAAGTGTTGACATCCAGTCTGTTAGACAAGAGTCTGGGTTGACCCAGCACAAAGTCGCAGTCCACACGGTCGAGTTAGCAACACAAGAGAACAAGAATCACAGCTGTAAACACTTTAAGGTCAATTTAGGGTCACTTACAGGCCTAAATGCTGTGAGAAGATAGATCTGATCACACTACCATTATTATCAATACGTTCTTTTTTTATTTTATTCTCCTTGATGAGAATTTCATCACAACAATTATCGGAAATTATTGACAACTGTAGAAAGTAACGCACCCACTCACCTTAAGGTAAGATTTGTTGCCATGTTGAGATGTTATCTCACACAGATTCTCCAAAAATGTGATTGAGGCTTTAGGTGAGATAGAAATAAGTTGAATCTGCTAGTTAATGCAGCAAATAAGTCAATTCTGACATGCCTCCACACTGGGACATTTCAGGACTTTGGTCCATGTTTGAAAACAGCTTTCGTTGTTTGCATTAAGCTGTTCCTAAGCTGTTATTAGCCAGACCCACTGCTGTCCCGTTGGGGGGAGGGGTAAAGGGGTGTTACTGTATTGTGGGGGTTGGATTTTTTAGGTAGCTACACGAAGGTACTTGTCAAAGTAGCATTACTGTGAATACCAGGACTCAGGCTTTCCCAGCAGAGCCTGTTCAGAATATGAGCTTTGATCTTCACTTTACCCGTCTGTAGTCACAATGTTGTGACTAACCCATGTTCAGAAGGCTTGAACTCATCTGGTTTGCTGTTTGATAACATTAGTTTTGGGTCTTCTTGTCAGATTTGTAACCTAGCTTTATGAACTAAGAGAGACTTGCTGTGTGGTGTTTAACAAACATGTTGTAACTTCTGCCATACCTACCAGTTACATAATTTGGTGTCACAGTATTGGTGTTGCGCTGTTTGTCTCTTGCCAGATCTGCAGTTACTACTTCTTTCAGCTATGGAGTTTGCCTTCCTGTTCTCCAGTCTCCCAGATGATCAGATAGAAGCTTTTCACATAAAATACTCTCAGCGTGCAGCTTGTGTTTGTACTGACGGACATGTTCATATTGGACTGCGAGCACATTGCATGTCCCTGTGTTCACACTGTACGTTTCATTCTCTCTTGCTCTGTATTGAACATTGAGAAAACATCCTGTTGGCTATTTCCTGCCAGTTGTCCCTTAACTTCCTCTTTGGGTAACATTTACAACTCCCCAAACACAATGTGTTATACTCTAAGCTTCTACGAACATACCTGGTCTGGCTGGTTAGAGTGGTTAGCCTTGTCATGGCGTCTGTTGGAAGCAGAAAGTGTTTTTATTTTGTTGTTACCTCACACTTTAGTATTATATGCCTGCCATTTGAAAATCTACCTTTATTAAAACGTGCCATTTATGTTTGATGTGTATTTCTTCCCCTGGCTCAGGTAGGCGGTCTATTCATGGGGTGACAGTCCCTAGCTCACTTGCTTTTCTTATCTATTCTCTTATCCTCTTAGTCAAGTTTCCAGGAGGAAGGAGAGTAAGGTTTCACCCGTCTTAAAGCTGAGTCATATCATTTTACTGAGACACAATAAAGCACTGTCCCCTAAATGGACATCAAACAAATAGTTGAAGCATGGTGTGTGTGTGTGTGTGTGTAGGGGGGGATGGGTGTTTTATGGGGGGATGGGTGTTTTAGGGTGTGTGTGTGGGGGGGATGGGTGTTTTAGGGTATGTGTGTGGGGGGGACGGGTGTTTTAGGGTGTGTGTGTGTAGGGGGGATGGGTGTTTTAGGGTATGTGTGTGTGTAGGGGGGATGGGTGTTTTAGGGTATGTGTGTGGGGGGGATGGGTGTTTTAGGGTATGTGTGTAGGGTGGGATGGGTGTTTTAGGGTGTGTGTGTGTAGGAGGTTGGGTGTTTTAGGGTGTGTGTGTGTGTGTGTGTCTGTCTGTCTTTGTTACAGAAATCTAAGCGTGATGGGCACTATTAATTTACGTTAAACTGAATAATTAATGGCTTGCAAATAACGTGTCACTTTTCTTCAAACTATTTTAAACACACACACACACACACACACATAGATGGCAGATAAAAAAAATCTATTTTTTGATGCATCAAGATCTGCACATAGACTATTCTAACTAAATTAACAAATTCGAAACTTGATTATCGTAATGTTAATTGATGGCCTAATTTTGAGGAACTGCAAAACGGAACTCAGAAGTGCATACGTGTGGCACCAGGACAGTTTACGGTGAACACCTAAAGTCTTACAGTCTATACACTGCATCCTGAAGCCACACAATTTTAACTCTGTGTTGAACTAAAAGGAAACATTTAAAAACACGTCTTACATGGTGACGGAAGCAAAACAGCTGGTCTAACCTGCCGCTGTAAACCAGAAGACCATCGAGCTACCCCCTACTTCGGAGAAGGCGAAACTAATTACGAAGTTCATTACAACTGTTACCTCAAAGGATCTATGACCTTCGAGAGTTGTTTAGAATCTGGGATTTTGTGCTGTGGAGCTTTCTTTGGAGATAACATCCCACCTCAAAGATATTTCACTGAAACAACTCCCACATTGTCACAGTGTCTGCGCATTTTCTGATGCGCGACAGCTAGCATGTTTGGTGCACCAGACGAGAGCGCTACTAAGATGTAGCAGAAAAACCTCAAATCGCTAGGAAAGATTTAGCTTTAGTTACAGGTGAAGTGAGAGATCTTAAACTCATTAACTTGTGAATAAGGTCAGCCGATTGTTAGTACAAAGTACGAGTAATTCACACACAGTTGCATTATTTTGTGTGTGTGTGTGTTCCTGTCTTGGCATCACAGTGAGAACCATTTTCCCTATTTCACCATCAAATTGAGGACCGTTTGTACCAAAGTGAGGACATTTTGCTGGTCCTCACGACCTATTTTGCTAACGGTTAGGTTTAGGACTAAGATGTGAATTGAGTTTAGGTTAAGGTTAGGGTTAGGCATGCACTGGTAATGGTTAGGTTTAGGGTTATTGTCAGGGTTAGGGCATAGAAAGGGTTGAAAATGCCTGAAAATCAATGGGAGTCAACACATGGTCCTCACTACATATAGCAAAACAAGAGAGTGTGTGTGTGTGTGTGTGTGTGTGTGTGTGTGTGTGTGTGTGTTTTTCTATAATCTTATGTCCATCTAGCCTGAGTTGTTCTGTTTGATCAGTCTGATCCACAAACGAGACATGAGCAGGCCCTGGTATTGTGTGGGCTTAGACTTGTACATTGTCTAGCAGCATTGCTCTATATGGGTGCATTTAGGGTATGACTGCCTTCATGCTTCCCCGTCTTTAAACATAGCATGGAAAAACTAGCTTAGCAGTTTCACTGTTCTGCTGCAGGAAAAGAAAAACATGTTTGGACTGCTTCTGCGGTCCCTGCTGTCTTTACAGAAGGAATGTCTGTAAATGGCGATTGCTTTGGAGAACGTGAGAGTGTATCAAAGACTGCTGCAGGACACATTAGCTGTAAGTGTTCACAGATGTTAGTGAAAGTTTATCTGCTCTGTACATGTGACTGGGAAAATATTTTCCTGGAAGGCCTTTTGACACCGGAAGCACGAGCTTCATTCCTTCTTGGCCTATTTACTTGTGTGTTTGTTGCCTCAAGCTTTGCATTCAGTCTTGGACTAAAAGAAGCTCCACAGAGATCAGGGGCAGACATATGCTTTGCTGTAATGTGCCTCCATACATCCAGATATGCTGTTTAAGTTTCAGCCTTTGTGTTTGGAGTCTGCAAATGCTGGGAGAATTTCCTGTTGGCACAGGGAGCTTCCCCCCCTCGGTGATGAAGTGCTACACTCACGTGTAGCTGTACACTCTGTGGGTCATCAGATGGTATGTTGCCACTAAAAATAATTGTGGGATGTGTCTTTGTGGAGCAGCTGCTTTTGTCCAGTAGCTCTGTGTCTCCAGTAATCCTGGCAGGCAGCGGTGACCTTGGCAAGGCCATGTTGAGTTGAAATGCACACCAGCTATTTCATAATAACTACGGTTTTGCCAAGTCACACCCTTTTTCCCTCTTTTCACAATTTTGCCTGATTGGCTTGGACACAGACGGACATAAATACGGCCTGTTGGCCCTTCCTTTCCTCAGGGGCCGCTGGTTAATGACACCAGTCACTTACTTCTACCCACAAACTCCCTGGACACTGAGTTGCACATGCAGAAAATTAGAAATTATGGTGTTCAGGTTTTTTTTCCACACTAGTCTGCAAAGGACATCCTAGAAAAAAGAAAACAGTGTGCTTTTTCGAGACACTAAACCATAGGACTATACTGTTGCCTATTCTAAGCCACTCTAAGCCATTACCATCTGTTAGCTTATTTCCTCTTTTAGTACTTTCTTATACTGTATTTCATTGCAACTTGAATGCAGACAAATCTGTTTATTATCATACTTTGTGTTTTGTAATCAGATCAGAGTCTAGAAAAAGTGAATAAAATGTTTCTGATTAAAACTGCTGAACAGAACTGTTTTTTTTTTTATGTTTTAGAAAGACCTGCTCATACCTTCTGTTTTTTATTGTAATGGTGTATCTGTTGGGGAGTTATAGTTTACATGCACTGTACTATGTTATTTATGGAGAGTCACTAGATTTGAAAACATGAGTTTTGAGACGTACAGTGATAATAAAACTGCTAAATTTGATATGAGGAGAAGAGACTGGCAGATTTGCTGTCGGACATGGGGGAATGGGGGTTAAAAATAACATGTAAACATAGTATTGAGCACAATCTAATCATTTTTATTTCTCCATTGTTGGCTTTTAAAACTGGTTTAAGAAACCGGTTTTAGCTTTCTGGGGCTAAGGGTCTTGCTCAGGGACCCAGAGTGGTAATCTGTGGGATACGAACCTGGCCCCTTGTGTCCCCTCTGGAACACAAACCTCCTGCTCTAACCACTAGGCCACCATGCTGTACAGATCCTGCCATGAGTTTTGACACGAGGAATATTTCCAAAGCCTCTGAATTCAATTAAAATGTTACTTTTAGAGCTCGTCGTAAAACACGATTTGGTGCAGTCTTTTCAAAAAGTGAAAAGACAGCTTAAAATACTTATTTTTTACATACACCATGTTTGATGACACATTACCTTTTGTTTCTCACCGTCTGACAACAAATAAGACAATACTTTATTTTCTTAGGATTACCACAACTGTTTCTATTTGCTGAATGGAAAAATAACAGAAAGGATTTTCTAACTCAGTCAGGTTTGGAGGCCACCATGCTCACACAAATCTCCTCACCTCTGCTCACAAATTTTTTATGGGACTGAGATCTGAGCTTTGTCCCTCAGTGCATTTGCAAACTGTAAATTGGCTTTTTATGTTACTTTTGGAGTGATGGCTTCTTCCAAGTTGAGTGGCCTTTCCCCCTCATGTTGGAAGGCCACTCAACAACATTCTTCGTGTTCCAGTGTGTGGCACTGGTTAAGGTGGTAAAACAGATTGTAGGTAATCCCCAACTTTGTCGAAGCATGCGCGCGACGTAATTTGCAGTGTACAGATTAAAAAATACCTCCTCTATTTGGACCCTGCTTGTCAGCGATGTCGTTCGCTGGGTCTTACGTCTTTTATTCTTTGGGGAACAAAATTTGTTCTGCTTTTCCAGTGAAAAACAGCGCCTCAAACATTAGCCGTTAGCATGTCTGGCTGCAACTCCTATTATCATTGGCTATTCATCTTGTCTGTATATCGAAGGTCTGCATCGACCCTTTCTCATAGGTCTATTGAGGAAAAATTATATCGAGATATATATGTCTATCGTTTTATCGCCCAGCTCTAAGTTGCCATCATCATATAGTTTTTCCCAAATTATATAAAGGCATGGTGGTCTTTTTGTATGTAAACTTATGATTCTATATAAAATGATCTCCTCCATCATTCTGACATTTAGCAAAAATAAATAATGTTGGTGTCTGACAGATATTAATATCCAACAGTGAGAAAAAATGTCTTATTTACAGTGTTGGTAGATATCTGGTTTCAACAGCATTTGCAGTAAAATAACATTAAATTTCATCACTATCACTACATTACTATTGGGATTGTATAGCTCTTAACTCACAGATGCTGCAGTCTCTCTTAAATGTGTTTCTTGATAGCAGCAGAAATATTGTCCTTACAAATGATCCTTATATGTTTATTAGTTCATCTTTGCCCTTGCCGTCAGTGTTTTTATCTGCAGCACCTTCCTGACATTCTAGGCTAACATTAGCATGTTTACTTTATTTTTGGATATGACTTGTTGATAATTTGGCTCATAACATATTAACTTAATGTTGGTATCAGAGATTGAAGGTTCCAGTCAATTGTGTGTAGACGAAATTGGCAGGAAGTGGGTTTTTTTATTCATAAACTGTTTACTCTGTATTAAGGTTGCAAAATATGAGTAGTGTTTTGCCTTCAGAACTGCCTTAATCCTTCATGGCATCGATTCAACAAGGTACTGGAAACATTCCTCAGAGAGTTTGGTCCATATTGACATGATCGCATCACACAGATGCTGCAGATTTGTCGGCTGCACATCCATGATGCGAATCTCCCGTTCCACCACATCCCAAAGGTGCTCTGTTGGATTGAGATCTGGTGACTGTGGAGGCCATTTGAGTCCAATGAACTCATTGTCATGTTCAAGAAACCAGTCTGAGAGGATTCATGCTTTATGACATGGCGCGTTATCCTGCTGGAAGTAACCATCAGAAGATGGGTACACTGTGGTCAGAAAGGGATGGACATGGTCAGCAACAATACTCAGGTAGGCTGTGGCGTTGACACGATGCTCAGTTGGTACTAAGGGGCCCAAAGTGTGCCAAGAAAATATCCCCCCCACCCTTACACCACCAGCCTGAACCGTTGATACAAGGCAGGATGGATTCATGCTTTCATGTTGTTGACGCCAAATTCTGACCCTACCATCCGAATGTTGCAGCAGAAATCGAGACTCATCAGACCAGGCAATGTTTTTCCAATCTTCTATTGTCCAATTTTGGTGAGCCTGTGCGAATTGTAGACTCAGTTTCCTGTTCTTAGCTGACAGGAGTGGCACCCTGTGTGGTCTTCTACTGCTGTAGTCTATCCGCCTCAAGGTTCGACGTGTTGTACGTTCAGAGATGCTCTTCTTCATGCCTTGATTGTAACAAGTGGTTATTTGAGTTACTGTTGCCTTTCTATCAGCTTGAACCAGTCTGGCCATTCTCCTCTGACCTCTGACATCAACAAGGCCTTTGCACCCACAGAACTGCCGCTCACTGGATATTTTCTCTTTTTCGGACCATTCTCTGTAAACCCTAGAGATGGTAGTGAGTGAAAATCCCAGTAGATCAGCAGTTTCTGAAATACTCAGACCAGCCCGTCTGGCACCAATAACTGTGCCACATTCAAAGTCACTTAAATCACCTTTCTTCCCCGTTCTGATGCTCAGTTTGAACTGCAGGAGATTGTCTTGACCATCTCTACATGCCTAAATGCATTGAGTTGCAGCCACGTGATTGGCTGATTAGAAATTTGCATTTAACGAGCAGTCGGACAAGTGTACCTAATAAAGTGACCGGTGAGTGTATATGCATATGCTTTTTTATTTACTTTTTTCAGAAATATAAATTCACATCAGTAAGAATCGTGTTAGAAAGTAGTTGTACATTTGTTTACATGTACATCTACAGAGGCAAATAAAATGTCTTAATTTTCTTTTCTCCTTTTGCTTATTTCACAGAGAAACCAGGTCCAGAGAGGAAGCGCATTAAAAAGGAGCCCACTAACACCAGGAAGAGCTTGCCGTTCGGAATGGGGATGCCTGGGATCCGGGCCGGGTACCCTGTGTCTGAGCGGCAGCAGGTGGCCTTGCTCATGCAAATGACAGCTGCGAAGACCGTCAACAGCCCAGGTGCGTGCTTATCATTTAGGCCACGTCTTCTGTGGACCGGTGGCGGAAAAGAAAACGGCGATTGGATGGATCTTTATATGTAGACGGTGTGTGTGGGAGAGCAGTATGCGTAGGCGGGGTAAAAGTGAGCCAGATGGGGGATGAGTCACAGGTTTTTGTTTTTGTTTATTTTGGAAATCTTAAGCATTTTCCCTGCTGATTTTTGCCTCATCTCTAGCCTGCCTCTGGATACAATCAGTTTTAGATATCCTAGCGTAAATAACACATAAATAGAGTAACAATTTAAACACATGCTGTCAGTGATGGATGATATTTTGACAAACAGTGACATTAGCAGACTGGTGCAGTACATGTAGTTTTCC
Source organism: Girardinichthys multiradiatus (assembly GCF_021462225.1). Classification (NCBI taxonomy): domain Eukaryota; kingdom Metazoa; phylum Chordata; class Actinopteri; order Cyprinodontiformes; family Goodeidae; genus Girardinichthys; species Girardinichthys multiradiatus. The sequence continues at coordinate 23,646,035 of NC_061797.1, forward strand.
AAATACAATACGGAAACAAAACTAGCTTTAGCTACCGTGTTACTCTGGGACTGATTGTGTGATCTCATGATTTGAGCCAAATGGCAACAGACAGGAAAATGCAAAAAGCAGACAAGAATTTAGTTGTGTACCTGATCATCAGTGTCATGTGAGCTTTAAGATCATTCATTGAAATTAATAATGTTTACTCAGATTTTTAGTAGTTGGAGTAATTTGTCTGGAAACATATTAGATGCCAATATTTGGATCATTGTTGCAACCTTATGTTTTTTTTCTCTTGGTGTTGACATTTTAGATCTGTGCAAAGACACTTTTATTTATGTTAATTCCTTCCTTGCATGCCCAGAGGGATTGACATAGATTAAATGATTTTATTTCAAATGTTATTTTGGACAATAGCTGTACAAAGTCAATAATGTAAATGGGATATAGGCTTGAGTTTAATGTTACAAATGTGAAAAAAGGCTCAAGTAAAGTGGTTTCAATTAATGTGCTGTGGTTTCGTGGAGCGTGATTGCCCCCTTGTGGCTGTAAGATTTTCAAACGCCTATTACTTCACGGCATTTGCAGAAAAAAACCTAAATGGTCCTTGTACATTTTTGGAAACTATTAGAAATTAGGAGACTATTCTAGGATTTAATTGAGTCATTTATCTTCTGTGTGCAGACACAACACCAAAGCATCAGTCACAGTCCTGTGTGGGTCAGAAGGGAACGCCAAACTCTGCATCTAAAACCAAAGACAAAGTGAATAAAAGAAATGAGAGAGGAGAGACTCGACTGCACCGAGCAGCTATCCGTGGAGAGGTGCGCCGCATCAAGGAGCTCATCAGTGAGGGAGCTGATGTGAATGTAAAAGACTTTGCAGGTGAGAAGTTTCTCATGCACCTTACAAACGCAGATGCATGTTTCCCCTCAGATACAGAACCACTAAACTACAGAACTACTAAACTACAGCACACTTTTGACTCAGCCATTGTTTTTTATCTTTAGGCTGGACTGCATTGCATGAAGCCTGCAACAGGGGGTATTATGATGTGGCCAAACAGCTGCTGGCAGCCGGAGCTGAAGTCAACACCAAGGGTCTGGATGATGACACTCCCCTGCATGATGCCTCCAACAATGGGCATTTCAAGGTAAAAGGAAAATAATAAAGCAAAGTGAATTTTTCAAATTCAATCAGCATTGTAAGATATGCAGAGAAGAGAAAAATGTCTTGAAGAATTCAAAGCAATAAAACTTATCATTGTGCTATGAAAATAGCTGTGGCAAATGAAAAGCCAGGTGCAACAGGTATGATCAACGTGTTACATTGGCTGAGGCCAGAGATAACGGCAGGTCTTCAGGCAGTCTCATTACGTGTTTTTTATTCAGTGTAAAAGTCTTATTTTAGCTCAATAGGTTTACATTACTTTAATATTTAAAGCAGAGGTCTCCAAACCATCCTGAAAGTCTAGATCTGGACCCAAATGAAGTGTTGGATACAGGTCATTTATTAGATTTAGATTACTTGTGGAATCTATTTTTTCTTGCATTTATGGCATTTAGCCTTAACAGTACTAGCGACTGATTACTACGATTGGTAGAAACGGTGTTGGCTGAGAAGACAGCATGCAGAGAGGTAGAGACACAGCAACATGAGAATGCAATAAGAAGGTGAAGAAAATCAGCATAGCAAAAATAAGAAAGTTGAGACGGAAGATGGGAGATTTTCACCCAGACTGAATTGACTCCTCAGGTCGTGAAACTACTTTTACGCTACGGAGCAGATCCACGTCAAAGCAACAGGAGAGGTGAAACACCACTGAAGGTTGCCAGCTCTCCAACTATGCTGAATCTGTTACTAGGGAAGGGCACTTACACCTCGAGTGAAGAGAGTTCATCAGGTTTGTCTATTTTTTTGTTTTGAACCTCCTATTTTGTTTAAGTAGATGAGATGTTGCTGTATTTGACTGTGAAGCTGAGTATTGATTATGCCTATGTCTGACAGAATCTTCAGAGGAGGAAGATGCGCCTTCGTTTGCCCCTTCAAGCTCTGTAGATGGCAATAACACCGACTCAGAGTTTGAGAAGGGCCTGAAGCTAAAAGGTAAAGCCACAGATCCGCCTAAATCTGCTGTGACGCCCGTCAAAGACGAATACGAATTCGACGAGGACGATGAGGAGGAGCGCGTCCCTCCCGTAGACGATAAACATCTCTTAAAGAAAGATTTCAGAAAGGACTCCGTTAGCAAGACCAACAGCTTCATCGCTATACCCAAGACAGAGGTGAAAACCTATTCCAAAAGCAACTCGCTCACACCAAAGAAAACAGTCAGGCGGATCATCTCTGACAGTAACAGTTCAGATGAGGATGATAGGACGTTGTGTTTCACACCAGCGCCCACACCTCGACAACAAGCCCAGCAAACAAATACCAAGACCAGAGACTCTGGCTCCAAGCAACAAAAAGACAAAAACAAAGTCAAAAAGAAGCGAAAGAAGGAGAGCAAAAATAATGTCAGCAAAGAGGTCAGGTTTGGGAAAGTCAACGATAAGTTCTGCACATCTGACTCTGATTGTGGAGATTTGGAAAGCGAAGACGACAAGGGCTCAAACAGCATAAAGGACTCTGCTACAATTAACCTTAAAGAGTCCCCTGGCTTTAATGCCTCTTCCTCCTCACATGGAAACCTAAACTCTCAGAAACAGGCACCCTCGTTAGCGGAGCAGCATCCAAAGCAGTGGAGGACAGATGGCTGGAAGACAGTGTCGTCACCTACGTGGTCGGACGTCAGTTCTCTTTCAGATCCAGTCAGTGAGTCAGAGTACTCTGATTCGAGTGTGGAGTCAGTAAAGCAAGTTAAGAGGAAAGCGCAGGAGAACAAAAAGAAGAACAACCATGTGCACAGTAACATTATTGAGAAGAAAAACTCTGATCTCTATAAAAACTCCACTTCAGAGAGCGCAGCCTCCAAAACTGATGTGGATGGAAAAGTGATTAAAAAACATAAAGTGAAGCACAAACATAAAAACAAGGAAAAGGACAAAGCTCCAAGTGTTGTGCTCAATCAGGATATGAATGAGAAATTTGTAAAGAGCTACTCTTTTGACTTTGATGATTCAAGGCAGAAATCCTTAATTGTTGAGTCCGAATCAGCATCCGAGAACAAGGTGAAATTATCCAAGCACGACAAAGACCATTCAAAAAAGGAGGACAGGCTTACAAAAAACAAGTCTGATGATAAAGATTGGTCATCTGGAAAAGACCTACATAGAACAGCAAAGGAGGAGAAAAGCAGAAAAGCTAAAGAAACCACAAAAGATAAGGCAAACAAGGAGGAGAGGGAGAAGCCTGCAAAATCTGACAAGGAAAGAAATTTCAAAGAAAAGGAGAAACCCAAGGAGGATAAACAGAAGCCCCACAAAGAGGAGAAAAAGAAAAAGTCCAAGGAGAAGTCGTCCTCCAAGGCGGAAAGGAAAAGTGAGCAGAAAGAGGAGAAACATCTAAAGGTGGACAAGGAGAAAAACATCAAAGAGGAGAGAGAGAAATGTAAAAAAGATAAAATACTGAAAGAAGAGTCTGATCATGAAGGCTATGACATTAATAACTGCTTCCTCAACCTGGATGACACAAAGCTTAGTGCATCAGATGACCATCATGACCGATGGGGTTCTGAGATGTCCTCAGATTCCTCCCTCTATGGAGATGACAGTTGGGACGTTCCCATTAAAGAAGTCAAGGAATATAAGTCCAACAACACCGTCAAGCTAATTGTTGAGACTGTTAAAGAAGAGACGAGAAGAAAAGAAAACAAAGTAAAGGACAAGAAGTCAGAGCACAGTGACAAAAGATCAGAGAAGGAAGCAACATCAAAGAAAAAAGAAAAAGACTTGTCAGAAAAGACAAACGAGAAGAAAAAAGAGTGGTCAGAAAAACAAAAACTTAACTCCAGCCACTCGCTTGAAAAAGACAAAAAGAGGAAGGAGTCCACAGAAACAGTTAAAGACAAAAAAGACAAGGATTCTTTAGACAGCAGTCGCGACCGTAAAGACTCATATGACAGTGTAAAAGAAAGAAAAGATCAGAAAATCAAGCAGGAATCAATAGGAGATGAATACGGCAACGATACATTTTTTAAAGACATGGATGCTGTCAGGGACAGAAACCACTCTGGAAAGGAGAAAGAAAAGAAAGGAGAGGCAACAGAGAAGCGGGAAAAGGCAAAAACCGACAAGCACAAAGACAAAACAAAGGACAGAGGAGTTGACCATGAGAAGGAGAAGACTGAACGGAGCTCCGCTGAGAAAACTGTCAAGGAAAAAGACGAAGACCGGGGCACCAAAGACAAGAAGGAGGGATCCAAAGACAGACACAAAGACTCTCATGGCAAAGACAAAGATCGAAAGATGTCTTCAGAACAGACAAAAGACAAGAAAGAGAAGTCCTCTCAAGACAAACATGCTGACAGGGAGAAGGATTTGATGGAAGTCAAAAAAGAAGAGAGAAAACCCGAGAAAATCAGAGAAAAAACTTGGTACAAGATTGCTGACATCTTTACGGATGAAAGTGACGATGATGAGGACAGTTACAAAAGCACTGTTATTGTTGGGTCGGGCTCCATCAGAAAAGACTCGACACCCGATCAGGATGAGCTGGATCACTTCCACTCAGAAAAAATGAGAAAATCTTCTGCAGACACTAAACACAACACAGAAAAGGCAAAAGACAAAGACCACAAAGAAAAGAAGAAAGATAAGGCCTCATTTGACTCTGGGAAAGAGAGGAAAGGCTCCCTAGAAAAACACAACAAAGACAAAAAGGATTCAGTAGACGGAAAATATAAGGAAAGGAAAGATAGAATATCAGTGGACTCAAACCAAGACAAGAAAAACAAGCAAAAGCTGTTGGACAAAAGGGACGCGAGTGAGGAAAAGACAAAGAGCAAATATAAAGACAAGCAGGACCATTTGAAGGAAAGAAAGCCCTCTAAGGGTAGTGGTGAAAATGAAAAGTCCCTGTTAGAAAAACTAGAGGAGGAGGCTATGAATGACTACAAGGATGACTCCAACGACAAGAACAGTGACATCTCCTCAGATAGTTTTACTGATCGAGGCCACGAGCCAGTCCTCAGCAGTTACTACGACTCTTTGAACCTGACTGATATCTCTGAGGACAGGAGAGATTCTTTGTCCATAGCCACACCACAGGATCGGTTCAGAGACAAAGAGAGACACCGACATTCCTCCTCTTCATCATCCAAGAAGAGCCATGACAAGGAGAAAGAAAAAGTCAAGAAGGACAAAGGAGATAAACGTGACAAAACTGGGGAGAACCGAGAGTCCTACAGCCGCAGAGAGAGTCTACCTTTTGAGAAGGAACCCATGCCTCTGGAGGCTGATCCTTACACATTCCCGTTCGGAGGCAAGGGAGACGGCGATGACGACTTTGATAAAACTTTGGAATTCGAAAAAGAGATGTCTAAAAAGGACAAAGAGAAATCCACTGGTATCATTGGAGACAGGATGAAGGACAAGAAGAAAAAGGAGAAACATAAAGATAAAGTTAAGGAGGAGAAGAATAAATACATGGATGGCTTTGGGTCATTTAAGCACAGAGAGGATGTGAAGTCTGGGTTGAAAGAAAGCCCCCAGGTCACTGTCCTGAAAGACAGGTCGAAAGAGCAAAGTCCTAAATTTGATCTGAAAAAAGACAGAACGCGGGACATGTTGGACAAGGATAACAGAATGGATCACAGTAAATCTAAAGCTAAGGATGAAAATGAAAAGCTCCCGCAGTCCAAAGACCAGGTGCGGAAAGACATTCGCCCACGTGAAAAACTGCTGGTGGACGATGATCATCAGATGACGAGTTTTGGTCAAATGTTGAGTCTTAAAGATCAGGAGGTTAGAGCCTGCATCAAGAAGCAAAAGGAAAAAATGAAACAGATGGAGAGGCTGAGACCCAAGACAGGGGATCCTAAGCTCAAAGACAAAGCCAAGTCCACCGAGGAAGTAAAGAAAAATCGCAGTGAGCTATCTACAAAGAAATTGAATAGCCTGGAGTCGGGTCTGAAAGAGAAAAAGCTCAAGGATGTGGGCCTTCCTGCTCAGATTATGTCTCCAGGGAGGAAGTTCCAGCCTACCGACAGTCAGAGCTCAAAGGACTGGATGACCGGGCACCAAATGAAGGAGAACCTCCCTGCTTCTCCAAGGCCAGATCAAAACAGGCCAACCGGTGTTCCCACGCCAACATCTGTCATCTCTTGTCCCAGCTTTGAGGAAGTGATGCAGACTCCACGTACCCCCTCTTGCAGTCCAGAGGATTATCCTGACATTATGCTTGATGGGCTGGACTGCCAGAACTCATCAGCCATGACAATGTCAATGAATGCCTGTTCCCCAACATTCTTTGAAAGGTAAAGTATCTAAACATATAATCATAAAATAAGGTTACAGATGTGTGTACTCTGTTCAATGTTGAATATTGTTTAATAGGTTTTTCTGTTGTCCACCCAGCAGGTACTCTAACTCCCAGAGTTTCCAGGAGGGAACTTGTCCTACTCCTGCAAAGAACCTCCAGCTACCACTTGTCAGCCGCTCTGCATCATCCGATCTCCGCAGGCCTCTAGAAAACGAGTTCAAATCCGAGTCCGACAAGTTTCTTCGGCAGCAGAGTGATCCTGCTGCTGAATACGATCAAACCTCTGCTTCTCAACCTCTTGAGGACAAACCAGTAACTGTGAATAGATTGGAATGCTTGACGTCATCCTATTTCTCTCCTATGAGGATGTTGTCCCCTCGCCGGGAGTCGGGCCATCCGACACCAGACAGGGTTTCAGCAACTCTTACTCTCTCAGAGGACCATGAACACCTTCCTGAGAGTGTCTACAACAGTTTCCTGCCCAAACCTTCCACACCTGTCCACAGACCAGATCCCCAGGAGCCATGCTTTGACATTGCTGCACCACCAACACCTGCTCCTGCTGCTTTACCTCCCTTGGATATTGATGATAACTCGGAGCCTCACCACAGTGAACCTAATCTGATCCACTCAGACCTGCCCTGTGTCACGGAAGAACATCGGGCACAAGACGTGGAAGAGGAAGAAGAGGAGGAAGAATAGGAAGAAGCTGATATGGTTGACAGGAATGATGGAGTCCACTCTGTGATGGAAGAGCAAGAACCAACAAGGGATCCATGTACTTTCTCCCCTCGAGGTGATGACCATCTGACGGAGAGCTGGCATGCAGAGTCACCAGACCGACAGGAACCTGAGGTCCAGCAGCTGTCCCCAGTGCACTCTGTGCTGAACAATGGAGAAAGCTGCTTCGATCACAGCATGGGTTGGAACTCTGAGATGGACCTCAAATCTGCCCATGGGGAGATCGAAGCTGCCGTCTCGAAAATAACTAGCCCCTACTCCCACTCTGACAACGACTTGCAGCCCCTTTCTGGACACACCTCTGTCACCTATGAGACCTGGAATAGGTGGCATAAAGAGGACGTAGTGGATTTGGATGAGCAGAAGGAGGCTGTTGCTGAGATCCCCTCTCCAGAGCGGCCCGACACAGCTATGGATGTAGAACCCAACTATTTAAACACCTCATCGTCCTCAAACAGGCTAGAGTCTTTCTTCCAGGACTGCAACAAGCCGATTATAGAAAATGGGCACCAATTAGATACAGAGACCGTATGTGTAGACCCAGACAGCAGACAAAGCACACACAGTTTCAGTGCTACCCCTGAAGATCACATCACCCCACCTGTGGGAACAGAGCCTGTGGTGCGATGGGCCGATCCATTTTCGGCTGATGCAGACGAACTGGATGATCTGGGCCCGTTTTCTTTACCTGACCTGCCGTTACCGGACAAATCAGAGGAAACAGAGCCTCGAGACCATGAACTGGCTGACCACAGCAAGACAGTGTCAGCTCACATCAGACACAATATTCCAGACAGAGAAGAACCAGACATAATGGAGGTAGGCCTACCAAGTCTGTTAAAGACTCCGTGCCCTTCTGAAGACCTTGTTTTAGGGGAATCTGCTGGACAAGACTTTGTGGTGCCATCTCTACACACCACCTTCCAACAAGAGATGGACCAAGAGCCTCAAAGTGTGCCTACCAACAGCTCTTTGTCTCTTAACCACACACATGCCAGTGTTTTAGAAAGCCAGTATGGCGTTCATGAGGAGTCAGATTCCATAAGGTTGTATTCACCCCCAAATTCAGATCCCAGTCAAAACCATCATGTACCAATCCACTCCCTCACTGAGTCGTTGCAGTTACCGCTGGAGTCAGAGTCCTCCGCAAAGCCAGAGGAGAGGCATGAGGATATGTGTGACACTGTAGCAGAATCTCTGTCATGCAGTCCTCATGCTCATCTCTCAGTGGCAGTTACGCTTTCCAGCACAGTGGAGCCTTCAGACACTCAGGAACCCCCATCCAAGCTAACACCAGTTCCCCCCACACCTGTACCCATCCCTGTAGATATCACCAAGAAGGTGGAGGAAATCCCTCAAAGAGTTACCCGCTATCGCGCCAAGAACAACGCCACCGCTGCCCCTCCTACCTCCAGCACACCAACCTCATCAGCCACTGCCACCACTGTGACCACCAGTCTAGAGGTGAGCATCAACCCAGTCCCAACTAGAACGCCAACACCCAATTCAGTGTCTTCCTCACCGGCTCAGAAGAAAGATTCTGGGCTCAGCGTTTCCACTGCTGCATCTCATTCAACCGCTACATTGACCGTCGCAAATTCTCCATCAGTGGGTCTCGGTAAAACGACAAAAGGCCGTCCAGTTGCCATGGATGAAGAGGACTCCCAGACCCAGCACCCGCGGAAAAGAAAATTCCCTCGCTCGGCCGGGCAGCAAGTCCAGGTCCAGCTTGTAAACACAGCCATGCAGCAGACAAGAGAGATGATCCAGCAGACCTTAGCTGTCGTAGTTAATGCTATCAAGCTGGACGAGATCGAGCCCTACCACAGTGACCGGTCCAACCCTTACTTCGAGTACCTGCAGATCAGGAAGAAGATTGAGGAGAAGAGGAAGATTCTGTGCTACATCACCCCTCAGGCCCCGCAGTGTTACGCTGAGTATGTGACCTACACTGGCTCCTACCTGCTGGACGGGAAACCCCTCAGCAAGCTTCACATCCCGGTGGTAAGTAATGCTGCTTAGAGCAGGACAGTATGTTGAGAGCATCTTAATAGACTTAATATGGGACCAGTTGCAGGAAACATTCCCAGAAATTGGTAGTTTTTACAGGTGTAGGATTGGATGCCAGATATATGTCAAACTGTGGAAAAGAAAAGTGCATCCTTTTACGAATGAGGACTAAAATAAAAATGGAATCAAGGGAGCTTTTCCTGTTTCTTTAAAATACAGGATTTCACCTCTTTACAATAGTTTAGATCCACAGCAAATACAGCATGTTATGGATCAGTCTCTTTTACATACATGTATAAGGAATGTGTTTATCAATGGGTGTAAATATGGTATATAAGGGTGAAAAGCTCTACAAATGTGTTTAAAGTTAGTTCTGTTTTGCTTATCAGATTGCCCCACCTCCATCGCTGTCAGAACCCTTGAAGGAGCTCTTCAGGCAGCAGGAGGCAGTAAGAGGAAAGCTCAGGTTGCAGCACAGCATAGAGCGGGTAAGAAATATATCATCTGGACATTGCGTGCCTCGTCTACTCTCCTGGAATATCATTTCTCCTGAATTGACCCTTCTTACACATTCAGCCTCACTTATTCAGTGAATGCCATTAGCACTCCTTTGAAAGATCAAAGCCTCTTTTTCAAAATCAAAATGCAAGTGAAATCTGCAATAGTCCCTGCTCTTAGGCCAGAGTGAATCGTAGAACTGAATCCTTTTTATCTCTGTCTCTAATGAAGTAAGTAAGTAAGTAAAGTAAGTAAAAGTTTATTTATATAGTGCCTTTCACAGACATTAAATGTCACAAGGTGCTTTACAGAAGTGCACAATTATACATTAAGATAAAACAATAAAGGCACAAAAAATGTAATAAAAACCATCACTATGAGGGTAGTGGTAAATATAATAGTCACAAGCCTATAGTAGCATAACTACATCCAACGCACTGAGGTTGCAGCCGTTTATGTGAAACATGCTTTGCAACTTTGTAGATCAAGACTGTTATCTACCAGTTTGAAGAACATGCTGTCATCCTGACATTGTTCTTGGTTGGTTCCCTGAATTTCTTTTTCTGCCTGTCGTTTTTTCTGTTTGTAGGAGAAACTGATAGTTTCATGTGAACAGGAGGTTTTAAGGGTCCACTGCAGAGCAGCAAGGACAATAGCCAATCAAGCTGTGCCATTCAGTGCCTGTACAATGCTGTTGGACTCTGAAGTGTACAATATGCCATCTGAAAATCAGGTAGGTGATATGTAACTGCATACTTTATCTTGAGGTCAGCAGTCATCTATTACCTAATCCATTGCTGAGTTCAAGCTGTAACATGTCCTTCTTTTTCAGGGTGACGAGAACAAATCTGTGAGAGATCGCTTCAACGCACGTCAGTTTATTTCCTGGATTCAGGATGTGGACGATAAATACGACCGCATGAAGGTAAATTTGAATGAAGTGCTTCTCAATAAATTGGAATGCCATTGAAAAATGAATTCAGTTTAAAAAAATGAAACTCAGACATTCTTTTAATTACGCATAGAGTAATATTTCTGATTGCAATGGTAGGCTTACAGCTAATGAAAGCTCAGTTTCTCTGAAAATAAAAATATTTTAAATATAATATGTATTTATTACAGAAATGTTGTGATGTTACATGTTACGTTGCGGCCTTCACAATCATGGGGAACACTGTTTACTTGACAGTTTTCCAGCGAACTGGTATATACACCATGTGCCGTTGGATAGTTGAGTGGAAGGAAAACATGTAGAAAAAGATGAACGAGCAACATGGATAACCGCAGCCTTGAAATTTAAAACACACTCAGGAGTTTTGGAGAGATTCGCAAGGTGTGAACTGCAACTGTAGTCAGGGGTTCAAAAGCCACCACAAACTGGGTTTTTTCATCAAGGCAGTTCTGGTGCTTAATGCTGGCTATCGCTAGAGCAAGTTATTAGTTTGGGCTTAGACAACCTGAGGGCCACCTCAGATCTTTGCACCACTATAAATGTCTCATCAAGTAAATGTTTCCTCTGCCCTGTTTTATTTTGAGTTTTTGTGGAGGATTGTAGTGGATGGAGACAGTATTATTTATCTCCCTTGCAAAGAGATCACCACCTTAATTTGTTAACATGTTTTTCATGTTTGTGTTTGTTTGACAATATCCTAGTCAGCTGATCTCTCATCAACAGTGTTGGAAAACGGGGGTAAGAATCTTTGACAAAATGGCTTAATACCACCACCTGGTAATGGTAAATAATAGACTGTGACTGAGTTGGTGAAGACGTTTATGTATTTAATGGAAAATATCGGCTGGGAATGCAGCTGAAGGCATTGACCTTCTTTGACTCCGTCATAAATAAAATAAAATAAAAAACAGTGGGAATATAGGAATATAGGAACTCGTGTATTTATGATGCTAAGCCTGCTTTTCACTGCTCTTGTTCTCACAAAACCAGATGCAAAAATGACACTAACATGATCACTACATTTTAACTGGTCTTCATGATCCTAGGTCCTGAAGAAAGCTCTTCTTTCTTCTGGCCACTGTTAGGGTTGGTGCCCAGAAAGAAACAGTATTTTGGGGCCACAGCTTGCGCTAGCAGAACCAGAAAGAGCATGTGTTGTGCAGACACTAGCTTAGCACCCGTTTAGCACTGGAAGTGAATTTCACTTGGGTCAGTTCAGGTAATTTTCCTGATGTATTTTATAAGGGTTGGGGCACCTCTGTTTTGATTTTCAAGTCCTCGAACTTGATAAAGCGCTCTACAAGTGTGGCTTTTTTACCATTTATCATGCCTTTGAGCAGACTTGTCATCAAAGCTTAGAGTCAGAACGCAGACCCCACACAAGGAAGTTCATCAGTGAAGGTTTTGGAATTGAAATTTTTTATGTTCATTATAGCTTTGTGTATCTGTAGCAGAAGGGGTTTTCAGGGACTGGTTAGTGAAAAATACAGACCAAAATTTGACAACATAGAAAAGGGTATAAAAGCTAGCCTCATATAATGGTAATGGGATACCCTACCCAATTACAAGGTCTTAAGTACTAGGGAGGTTGAGAAGGCAACAGGTGGGAGAGGCTTTGTTTCAGGAGACCAATCTGATGGAGAAGAAAACGCCTAAGAAAAACGGGTCAGACCAAATATTTTATTCATCATATAGAACAGGCAATAGGAGAGGAGTGGAGAGAAGATATTCTGATACATGGAGGGAATATAAACCTCTGACTAAACCCTCAACAGGATTGTTCAGTCAGAGGGATGCAGAACTCTATAATTGGTCAAAGATTTGGAGAACTAATGGCATAGTTGGAAATAATGGACATATGGAGGAATCTAAATCCCTTAGGCAAAGACTACACTTACTTCTCACCACCTCACTCAGTATATTCAAGGCTTGACAATTTCTTTTAATATAATAAGGATGGATACAGAGTGGAAAAATGTGATATTGGTAGAGAGGTTCTATCAGATCATAGTCAAGTAAGTATAACTCTGGAGCTGTCAAGGGAAGCAAAAGCAAAACTTTGGAAGCTTAATGGAAATGTAGAAAAGGGATATATGAAGGAGGAACTTATAAAAGAGATCATATATATGTAAGAGAGAATGATCATTTCTACAGTCACAGGTCGACTGTGTTTCATCAAACAGGATATTTTCTGATTAATGGCTGCTTTGAGAAGCTTTGTGGGAAATGCTGATTTCCAGCAGGACTTGGCACCTGCCCACAGTGCCAAAAACACAAATACCTGGTTTAAAGATCATGATATCACTGGAACTGATTGGCCAGCAAACTCACCTAACCACACAGAGATTAACACAGACATTGATTGTTGTCAAGAGGAAGGTGAAGGACACCAGAACCAACAATGCAGACGAGTTGAAGGCTCGTAGTTCAGCACCTCAGCCACAGGATGATCAGCTCCATGCCATGCTGCACTGATGCAGTATATGATGCAAATAGATCTCCGACCTGTCACCTCCAATCAGTACATGACATGTCAACATATTTAACCCAATACTTTCACAACTTTTCTGCAAAGTAGAATTTTACAGTTTCATCAGCTGTAGCTACCATCTTCAAAATTGCTTAAAAATAAACACTTGAAATGAATCACTCTGTGTAGTAATTGTATATAATAAATGAGTTTCACTTTTTGAACTGAAAATTTACTTTGATATTATGATTTTTATGCAAATGCACTGCTTCTCTAATGTGTACACATAATAAAGTTTTTGGTCTGCTTTTCCACCCTTAGACATGTTTGTTGATGCGACAACAGCACGAGGCAGCAGCCCTCAACGCGGTGCAAAGGATGGAGTGGCAGTTAAAGGTTCAGGAACTGGATCCTGCCGGGCACAAATCCCTCTGTGTCAACGAGGTGCCGTCCTTCTACGTGCCAATGGTCGACGTCAACGACGACTTTGTCCTGCTGCCCGCATGACACACAAGTACTCCCGGATTGAGATAAAACTCCGTCTGAGTCACTTCTTCTCTAAGAGACTTCGTTAAAGCGAACGAATGGAAAGGGCTATCAAGTTAGAAAGAGGAGTTTCTACAGGAAAAACTGTATTCTTTAGAAAAGGATTAAAGTTGAGAAACTTGCTTCTGATTCCCTTCCGTGAAGAAGGAAACTTTTTACTGGAGGAAAAGAAAATACACAACTTGCACTTTCATCCTCAAAGTTTTTACGCTTTAGTTTGATCAGAGTCTGAGAAGCAGAAACAGTTTTTGCGTTGAAGCTCTGACATTGGGACACAGTTCCTTAGTGCTCAGTTATGGTGAGATGGGGGGAGCAGAGATTTATTTTCTGTTTCGTTTTTGCCCCCTGATTCAATACCCATCACCACTGGGAGGATGTATCAGAGAAGAGCTCTCTCAGCAGTCTGGTGCCTGTCCAGAGGGAAGCCTGAGGAGGACCTTCCCCTGTTGATGCATGGCTCTCGGGGGGCCAGGAGATCCAGACTGAGGTCAGCACTGACCCAGAGGGGGTAAAAGGAGCCCCAGTCCTTCACATGGATCTTAAATGGCTTCAGGAAGCTACAGCCAGCCACCGGTGGTTTTTCCCACTAGGCGCCCACTCTGCAGAATGGTTGAGCGGTAGAATAACTAAGCCTGCGGTGAGCTGGAACACCGTAAAGATGTGCGAGCACGCCAGGGCCCAGTGTCTGATAGGAAGACTGACCCTGCAGCCTCTCAGCCTGGCTAAACAGAACAGTAGAGCACGGACCCCTGAGAACAGCCCGGAGTGTTCCTCTGAGGTTCTGCTTGCTCCGAAACGAACACAACAAACCGCCATGGACTGCAAAAACACCACAGGACAACCAGAACAAACAAACCTAACGAATGTTGATACTCAAAGAGACTGTTGAGAAATTGTGGTCTGGCAGGAGAAGAAAAATATTGTTTGTTTTTGTCTATTTCTTTACTTGGGCATTTCATTGTTTCTGAGGAAGTGACTTGAAACACTACAGAGCCAATATTAGTTTAATGGAAAAAAAGCAAAAGAAAACAAAAAAAGTTGTATTCCGTAAATTATGTACAGTTTTTATATTCGTTAACCAATGTATTCTTGCTGCCTTCTAGATAATTTATTTTGCCACACATTACTGCACAGTTGTAAATAACCTATGTACTGTAATATCACTCAGTTACATGTAAAGAAAGAAAAAAAACGAAAAGAAAGAAAAAATTATCTTTTTATGTACAGTTCACTTATGGGCAGCACTTTCCCCCTCTCATATCCAATGGGCCAAAATGTGTACACAGTTCTGTCAGTATTTGAAAGACTCACCTGTAGGTTCCTGTAGCTGACGGAGAACAATTCTGGATTATAACGGGCCTGCCGCAGGCCCGCCATCACACAGCCCCTCAGATGTAGCAGAATACATATTAAGGATTTATTTAAAGAGTAAACAGAAGATTATTATTCATTGCTTTACTACACAATTATAACAGAAAATTTTTTAACCAAGAAAATGCCTTTTTCAGTGGAAAAAAAAAAACTTGTTGGGCAAAGCCACATAGTTATATATGGTTGAAAGAGAGATGTCATTTACAGGTAAAACAATTAAAGGTGTTGTCTTTTCTTTTTTTGTTTGATTGTTTTTAATTTCTAGATTTGGGGATCTGTCTTTTTTGGGTTGTTTTTAAACCATCATAAAGCATAAAAACACGGGTCTTTCAGCTCTTCGCTTCCCATCTAACCTTCCCAGCCTGAAGAGTTGCCTCAGCCACTGAAAGGACTCCAAACATATCTGTCAAGGCCGTCTGCCCCTTTCTTTCATGTTGGTGCTCCACCAGCCATACTCACCAGGTGGCGCCAGAATATCTAACCTTATCTGGCTTCGCACGAGCCTTGTAACCGTTCACTGAAGGTGGTGTTTTTAAATAAATTTGAATTTTATCACAACCCATAGGAAGATTAAGTTCCCTCATAGGACTTCATTGAGACGGTTTGTTAGTTTATGAAGCGATAATGGGTTAATTAGATATTTAGCTCCATTAAAGTCAGATTTTTTTTTTGTTTGTTTTTCCAGTGTGGAATCAACATGGGGATTGTCAGGGATTTTAATTGTTAGCTTACTTCCTCATATTGTTCATTTGTGTGGAGGCGTTTTGCCATTTCCTGCCAAGCCCAAGCAGACACTTATGAGACTTAAATGTTAGAGTAAACCAAAAAAAGTCACATATTAACAGACTCGGTGGAGGGGGAAAGAAACAGCATGAAGCAAATCAGACTGATTTCTTTTTTTTTTTTTATTGTTAAAACTCACATTGAAATGTTGATCCCTACTTTTAGTGGTTTTGAAAAGCTTTCCTGACCCAACACATAGGTTGCCTGCCTGTTTGTGCGTGAGAGCTGCTTCTGTATCCAGATGGCAATATTATCTGAAACTAATATTTTCAACCACACAGGCACATTGAACACAGCTGTGTATTGGTATGTCTAGTCAAGTGCAATGGTTGTTGCTGTTACACTGTGCAGACAAGGTGGCTACATGTATGGCTCACACACATCCTGGTTGGTTTACAAACATGTTTGCAGACAAAGCCGGATGCTTTGTTCTTTAAATGTGTTTGTTTTTATTTTCTTGTCCAGGTTCTTTAGTTTTGGGGAAGAAAGTTCATTCGTTTAGAGTCTTTGTATATGTGTGGTTTTTCTTTCTTTTTAGAAAAGTGTTTGTGGGTTTTAATGTTGTTTATCTTGTTTTTTTTGTTTTTTTTGTTTCCAGCATGTCAATCGCATTGCTTATTGAGCAGAATGTAAACCCCTCCCCAAAAAAACGACACGCTGACCGAACCCATCCCCAAAACCTCACTATTGTTTACAAGACATCAAAGAGTGTTTCGGTTTAACCCCGGTGTGTCCTAGAAACAGTTTCAGCCCCGCCTTTCGTTGTGCTTGTGTGCTCAGTCATTTCTTAGAATCACAAAGGCTTGAAATGGTGATGGCTGACCTGTCAGACAGGCGAAGCCCGCGGCACACAGCAATAGACTAAACGCACCCGCACACGTCGATTCTCCGGTGTGAACATTCAGCTGCCAAGGGGACAAAAATTCAAGACTCGGTCTTCAGATGCACAGTAGAGCACTTGGCCGTTGTGATTACAGATCCTAGCCTCAGTCAGCAACATATTACCTCTACTCTCCTCACATTCACTCATGTTTATTTTAGGTTTGATTATTTCTTACTGGACAAACGTAGACATAAAAGCTATTTTTTTCAATGTATAAAAATCACAATTTCAAGCCTTTCTTTGTTTTCTTTTTTTTTATTAATTAAATCCCAGACTGTAGCTGTTTGTTCCTTTTTTAAGAATGGAAAAGGACTAATAAAATGCATGGAGAACTACTCTTAAAATGGTGAGAATTAAACTATTTATTATGGTTTTTTTTTTGTTTGTTTGTTTCTATTTTTTTCTGACACCTGTGGTATTTTTTGTAAGTTGAAGTTGGTCTCCGCTGTGTAAATTTTCCTCCTTGTAATGCGTGAAAGAGACATACTGTACATAGCTCTGTAAATAAAACCTCCCAGGACGTTTTGCACCCTCCTCTTTGTACTAGTCTGAAAAATTGCGTAGAATGTGGGGTTCTAACAGCAGCGAGCTGCGTGCGCTCGCTGCAGGTGATTATGATGTAACAATGTAACTAGTTTTTTTATTTGTACAATGTAGTTTATTTGTGTACATATTGTTGGAGCAGCTAAAGGGGTTTTTGAGGGTGGTCTACGAGGGGGTTGTTGATGCTATCGTCAGTGCTGTAACAGAACTTTCAGTACTTTCACCTCCAGCTGTTGTCGATTTCTTGCAAAAAATGTTGAAGAAAAAAAAGGCAAAAAAAATGAAAAGGAGAGAAATTGAACATGCGTGTAGGATGGGGTGGGTGGGTTAAAACTGAAAGGTAAAAATTCTAAATTGTTATTTTTTACCGTTGCATGTACAGAGAGCGCGAGAACTGCTGTTGTTCCTCAGAGATTATGTTCGTTAATAAAACTTTGATATATTACCAGATGTTCTCTGGTTCTTGCTTCTGCTGTTATTCTAATCGTCTCTTACAATGAACCATGTCCTCTCATATTCAAAAATACAGTAGTGGCAAAAAGGTTTTTTGAGAATGATTAAACCTTTTTTTTTCCAAAAAACACATTTCCATAGGGTGTAGGTTATCATCAAGATAAAATACAATTTGCTGCAAAGTTATCTATCGTCATTTCAATGAGCTCATCTATAACTCGCTGGTAGCGTAAACAAGGACAGGCCAGCTAATGTCACACTATTCTGTCTGAATTAGAAGAGCATAATGGTTTCTATAAAATTGCGTGGTTTCTTGTCAACCTCGGCCTACAAGATGTCTGCCATCAGTTTGCTTCAAAAGCTCTTCAAAGCCAAGGCTATAGCTGTTAGTAAGATTGCACCCAAAACGACCATTTATCAAATCCTCAAGTGGGTTTCTACTGCTCTGCCCATGAAAATGCCAGTAAAATCTTCTAAGCAGGATTAAACTAGGGGATCGGATAGCCACCAGTGCAGAGCTTACTCAGAATCGGCAGCGGTCGGGTGTTAGGGTCTTTGGCCTGATGTCAAAGAGGGCAGCGAACAAGCTACTTCAATGAAAACATCAATGACATTCAAAGTTGTGCCTAAAAACAGAGCCATGAATAAAGAAGGGTTTCAAAATGTCCCTCCAAAACAATGCAGTTTGGTAATGTGTCACCATCTCTAAGAATTAGTCCAGAAGCTACCCGTTTTACCCAGGCAGCTTGCAGAAGTCATGACAGAGGAAGATAAATATCTATACATAGGATGATATACACTGCTCAAAAAAATAAAGGGAACACTTAAACAACACATTATAACTCCAAGTAAATCAAACTTCTGTGAAATCAAACTGTCCACTTAGGAAGAAACACTGATTGACAATTAATTTCACAGCTGTTGTTCAAATGAAACAGACAACAGGGGGAAATATTTGGTGATTAGCAAGACTCACTCAGTAAAGGAGTGGTTCTGCAGGTGGGGACCACAGACCACTTCTCAGTACCTATGCTTTCTGGCTGATGTTTTGGTCACTTTTGAATGTTGGTGGTGCTTTCACACTTGTGGTAGCATGAGACGGACTCTACAACCCACACAAGTGGCTCAGGTAGTGCAGCTCATCCAGGATGGCACATCAATGCGAGCCGTGGCAAGAAGGTTTGCTGTGTCTGTCAGCGTAGTGTCCAGAGTCTGGAGGCGCTACCAGGAGACAGGCCAGTACACCAGGAGACGTGGAGGAGGCTGTAGGAGGGCAACAACCCAGCAGCAGGACCGCTACCTCCGCCTTTATGCAAGGAGGAACAGGAGGAGCACTGCCAGAGCCCTGCAAAATGACCTCCAGCAGGCCACAAATGTGCATGTGTCTGCACAAACGGTTAGAAACCGACTCCATGAGGATGGTATGAGGGCCCAACGTCCACAAATGGGGGTTGTGCTCACAGCCCAACACCGTGCAGGACGCTTCGCATTTGCCAGAGAACACCAGGATTGGCAAATTTGCCACTGGCGCCCTGTGCTCTTCATAGATGAAAGCAGGTTCACACTGAGCACATGTGACAGAGGGGACAGAGTCTGGAGACACCGTGGAGAGCGATCTGCTGCCTGCAACATCCTTCAGCATGACCGGTTTGGCAGTGGGTCAGTAATGGTGTGTGGTGGCATTTCTTTGGAGGGCTGCACGGCCCTCCATTAGGTACCGAGATGAGATCCTCAGACCCCTTGTGAGACCATATGCTGGTGCGGTTGGCCCTGGGTTCCTCCTAATGCAGGACAATGCTAGACCTCATGTGACTGGAGTGTCTCAGCAGTTCCTGCAAGATGAAGACACTGAAGCTATGGACTGGCCCGCCCGTTCTCCAGACCTGAATCTGATTGAGCACATCTGGGACATCATGTCTCGCTCCATCCACCAACGTCACGTTGCACCACAGACTGTCCAGGAGTTGGCAGATGCTTTAGTCCAGGTCTGGGAGGAGATCCCTCAGGAGACCATCAGCCGTCTCATCAGGAGCATGCCCAGGCGTTGTAGGGAGGTCATACAGGAACGTGGAGGCCACTCACAATACTGAGCCTCATTTTGACTTGTTTTAAGGACATAACATCAAAGTTGGATCAGCCTGTAGTGTTTTTTTCCACTTTAATTTTGTGTTTGACTCCAAATCCAGGCCTCCATTGGTTAATAAATTTGATTTCCATTGATGATTTTTGTGTGATTTTGTTGTCAGCACATTCAACTTTGTACAGAACAAAGTATTCAATGAGAATATTTCATTCATTCAGATCTGGGATGTGTTCCCTATTTTGTTTGGAGCAGTGTATTTCTAAGTAAAAGCCAATAAAGAATTTCTTAAATGTCTTCTGCAATGTTTAATATTTAACTTCAGCAAAGACTAAATTAGCTGACAAAAATTTATTGACACTGAAACATTGAAAGTTGTGGAAAAGATTTTTTTGCCAGCCTCAAACCTTTTGGTCAACAGTACACTTAAAAAAGTAAAATAAGGATTAGCCAAATCATGAGAGAGATAACTGGTTGTCCAAGAGACGTCCTTCTGTTTCACAAAGTTTGGTGTAAAATCTTAATGTTTCAGTTTCTGAAGAAAATTCCTTGCCTCTCCTGGCTTCCATCTCTCCCATGTTGTGTGTTTCTTCAGTAAGAGTTTACTCAAATATCTTGAGTTTCTCCAACTGAAACTGGCATGTCAATAAACTTTATCTTTGTAATGGCCAAAGGAGTTCTGTGACTGATTTTAGGTAAAACCCCTTTATGAAAAACCTGTTTTAGATGCTGTTATAGCTTCCCAGCGCCTTCCCTGTTCTATGATACAGTAATCTGATGCTCCCTGTCTCCGAGTCACATGAAGCTAACATGAGTCATCTGCTGAAAGAAAATGTATAAGTGTGAACCATTTCTAAACATAGCTTACAGATCCCAGCAGAACTCAACAACAGCTGCAACAGACATATAGCGGTCACTCACATTGTAAATAACGCTTTCTGTTTGAATTATACTTTATTTGTTTTTCAGTATGTTATTTTTTAACAAAACAATTCCAGGTCTTTGAACATGATAAATGTTTTTACTCAATTGAGCCTCGCTACATGAAAATGCACTTTTGAGGTCAAATTACTTTTAATTTTGTACATGTACATGACCCTGTGCTGTTATAATAATCTTTAAAAAGGTTCTGTTATACGATTAAATCATTTTTGATTTAATCGTATTTGATGTATCATTGCAATTTAAACTTAAAGGTTTAAATGAAACAAAGACACTGAAACCCCCAGGTGGAATGGAATGGAAAAAACTGAGAAAAAATGCAGAGCGTCATCAAACAAATGTTAATATCAGGCAAAGAAAATCATAATCATTTTATTTGTTAAGGAAAAAAAGAACAATTCAAGCTTAGATCTATGTGGAAAAAGTAATTGCCATCCTTGGTGACAACAGTTGCCATCAGACATTTGATACCTGCCAATGATTCAATTTTATATTACTGCATAAGAATTTTGTTCATCTTTGCAGAAGTGTTTTAATTCAGCCGCACTGGATGGCTATTAAGCAGGTATGGCTTGTCAAAGGCCAACTGGGGTTTAAGACAGGACTTTGACTAGACCATTCCAAAACCTTTTATTTTGCTTGTTTTGTTTTGGAACCATTTAAATTTCCAGTGTGCTCTGGATCATTGACCTGCAGCATTACCGAAGTGAGCGTCAGATTAAAGCAACAAAAGGGTGGCTGGATTCTCCTTCACGATTAACCGCTAAAGAGCAGAGCTCGTGGTTCCATTAATAAAGGCAAGTTATCCAGGTCTTAAAGCAGCAAAGCAGACCTAGATCATCACACTACCACCCAGCATGTTTGACTGTAGGTATGTTCTTTTTATGAAATGCCATGTTTGCTTTGAGCTAGATGTAAAAAAACAAACAAAAAAAAAAACAATTTGTTTTAGTCTGCAGAACCGTTGATAAGTTTCTGCTGTGTTGGCTACAGATGGAGCTTGATTATTCAGAGCTTTGCATGTATGAAGAGAATAATTAACAGGAACCCAATGTAGATGATCAGCTGAAGTAAACGTGTGGCCTGTTCCTTTAAGACCAATTAAAGCAGGTTCTTCTATTATGTTGATTTCACAAATAAAAGCATCGTTTTTTTACAGCTCCCACATAGACGCAGAGAGGAGGAGATGCTGATGATGATGTCTAGATCTCTTCTGAATCATCCCAGCAGGTGTCAGAGGTCGCTTCCCGGACCTCGTGTTGCTGTGTGACCCGCAGATCCCGCCCCCTCCCCGGCTTCTACCTGCCGTCTGCGCCGCGCAGCTGCGGACGGAGCGCACTCGATGCGGGAAGGGCTTCGGGAGTGTCTGTCTCCGCCAGCTGCCGCCTCCAAATGGATTACGAGGCGAAGATTTTCCCCCAATCCGGGGGTTACGGGCGCTACAACCGGGTCGTGGTCGTCTTCAGCTGGTTCCCCACCTTCGCGGTGATGTTAAACCTCTTCAGCGACGTTTTTTACACCCTGATCCCGAGCATGTATCGATGCAAGCCGGACCCGGAGCAGCTGCCTTCCTCTTTCTTGCTCAGTAACTACTCCAAGCAGGACTACCTGAACCTCACCCTCTCCTGGGCGAACGGCTCGGGCCTCAGCCCCTGTGAGCTGTGGTACAACGCAAGCATCTCGGACTTGTCCGGAGAGGTGCCGCAGAAGACCGCATCCTGCACCACCGGGTGGGAGTACTCCACTGTGGTGGGACTCCAGAGCAACTTTGTCACGGAGGTAGGAGGCTGTTATCATTTAACTTAATGCTGTTTGTTTGTGAGACTTGCATAAAAAAAAAAAAAAAAAGCCATGAGTCCATTTAACCTGCAAGTTATGTGATTTCTTATCGGTTTTGCTGATAAAATGCTCAATTTATACCCTCAGGTTATGTGAACTAACAGATTAGGTGATTAAATTATTCAGTCTTGCTTCAACAGAAGTGCTCCAGTTTATCAGATGTGTCCAGAAGTCAGCTCTCAGCCTTGAGTCAATATTTACTCAGGTTTAGATTAACTGTAAAAACTTTATTTTTGCCCAGAATCCCTTATGTGTGAGACTCAACTTCCCATGAGTCTTTTTGAATCTAGTTTAATTTGCATTAAAGTCTGTACAGTATTGAATCTGAGTGGAGTATGAAAGAGAAGGAAAGAGATCATGGTGTTTACATGCGGTATCTTGCATGCAACTTGTATAAACAACCAGGAGTGTTTATCTTCTTTTTTTGTTTTTCTACTCGATCATCCACCCTAGACTGCAAAGACTGGCGAGAAGCACTTTAAAAAACCTCCTGCAAACTATATTAATGTCTTTTTAGCAAAAAAACACTCTTGAACCTCCGTTATATCAGCGGTTACAGCCTAACAAGCACAACAAGGTCATTAGGAGTCATTTCCCCGCTGGCTTGTTTCTCAGATCATTGTCTGATTGTCTCTCTTTGTCGATGTATGGTGCTGGGAAGTTTGAAGCCTTCTCGTTCCTTCCGGAGACCCTGAACACCTCCTTTCAGCTTTCTGCTTCCTGTGCCTATTATGTCATTTGCAAGGTCCAAAGGAAATCTTGAACAACGGAAAAAGCTGCATACAGCACAGCAGTGTTTTAAACAGGCATCCCACAAAAACAACAGAAGCCAGCCTCCTATTATGTACCTACAGTAGCCCATAAAGAACAATTGTTCATCGGTTTGTATTTTGTTTGTTCACTTCATTATCTTTTATACTCCTGGGGAAAAAAAACCAGTTTAGTTAGATGCAACCTGCAACTTGACCACTTGATGGTAGTAAATCCTGCACATAAATTCAAATTTTCATCATTCTTGTCTTTCTGTATATGTCATTGTAATTTAGGGGCCATTTTTATGCAATATTTGCTGGTTCTACATCTTCTTTCCACACTTTTAAACACATAGAGGAGGAGACGGCTGGGAATTTGTGGAGAGGAACTTTGTACAGGCATTGGCTGGTACCAGTCAGGTGCAACTTTAAGCACAACCTATTTATAATTTAATAACCCCGTCAGCAGGCATCTTAACCCAATAACAAACACGATCTGCATTCTTGCTTCCTCACAGAGATTCCTGTCACAGCTTCCCTGCTGTTCTCTGCCATTTTATGTAAGGAATGTCAGATGAGTACATGCTCAAATTAAACACATATGTTCAACTAAAAGAATTTCATTCACCTTTTTATGATTTCTCCCCTTCTTGTCCTTGTTTTCCAGGAGTTGAAGCGGGTAGGGATTAATTGTGGGCAAATTGAACTATTCCAGTAAAGTACCTCAACATGACTTTGGTTATGAACAGTAGACAGCATACAAATAAAAGTGGATTAAATTAGAAGTGGTGACATTTTTTTTGCCTATTTTTCATCTTATTAAATTAAATTTGATGGTACCAAACAGGAAATATCTTTACTTTGTACTGTTAGCAATGGGAAGGATTCCGGCGAAATTTTCAAGGTATCCAAACTGCTGATACTTGTTTTAGTTTCTAAATATCTTACAAAAACATGTCAACCATTAAGCTTATCTGTTCTCCACATAAATGTCCCAAGCCTGGAAAACCCACAACAGTCAAACATTTATGGCCCATTTTATCTCTATGTAAAGGTGTATTTAAATGTTAACTTCCTTTCTGCCTCTGCAGTGGAATCTGGTTTGTGACGACTACTGGAAGATCCCCCTGCACCGTATCTGCTTCATGATGGGATGGATTGTGGGATATGTCTTTCTGGGTTCATTATGTGACTGGTAGGTAATAATCCCAATAATGGATAAAATTAAAATTATTCAAATACTGTATTTTGAGTGGCATCGTGATCTTGTTTCAGGTTGGGTCGTCGCCGGGGTTTCCTCCTCTCCATCACCCTGTCTAGTCTCTTTGGGGTGGCTGTGTGTCTGTCCAGCAGCGCTGTGGTGTTTCTGCTGCTGCGTCTCTGTCAAGGCGCCTTTCTCGCTGGCGTGTTTGTGTCGTCCTACATTCTCAGTAAGTATCGCTGACTTATTCTGTGAACTTTGCTGCAGCGAATTCCATAATTGAACATTTTGTTGTGTTGTGTTTCACTTACACAATGAAGGCACCAATCCTGTCAATCACTGCAGAGTTTCAGCTAAAAGGATGTCGTAAAGAATAAGATTTTCAAGTGTAGTTTGATAAGTTTTATACTTGTACCGTTCACTTGGCTAATTTGAGTTTAGAAGTCCTCCATCTCAATACAGCGGTTTCACCAGGATTTCCAGCTGTCTAGTTGTTGATTTGGGGTTGAACTTCAAAAATCTGGTCCTCATTCTTTATTTTCCCTTCCAACAATACATCTCTACTACCGGCAACAAAGGACTCCACCATGCTAGACAGTTGGCATAGTGTTCTTAGGTTTGGAAGCCTCACCTTAACTCCTCCATCGTCATGATTGTTTGTCTCGTTTCATCACAACACTGTTTTCTAGAAGGCATTTGGGTTGTACATGTGGTCAGCTGCAAGTTTCAGTCAAGTTTAAGGTGTCAGTTTTGGAGCAGGTCCTTGTTTATTGGTCGGACTGATTTTCCAGTTATTTCTGTCATCTGAGGTTGGCAGTTTGAGCCAGTTAGTCGAAACTTGGACACAACTTGGCGTTCCAACTTGAAAATTGTTCCAAACCAAATCAAAATTGGTTCAGGAATGGATAAATCAGGGCTCTGGAATGTGCATCCTAAAGCCCAGATTTAAACCCTGTTGAAAAATTATGGAAAGTGCTTAAAAGCCAGGTTTGTGCCATGAAACCAACCAATTTAACGGAACTCTACCTTTTTCTGCCAAGAACGGTGGTCAGACATTATGACAGAAGCTTGTTAACGGAAACAAAATGGATGTGGTCAAGATGCAACTTAAGAAAATATTAGGAGGGGTTTATACATACATTTGAGCACTCAAATATACAACTTGTCTGCATTGGAGAAAATTCACAACAAATTCAAACTTAAAATTAATTGCAGTCGTTGTTTAATTGCACCCTGGTTACAGAACGACTCAAATTAATCATTAAAAGCTCTAAATTGATACGACATCCCTGCCCCTGATGAGCTTGTATAAACGTCTGACCAGAGTTGTAAATAAGAAACCATCTGACATAAAAAATATGACACATGATCTTTTCTGTTTATTGAGGCGAAATTGCTGTTTAATTTATTTCCTCCAAGTCCACGTGCTCCCAGTAAGGATCAGCTTGTTGTCAAACATTGTCCATGGCTCTGCAGCCAGCTTCAGCACCCAGACCGATCATTTGTAACTCGGATCTTTCAAACAATTCAATGTAACATAAAGGTTGCGTAACGTTAGTGTGATAAATGAGAATATTTGGATGCTTCAATATTTTACAAAGAAACTAAGCAAGTAAACAACATAAAGTCAATGATTTAAGGTAAATACTAAAAAATAAGCCAACCCCAAACCCATGTCCACTGTCCTGCCTTATCAGTGCGAGATAAGAGAAAATAGTGTTAAAAAATTACAAATCCATCCTAACTGTGTTATCTTATGTTCATGTCAGGAGGCACAAACAGGAAAAATAACACAACGTACTTTTTAGTGCTTGTGTCAGACAGTAAAGAGTCAATTTTGAATAAAAAAATGCTACTATTGCTGATTACATTCATATTTACACTTTATGTGAAATATACAAGAACTGCAGCTGGATATTCCATCAGTGTCTCTGCAGCTCAACTCATTTAATAAACTTTATATTAAAGCAGAGCCCCAGAAATAGAACAGTAGATCTGTAAACGTTCCCTCGTTCTCCCCCGTCTTCCTCTTCTCGTCCCCCTTGACCTTATACCAAAGATCTTATTGCTTGCATCACTAATAAACATAATAATTCAATTTCTTGTGTCAGATTATATCCACTCGTATAACCAATAGACAGGTAATTAAATTAGGACTCTGAAATCGTACAGTTAACATATTCACGCATGACCTGGGGATTTTTCCTAATGCGTGACAACACGTAAAACCTCTCTGTTAATCAGTTATTTGCAGTCATTTAGACAATTAGCTTAACTGATGAATAAAGAGTGAACCCTGTTTAAAACAGTTGCAGCATTTCTGCTGTTTCCATTCAGAGAGTTCAGAAAGCCTGAAGTGAATCAATAGCTTTTATTTTGACTGAAACTTTTTTATGTAGATTCATACAAAATGAATTGTGAAACATTACTTCATTTCGTAAAGACATGATGTTTAAGATTTATTAATTTTTTGAAACTGATGCCCCTTTTGTTTTACACGTTGTTAGGTTTATATTGTTAGGTTGAATGTAAATAATTTTAAATCTAATTCTGCAAGGTGTATGAATACTTTCTGGCTTAACTGTACCTTTAAGTGTTCTAATTACGTGACACATCCTGTGACATGGTAAAAAGAAAGTGCACCCCTCTTTGTATACTAAATTTTCACTAATAATTAATCTGGTCTTATCAGATTATAAAACTATTTAAATTCAACTTCAAGTGTACAAAAATCACAACTACATATTCTACCATGTCATTATCTTTAAGCCAAAAATGAAAAAAAACAAAACAAGTTCACCTAAAATAAATCCATACATACAACCCTACTATTTAAAAAGGGGTGGTCCATACTTTTTTTAATACCAGGGCTAAGCAGGAGCTAGAATAAGAATCTCATGCCATCAAAAGGTTGTGTAAAAACCCCAGTTAGACTGTATCATGATGTGTGCAAACATTACTCCCTAAATAATCTATTAACATAGTAAATTGAGCAGTTATAATGTCAGTCTTTTCATGTTTATTTTTTTGATTGTGTTATTGTTTGATTCTGATGCATTTTGAGAAATCATTTCTTGTCAAATTAGTGAAATACAAGTTTCTTTTGTTTCAAGGATATTTATGAGGTAGTAAGCAAAAATATAGAACAAATTCTACATTTAGTTGTAGTTTTCAAGTGCTTGTTGTGCATAACATGAAACCTTTCTGCTGTTTTTCTCTTTATAGATTTACAGAAATATAACAAGCTGATATTAGCTGTTTAATTTGTTGAACTTCCTGCTCCTGTATCCAGTCTTCAGTCTGCAGCTCCTGTCTCAGCAACAGCAGTTTTACCCTAACACTAATGGAGGGTACTCATTTAGTTTTCACACCATGACTGTCTGTGTTTCTTTGAGGCTGGATATATTTTCAAAAAGCCAAATTTGTCTGTTTGTAAGCCAGGAAAAAAGTAAAGTATCCTTCCTTCAGCCAGCTGACAGGCAGTGCGCAGCAACAGGTTGGGCAGAAAATGTCAGAAAGCTTATAGACAAAGGAACACAAGACAAGAAACCATGGTACCGCTCTAGAGTGTAAAAAACATATAGGCTAATATATAATATCCAGACCTCTGTATCTTTTTTGTTAGTTTAGGTTCTTAATTTCTTCAGAAGCAATATATTATATATATTTGAAGGAAAAGGATTGAACATGCAAGCCAGAGAAATCTGTCCATATTGTGAAGTATGGGAGTGGCAGTATCATGTTGTGGGAGTTTTTTGCTTCAGGAGGTACAGGTGAACTTGGCAAAATTCACCACGATGGCATCATGAGGAAAGGACAAGGTGTAGAAATGCTGAAGTTAAACATGGGCTCAAATGTGTCTTTTGAAAAGACAATGACCCTCAATGACCTAATTATTTCCATAGTGGCTCGAGAACAACCAAGTCGGTGTTTTGGAGTGGCCATCACAAAGCTCTCAACTCAAAAATTTGTGGGCAGAGCTGAAAAGATGTATGCAAGCAAGCTTTACTGTATGATGTCTCTAGGTGTCTGCATGAGGCTATAAAAGCGATTAGCTTTCAGTTTTCACATTTGCCGTGGTTCCTGGGGCATGTTTAGAGCTGGAATCTGTTGTAGAAGTCATCGTCTTTTTTTTTATCTTCAGCTTTCTAAGTTGGTGCAATATGTTTGCATTCATCATTTTTGGTTTGTAACAAGTGATAATCACATAAATCCCAAGTTCTTTAGTCATCCGAGGTCCTGTTTCTAAACAGAGACATGTGGTCCATCTGTTTCACACTGACAAACCACAGATCTTCTAAACATGTATGCCTTCATGGGTTAAAAATGACATAAAAGACTCAACACATCACTGGGGAGAAGGACATAATGCTTTATAGTGAAATGTTGCAGTGGTACAGTGGAAAACCGTTGAGCCGACTGTTTTATATCGGCTTTTGGCATGCTCCCACATTCCAGCAAGGTCAGGGCTTGGCTGTTTCCAGATGAGTTTAATTTGTTTTACTTGACATCAGGTTGGTGTTTGGCAGGGCGCACTGAGGAGCGCAGAGGGGAAAGTTTCCTCAATGATGTTCTTCCTAAGCAGCTTCCTCACAAAGGGCAGAAAACAATAACAGGACAGGCTGAAGGCTGGGATGGGAACTGGAAGTAATATCCGCATTATCCCACCCATGAAAAGTCAGAGCTGTGAACCAAGGACTTTAAAGTTAAGCAGAGATATACAGAGCTCTCTATTACCTTCCTTTGAACCTGTTGAACCTAACATTTGTAGGTTTACTGAACTTAACCTCAGAGAGCTGCAGGTCTTTGAGCTGCAAGGTAGAGGAAGCTCTACCTCTACATGTTCTAACATGTGAATAGCTTAAAAGCGGTTTTCCTGCTTTGTTTAACCGATGATCACAATAAATATAAACTCTTTTATTCTTATCTTTCAGTGACTTTTGGTTGTTCTTGACAGGTTTGTAATTCTCAGAAAGCAGAAGACTGCCAAAAAAAAAGTTGGACTGATCTTGTCACACTGGGAGCAGTTTATTATTAAATAGGACAGGAATTTTTATGTGTATGAGGGGAAATGCTTTTCCTGACTGGTGATAGATTTGCTCTACACAAATATGTTTGTTCTACTGCAGCTTTGGTTGGATCTCATACATCCTCTCTCTGTTTACCATCTCTATCTCAGGGTTGGAGCTATCCGACCCTTCCCATCGCCTCATGGTTGCCATGACTGGCGGTTTCTTCGGTGTCTCCGCGGAGCTGCTGTTGCCGGGCTTCGCTGTTCTGAGCCGCGATTGGCCCATTCTCCAGGCCGTGGCAACTTTGCCTCTGCTTCTGCTGCTCTCCTATTGGTGGTGAGTCGGATCAAAGTGGGTGCTTTTATTTCGTGACTGTTCTGTGCATCAGCCACCAAAACAATCTGATGCCTATGAAGGTTGGAGCATTTTTAACAGATGCGCCTACACCCTCACAATTAAATCAACAGAATCCTTTAGGATAAACCCCTCATAAATTCTAGCCTTTATGTGACTGAAGATGCTTTTAGGAGAAACTGCATGATGGCTCCCTGGGAGAGCTTTATGCCCCCCAGTCCTTCCCTCCCCAGACACCTCCCTCTGTCCAATCCATCACACTACCACTCATGTAGGGTCTCCGTGTCCGTAACAATTGAAGTAATCCCAAAGCAGTTTCTAATAAAGATGAACTGCATGATGAATTTTAAACATACAGTAGAAAATAGAGACAACCAAGCCCTTTAAAGCAGCATGGACTGACTCTTCATAAGAAGCTCCTTGAGGACTGTTTAGCAATTTGTAAATTTATTTTTGCATTGACTTACTGTTTCTGCCTCTTATTTTGGGTATGTGTTTGAACGTTGTCTCCCTGGGGAAATGATAACACAGTTGTTTTCCTCAGCTGTGCGTCAGTGTTTCCTGAATCTCCTCGCTGGCTGCTGGCCACAGATCACATTCTCCAGGCCAAGAGGAGCCTGCAGGAGTTTACCACCAGGAATGGGGTTTGTTTCCGAGAAGAGATGTACCCTGGCGAAGCCCTGCTGTCAGGTATCACATCTATCTGTGCACCTCAGCTTGTTTTTGTAGGTAATGCAAATGTTTGGTTATGAAATAGTTTCTCACAGGATATTCTCACATGTTGGAAAACAATTCAGGTCCTCCACTTTCAGCTGCAAATTTTCTAAAAGTCTAAATATTTTAGCAAATCAGTCCCAAATATATAGAACCAATCAAAATACAGTTAAAAAAAAAAAATCAGATCTGAGTGAAGGTGTTTAAATGTTTAAGGTAATATTAAAGGATTATTTTAATAATGCAAGCCCATAGTTTGAACCTTTTCAGTTAATAACAGAAACAAATAAATAAAAACATATTTAGTGGTTTTCTCTCCTTTTTCTGATTTGTTGACCTTTTTGATATGTTCATCTACAGCTTGTTTTATTTATAGCTCAAAACTCTATGAAAAAGGTAATAAAATTGTACAACATGTCCTTCATGGAGTTTGTGCCTGAACGTTTGAAGCCACTTGTTTTACAATATTCACAAAGCCATGTACTGTCTCTGGGTTTTTAGAAGCTATGCAAACCTAAAGTTATGTTCAAAACTGGATTTTCTCCTATGGCCACCAGAGGACAACTCCAAACGCAGAACTCAAATTTTCTATCACCTTTTTTTTCATCTGTTTTATGTTGTTTTTGTTCTAACGGTCCAGTCACTGGAGCTCTGGTTTAATTCATCCAGCATGATGCTCTCAGTGTAAGTTATAGATGCATATTGGTTATTATGACAAGGTCTGGTAGTATTATTAACTAAACATAAAGACGAAGATATTTGATAGGTACATTTGTTTTATATTTAGGTTTCATATTTTTTCGACAAATGTACATATATAATTTATTTGTTGTAAGTTGTGCTGCCTTTGTGATCAGGTTCCTCTTGAAAGAGATTTTCATCTCAGTGAGACATCTTACACAGATAAAAGATATAATAATAATAATTAACGAGACACTACATTAAACTGTGAGGCGTTTTTTACACTTTTAGCATTGATTCTCTTCAATTAAAGCTTAAGAACCTGCTTTCAAACTATTTTGACATGTTTTTGTTTTTTAAGAAATAGACTCTGGATATAGAGAAGACCTCCAGCCGAGGTACTATTCGGTCCTGGAGCTCCGTCGGACTCGCGTCATCTGGAAGAACTGCCTCATTCTCAGCTTCACTCTGTGAGTTTTTGTTTTTCACAAACTCTTCTTTTTTAAAATCTGTTTTTTTCTCTCTGAGTTTTCTACTGAGATTTGATTTATGACCAGAGATCAGAATTGGCCAATATTTCTTTTTATAGGCTCGGTTGAATACTAAAGAAATCACATAATTTTTCTCTATAGTCATTAAATGGATCAAAACTAGGAACTCCCACACTTTTGATTCTTTAAATGCATCAACCAATGGGATGTACGTTGATGCACTTTTTTGACTTTTATAAAAATAAGATAACAAACATTATAGCTTTTGACACAAACACGTGGAAAATTTTATAATTAGTTTTGCTCTATCAAAGCCCTGTAGCATATATTTCCACTTTTTAATTGTTATAATCCTTGGGGAAAAAAATTTAATCAGCAGCTTTGAAAACAGGAATCGGTGCAACATTGAAAGATATTAAACATGGTAAACTTAAAATGGGTCTGGATAAAAAGATTAAGTAAAAAAGAATATTTTAGGTAATAAGAATAGAATAAAGCATTTTAAAGCTGCAGAAACTGCTAGTCATACTTTCTTTTTGAAATAAAAATATGCATTTTAATCTTCTCTTCCCTCCAGGTTTATTGGAACAGGCATTCAGTACTGTTTCACCAGAAACCTGCACATTTACTCCAACAACTTCTACTTCACGTACTTCCTGCGTGTGATAACAGGGGCCCTGGCTTGTGTCTTCATCTGTATGTCCGTCAATCACTTCGGTCGGCGTGGAATGCTCCTGCTGTCCGCCATCATCACCGGGTTGTCCTCGCTGCTGCTGCTGGCCCTCACTCAGTGTATGTCCACCGTCTCACATTTACCAAGCTGTTTGGCTCAGAAATGATGGGATCTGTTCACTAAAGTGAAAGCAGAAAGAGTTTAGCCGTGTTTCATTAATCAGACAGTAACTAAGTAATTTCTTCTTTGGTGTTTTTTTAAAGACTTATTTTTTTTTTCCTTTTTATCACAGTTGAACACAGACATGTGAAATATTTCCTCCTAACATGGACAGAAAAATTATTTCTTACTCAAGGAAGGTGATAATTCAGTAAACCTGTTGCTGCTTGTTTTCAGATCTCCAAGGCGGTCTGGTGTTGGTCCTCTCTGTGGTGGGTTTGTTGTTCTCTCAGGCACTTGCAATGCTCAGTGCCTTCTTCGCCTGTGAGGTCATGCCAACTGTAGTTCGGTGAGTGTCTTTGTTATAGATTAAAGCAATACAGCTGCCAGTTCATGTTGGTCTGACAGTATTTCCAGTTACTTAGTTGTTAATCTTAGGTTAAGGATCTGTGAGTAAGGTTTTATTTGTCCTTGCACCGTGCTGTTTTAATTTCTCCATCACTCTATTAGAGGCGGCTGTTTTGGTCTGGTGTTGGCGGCGGGCTGTGTTGGCATGGCTGCCTCCTCCCTGTTGGATCTTCAGAATAATGGCGGCTACTTCTTGCACCATGTCATCTTTGCCTCCTTCGCCGTCCTGTCCGTGCTCTGCATTATGCTCTTGCCTGAAAGCAAACGGAAGTCGCTCCCAGACTCCCTGAAGGAGGGCGAGAGCCAGCGACGGCCGCCTCTCTTCCTGACCCGACCGGACAGAGACAATCTGCCTTTGCTGTGCACGCGGCCTCCAGTGTCCGAGTACAATCCTGATAATTATACTCGCTTGGTTTCTGCTACCAGGAAGATGTTGGCCAAAGATAATTTGCCTTACAGGATTGCTGGGCCAGCTGTTCCTCCCCAGCTGTCGGACAGCAACACGCAGGAGCGAGAGAATGAGACACAGAGGGAGGTTGTATCATAAACCTGTAATCAGCCTCGTCCCATAGACCTTTACAGACTTATATTCCAAAGATACCTCAGAAAGAAAACTTGTCACCATAAATGTTGACCGCAGTGCACCTTATTTCTGTCTCTTGTTACATAAGGTGTAGACACTTCCTCTCTTTGATTCAGGTCTTGTACCTTTAGCTGAAGCCTTTTTTCATCCAGCTGTCAGTATGTATTTTAAGTTCTCACTGGACTGTAAAAATCAGCAGTTCTGTCTGAGATGATGTAGTACGCTACTTTCAAAGGATTTATTTTAAAACAGGGTTGAGTTGAGTAGTCAGTAGTAGTGAGCAGCCAGGATATCGGTGTCAGTATGTGAGTCAGTCATGCAAATAGCTACGTAATCTAATCTGGACATATTCAAGAGCAAGTTTCCACATTGTGTAATTCAAAATTATTTTAGCTAAATTTATAGTAAGTACTTTTACACCCAGTCACATTTGCACATAACAGTTGTTCATTTTTTTTCAGCTGTCGCTGCCGTTACTGTTAAAATATCCTACCTGAATCTTCTTCCTTTGTATATTCTGATTTATACAGATATTTTCATGTCACCGGAAAAAAAACACATTTTACTGACTGAAGTTGTTTTTTTTTTTGTTTATAATAGATCAATTTGCAGTTTTTGGCAGCTGCACTGCACTGTTGTAGCAACTCTAGTGTTTTAAGAAAATAAAAACATATATAAAAAATATTAATAAAGTGATGAGGTGTAAAAATACTTGCCATTTTCTCCAGCGGCTATGAAACAGAGAGTTGAATTTAAAATGTCAACATTGGTAACATCAATTGGCCTTTCTCTAATGCTTCAGTCTCCGATGAGAATTTCTCACCTATTCTTCAAACGGGAATCTGGTTGCTCTGAGCTGCAGGTAAGATAGTGACAATTTAAACCCAATTCAAATAAAACTAATCCTCTAAATTGTCTTACTTGTTGTTGGCAATTTGGGCTCCAGTCAGTCTGTTTTCCTGGGAAACACTTTAGTGCAGGAGGTGGGAGCTGCAGCCCCCTCTTGTAGTCTTAAAAGGATATTTCAACAGTACACAAGCAGCAAATGTATTTTTTTAATAAAAGAGCAGCTCAGAAAAAGAATCTTATTATAAAGGATTACAGCAACACATTTTAAAGGTGATTCTGAAGCTCAACCTCTTGATAAGGTTTACAGGCAAGTTTCATTAAGCACCGTAGTGCTGCTTGCTGATACAGGAAGTTAGAAAAGTAGCTGTTTTAAATAACCCACTAGTTAAAAAAGCTTGGGGACTGTTTTCTCAGTTTTTGCCAATGCTGCCAATTTCCATAGGTTTGTGAAAAGGCAATAATAGTTCTCTAGAATCAACCAATACACATTAATGCTTTATACAGAGCATTGGTCCTGATATTGGCAATGCTTGTCCTGGGAAGTTTTTTCTCCCTTTGCAGATGAGAGCCTCAGGACACAAAAGCTGGTATAATCTGTTCTTGTGAAGCACACAAGAGGGCCCCAGATGCTGCAGTTTTCACTGAATTGCTTAATGATGTTGCAAATGATGTTCCTCCAAGATTTTGTTTTTGCGTTATTTGTGTAAATATATTAAGTGTTTAAATGTAATGTGTGTTGAAAATTAGAGAAGAAAGCAAAGAGATGGTGAATGAATTTCATCTGTTCAAAAATGCATCTTTTTCTTCTTTTTCCTTGATTCTTCTCCCAAATTCATGAAAGCATCATATAAATTTAAAATTTGTTTTAACCACTGTGTGGTTGACAGAAAAAAAAATAAACTATCGAATTGTGGCAACACTGATGCTTGAATGCGTTGGGGTTTGTGAGAACCAACGTTCACTATAGGGCATTTAATTAGGAGAAAAAGGTTAATTAAGAGTATGTGTTAAATGCTGAGAGGTAAAGATGTATTTTAGACTCCTGAATGAATCTTATCTGTTGTTTTTTGTAATCTTTCCTCATGTGTTTAGTTTAAAATGAAAACATAAAATTTCATAAAATGTTCTACTGTTCAATCACTGAACAAGACATGTAATTGATTTATCAGTGGTGCCTCTGTAAAGTAAATGTCCAGTAGCTGATAACAGATTATTTCTGTGTTTTATTACCCGCTGAAAACTAAACAAAGATCGATGCATTTAGTTTTTTGGTCCAACCCTACTGCCAAGTTTTGATAAATTATCTTGTAGTTGCTAACTGAGACCACTAGACGGCGCCATTCCCTAACATGCGAACCCCTTCATTCAGTGGATACAAATCATCTTTTTCAAAATTGTTAAATCCCTGAGGAAAAAAAGCCCACTGACCTACAACAAGCAGACTCAGAATCCAAGATTTTTCCACTCATGCATCCTTTGACAGTTTTATGATGGATTGAAACACTTAATTTTAAACATGTTTTTTTTTTAAATAAAAGTTGCTGTTAGAGAACCTGCATATTTCAGAAACGTGATAGAATAGTTGAAGGTGGACCAAAAAACAAGATTAACATTTTCAGATTTTACAATCCTTAAATTAAGCAGCAATGCTGAGGTTATTAAACTGCTGATGTCATAACAGCCTGGGAAGCCAGTGCGAGCAGAAGAGTCAGTATGCTGAGTGAATGGACAGCTCCGGAGTCGAGGTAACCATAGCTCGTCCTGCAGGGGTTGTTCACATCATCATATGGAATAGGAACGTCATCCGGTAAGGAGCTGGCCATACTGTCACGGATCTGAAACGAGCAACAACAGCACATTTTTTTTTAATTCTAACTTCACAGGAATCAACACTTAGTGGTCCAACTATTCGTCTTTCTCAAATCTGTCCTTTATGGAAAAGTGGATAGGACCTTCTTGCTGCAAGGCAACAGTGTTACCAACTGTGCCACTTTGCAGCTCGTGGGGAAATGTATGGAGCTAAATATAGAACAATCCTGGAAGAAAATCTTTCAGAAACTGCAAAGACTTGAATCTGGGGCATAACATACATTAGTTAACTGTACAGACACCTCCTCCAGCTCCTCCAGGGGGAGCCCAAGGCGTTCCCAGGCCAGCCGAGAGACATAGTCCCTCCAGCGTGTCCTGGGCCGTCCCCTGGGCCTCCTCCCGGTGGGACGTGCCTGGAACACCTCCCGAGGAAGGCGTCCAGGAGGCATCCGGTATAGATGCCCGAGCCACCTCAAC
Organism: Girardinichthys multiradiatus; assembly: GCF_021462225.1. Classification (NCBI taxonomy): domain Eukaryota; kingdom Metazoa; phylum Chordata; class Actinopteri; order Cyprinodontiformes; family Goodeidae; genus Girardinichthys; species Girardinichthys multiradiatus. The sequence continues at coordinate 23,682,711 of NC_061797.1, forward strand.
TGGCTCCTCTCGATGTGGAGGAGCAGCGGCTCTACTCCGAGCCCCTCCCGGATGGCCGAGCTCCTCACCCTATCTCTAAGGGAGTGCCCGGCCACCCTACGGAGGAAGCTCATTTCAGCCGCTTGTATCCGTGATCTCGTTCTTTCGGTCATGACCCAATGTTCATGGCCATAGGTGAGGGTAGGAACGTAGACCGACCAGTAAATTGAGAGCTTTGCTTTTCGGCTCAGCTCTCTCTTCACCACAATGGACCGGCACAGCGCCCCCATTACTGTGGCAGCTGCACCGATCCGTCTGTCGATCTCCCGCTCCATTCTTCCCTCACTCGTGAACAAGACCCCGAGATACTTAAACTCCTCCACTTGAGGCAGGAACTCCCCTCCAACCTGAAGAGAACAAGCCACCCTTTTCCGGTCGAGTTTAAAAGTGTAATAAGACAAAATGTGAAAAAGTTGAAGCTGTATGGAAACTTTTGCAATGCAACGTCCCTAAAAGGTGCCGACCCTATTTGATGTTGAAATCGTCATACTGACACAGTTTTGTTAAAAAAATCATAATCAATACATGAAGCTGGAGACTCAACGGTGTAAGATTGGTATAAAGCAAATATCTACCCTAGCTTTTTCCAAATTGAGCTCAGTCCAGCTGCCAATGTTGCTAAAGGTCATTCAGGCATTGTACAGGTCCTTCTCAAAATATTAGCATATTGTGATAAAGTTCATTATTTTCTATAATGTAATGATGAAAATTTAACATTCATATATTTTAGATTCATTGCAAACTAACTGAAATATTTCAGGTCTTTTATTGTCTTAATACGGATGATTGTGGCATACAGCTCATGAAAACCCAAAATTCCTATCTCACAAAATTAGCATATTTCATCCGACCAATAAAAAAAAAGTGTTTTTAATACAAAAAACGTCAACCTTCAAATAATCATGTACAGTTATGCACTCAATACTTGGTCGGGAATCCTTTGGCAGAAATGACTGCTTCAATGCGGCGTGGCATGGAGGCAATCAGCCTGTGGCACTGCTGAGGTCTTATGGAGGCCCAGGATGCTTCGATAGCGGCCTTTAGCTCATCCAGAGTGTTGGGTCTTGAGTCTCTCAACGTTCTCTTCACAATATCCCACAGATTCTCTATGGGGTTCAGGTCAGGAGAGTTGGCAGGCCAATTGAGCACAGTGATACCATGGTCAGTAAACCATTTACCAGTGGTTTTGGCACTGTGAGCAGGTGCCAGGTCGTGCTGAAAAATGAAATCTTCATCTCCATAAAGCTTTTCAGCAGATGGAAGCATGACGTGCTCCAAAATCTCCTGATAGTTAGCTGCATTGACCCTGCCCTTGATAAAACACAGTGGACCAACACCAGCAGCTGACACGGCACCCAGACCATCACTGACTGTGGGTACTTGACACTGGACTTCTGGCATTTTGGTATTTCCTTCTCCCCAGTCTTCCTCCAGACTCTGGCACCTTGATTTCCGAATGACATGCAGAATTTGCTTTCATCCGAAAAAAGTAGTTTGGACCACTGAGCAACAGTCCAGTGCTGCTTCTCTGTAGCCCAGGTCAGGCGCTTCTGCCTCTGTTTCTGGTTCAAAAGTGGCTTGACCTGGGGAATGCGGCACCTGTAGCCCATTTCCTGCACACGCCTGTGCACGGTGGCTCTGGATGTTTCTACTCCAGACTCAGTCCACTGCTTCCGCAGGTCCCCCAAGGTCTGGAATCGGTCCTTCTCCACAATCTTCCTCAGGGTCCGGTCACCTCTTCTCGTTGTGCAGCGTTTTCTGCCACACTTTTTCCTTCCCACGGACTTCCCACTGAGGTGCCTTGATACAGCACTCTGGGAACAGCCTATTCGTTCAGAAATTTCTTTCTGTGTCTTACCTTCTTGCTTGAGGGTGTCAATAGTGGCCTTCTGGACAGCAGTCAGGTCGGCAGTCTTACCCATGATTGGGGTTTTGAGTGATGAACCAGGCTGAGAGTTTTAAAAGCCTCAGGAATCTTTTGCAGGTGTTTAGAGTTAACTCGTTGATTCAGATGATTAGGTTCATAGCTCGTTTAGAGACCCTTTTAATTATATGCTAATTTTGTGAGATAGGAATTTTGGGTTTTCATGAGCTGTATGCCAAAATCATCCGTATTAAGACAATAAAAGACCTGAAATATTTCAGTTAGTGTGCAATGAATCTAAAATATATGAATGTTAAATTTTCATCATGACATTATGGAAAATAATGAACTTTATCACAATATGCTAATATTTTGAGAAGGACCTGTATTAGCTTTGAAGCTTTATTATAAGCAAAGCAAATCAATAACTAAATAACACAGACATAAAAGTTTCCCAAATCAAGAATGCACATGAGTTACATAAGCCAAACTCAGGCCTTTTTTTTACTACCCACACTATATTGCCAGTAGTACTGGGTCACCAAAACTCAATATCATTGATTTCTACGGCCACAGGCCTATGAATTCAAAACCTGTGCCTGCTTCCACAAACCTTTGGGAAAGAATGGGTCGCCCAGAGGAGCTCAGTGAAATATGGTGTGGCACTGATAGGATATTAGCTGTGCAATAAGTCCAGCCGTGAAATGCCCTAGCTACAAAACACTCCACAGTCAAACAGTATTGTAACAAAGTTTTCAGGAGATTGGCTCTGCTTCTCAGTTACAAGGAACTCTTAATGCTTCAGCATATCAAGACATTATAGTTATTTTTATGCATCCAACTTTCAATTCGGTTGAAAGTTGGGCACATGAATTTGGTTCATTTTATTTATATTGTGCCCTTCCACACACATATTGACTCAAGGCACTTTACAAAAAAAAAAATCAATTCAATTGAATCATACAGATTGAAACTCCTTAAACAGATTATTACTGCTGAATGCTTACAAACTTGATTAGCAACTATTTTACGAGAATTGTTGAAAAGAAAGGAAGATCAGATATAGGTCTTTAATTTCTTAAGTCATCTTGATCGAGTGCAGGTTTCTTAAGTAAAGGTTTAATTAAAGCTACCTTAAAAGCCTGTGGTACTTATCTGTTTACCAAGGACGGATTAATCATATCTGAAATGGGTGCAGTAATCAAAGGGAACACTTCCTTAAGTAATTCGGTTGGGATTGGGTCAAACTTTGAGGGAATAGTTTTGGATTGGCTCCTTCCCGTTCTCACATGACTGCTGCAGTGCTCCAGAAGGGTCTGAACAGAGTCCTGACCACAACCCAATAGAAGAGCTTTAGGATTTATTAGAGTCGTGGCTGCAAGCCAGGGATTCTCATCCAACATCACTATTCATCAAAACCCTCATTTCTATAATTACTCAACTGGCATGTTTCTAATGTGCTTTTCTATTCTATTCAATTCAATTCAGTTTATTTATATAGTGCCAATTCACGACACATGTCGTCTCAAGGCACTTTACAAAGTTAATTCAGTCTAATCATACAGATTTCAAGTCGGGTACATAGATTCCAATTGATCCTTATTATCAAACTGTGCAGCCAATTTCAATTTATTATTCAAATTGGTTAAAAAGTTTTTCTACCCAAGGAAACCCAGGAGATTGCATCAAGTCAGTGACTTGCAGCAATTACTCCTCCTGGGTGAGCACGTAGTGACAGTGGAAAGGAAAACTTCCTTTTAACAGGAAGAAACCTCCAGCAGAACCAGAACCAGGCTCAGTGTGAGCGGCCATCTGCCACGACCGACTGGGGGTTTGAGAGAACAGAGCAGAGACACAAAGAGAACAAAGAAGCACTGATCCAGGAGTACTTTCTATGGGAAACTCTGTCCCCTACAATTCATTTCGACTGACGTAAGCTCTCATCTTCACAGTCATTACAGTAATAACAATGTCTAAATTTCTCACCTCCTCAACCTTCTTCATGACCCGGAGGAGGTTTTCTCCAAGAGCAGCCTTCACATCCTCATCAGTCCACCCTCTCCTCAGAAGTTCAGCCACCAGATAGGGATATTTGGACACGTCCTCCAAACCCTCAGGAACCCTGATAAGATAGCATTCGAGGAAAATATATTGCATATTTTACCCTTTTGAAACAGAAATTGCTTAGCCATAAAAAGCTTAGTGTAAAATCAAAATGTCATTTATTGATCAACATTTGGGGGATGGAAATCAGCCTAACATTATCTATCATTATTATCATTGCAGTTTTGTTTCACTGTGTTTGTATAAGACGATGCAGGTAATAGAAAAAGTCCAGCGGATATAAATCTCCTTATCTTGCTCTGACGTTTGTACTGGCACTCACCTGGTGACTCCATCGTAATCACCACCAAAACCAACGATATCTACGCCGCCCACCTTTTTTATATGATCAAAGTGATCTGCAATGGCAGCAATAATTTTTAATATCATGCCAAAGGACAGTTTCATTTTTCTTTTTAAACTAAGAGCAGCTGTTATGAGCACAATGCTTATTTACCAGCAACATCTGACAGGTTAGCTGTATTGCTGCATGTCACGTAGTCATTGTAGAAGTTCACCATCACAATTCCTCCTTTTTGATGCTGGAGACAGAAAAATGTTACATGACAAACAGAAACTATAATGTCCACAGGATGGACAGAGATTTGTCATTTCTGCTTAGTTAGACTGGAAGCTCTGCAGTGAGGGACAAGGTACAAAGATCCAAACCTGGAAAGGCATCCAGACTTCAAACAAGCCAAAGGTTTAAAACTCTGCTGTCTCATCTATTATAAATCTGTTTAATATTTTACAATTTAGCTTTAAATGCACTTTCTCATTTTATTGGCCTCAGTTTGATAATGGCCGTTTAGCATGCATCACATGAGCTGAACCTTTTACAAGGTTTCCCGTGGGATCTGATGGCATCATAAAAGGCATTTAAAAGTTTGTTATCTGCAGCAAGAAAAGCTGCCAGAAGCATTTTTCAAAGTGGTCCTTTTATAGCTGTCAGGCAATAATGCATGTTCATACGTAAATCACAAAAGCAACCACAAAAAAACATGAATATAAGTAGCCCAGTATTGAAATACTGGGTTCTTGTAAAATTATTTTTTTGCCTGCTGGTTCTTTTGTACCAGGAAATATTTAGCTCATTAAGGTTATTATTATATTCACTATACTCAGCAATTAAATGGTTCAAATGCATTTTTGACCACTTGAAGAAGACTTTGGGGTAAAACTTCAGAAGAACATGTAAAATTATTTGATCAATTTCATTTTCATGTAATAAAGATCCACCAGATTTTATATAGTGCACGACAGTTAAACATGAAAATTATTTAAATTTTTAATGATGTGCACTCTAAATGTGAGAGTAAAATATCCCTGCACACGTACCTCTGGAGAACACATAGCCCCTAAATGAAGTTGGTCCCCCACTTTCTTCAAATGTAACAGTGGGATCAACCACTAAAGCAGTGCTTGGTTAATGCTGGTTTCTGCAGCAAATCTTTTCATTTCTGCCGTTCTCAGACATTAATAAAAGTTTAAAGGTAGGTCATCAATGGTCAAACAGCTACCCTCTCATTACCCAAATCACACAAAAATGGTTTCAGTGGTATGTGCTATAAAACAAAGTTTGTTTGTGCCGCCGTCATTTTATATAAAGGTGAACCTCATTGGCATCATATTGTTCCATTGCTGGGCAAACTTCTCATGATTCATAATCACCTACATCAAACACTTTCAGCAACAATAATGCTGAAAGCGACTAAACAAAACTGCTACAACTATAATAGGTTGAATGACTCCCAATGTCTTACACTGCTACTTTTCTAACTTCCTGTAGCAGCCAGCTGGGATGTATTGCTAACACCAACCTTTATGCACACAGGAAGTAGAAAAGGGGTTTTAGCTCTGGTGTGTATATTTTAATTTACATTTTAGCCTGTGAGCAAACGTAACATTGTATGGTGCTTCCTTTGGAGCAAAGTAACTCTATGGACTCTAGGAGCTTGCTGCCCCTGCTGCAGTTTTTCCTCTATAGTTGCCTATTAGATGTATTTAAATTTTTATTTAAGGCTGTTGTGATTTCAAACACACATAAAATGTAAAATCATTGTAATTTATTTTGGCAATGCAGGAAAGTGCAGCCAAAGCATTTTATGAAATCCATAATCTGTTTTCAGCAACTAGAGAGTTCCTATGACTTCATACAAACAAAAGCATCATGTTTTTGTATCTATAACAGAGGAGTGTATGTTTTTGACTTAATGTAAACACCCATTTTTTCTTTTTATTTATTTTGTCAACAGTACAACATGCCAAAGCAAATGGCCCATCTAGACAAACGGAAAGGCCTGGCAGCAAAAAAAACAAAAAGGTGAAAAAAACCAAAGCATTCGAGATAACTTGTTTACTACCAGATACCTTGGTGCGCACCCCTCACCTCGTTTTACAATACGGGCGGGGGGCGGCCCTACATGAAATCCGACCTTACTGGCTTCACATACTCCGACCATTTCGACCAAATCCTATAAAATGTATCTCTCTGTATCCTGAGAGAGAATGTAATCTTCTCCATTATATAGATTTCTTGCACAATGGCAATCCATTCCTCAATGGTAGGTGGTTCCTTTTTCAGCCATCTTCGTGTGATAGCCTTTTTACTGGCTGCAATAAGTAAACCAAATAATTTTTTGTGTGCTCTATCCAATTTTTGTTGTATATCACCCATATACATAGTTGTACATTTTAAAGGAATCTTAACTCCAAAAACATGTTCTATATGACAGTGTATCTCCGTCCAAAATTGTCTGATAATCTGGCAGCCCCAAAACAGATGTTCATGTGTGGCTCCCCCTGTCCCACACAGTCTCCAACATGAATCTCCATTGCCCAGATATCTTTTCTGGATTGGTGTGATGAAAAACCTCATAATGTTCTTCCAGCAAAACTCCCGCCACACATTTGATGTCGTGAAGGTCCACTGAAGTTGGCATATGTTTTCCCAAGTGTCGGTTGAGATCGGTTCCTTTATCTCGGCCTCCCACTTCTTCTTGATGTAGTCCGTATTCCCTTGTTTTGAACCCTGAATTCCATTGTACAATCCGGAAATCCCTTTATTGCACAGTCTCTGCTTCATTAATGATCGAAGGACTTCCAGAAATCCAACATTGCTATCACTCGGAGATTTTTTCAGACTTTGGTCAAAATAGTGTCTGACCTGAAGGTATCTATAGAAGTCGGCCCTTTCTAAACCATATTCTAATTGTAGAGTTTCAAAGCTTTTAAATGACCCTTTGTGGAGAAATGAGTTGTAGCATGTGAGGCCCCTCAAAGACCACCTCCTGAATCCGTCGTCACTTTTATTAGGTTCAAAATCAGAATCATATCCGCACCATCGTAACATTCTGGATGCGAATTCTAGTTTACATATCTTAATTACGTTTCTTAGGGGGTAAAATAGACCATCCAGTAGGGGGTCTTCTGAAACCCCCAGTTCGCTCTGGAGTTTATTGTCTGTCAAGAGGGCCATTATTGGAATAAACCCCACAGTGCTACCCTCCACCTCCTTCCAACCTGATGTGTATGATGCTGAACCAATACAAACTAGTGGCCTCATCTGGGCGGCGTAATAATAATCCCGTAGACATGGGAGTCCCATTCCCCCCTTTTCTTTCCTCAACTGTAGTGTTTTGTTTTTGATCCTAGCTCTTTTCCCTTGCCATAAATACCTGGAAATTAGCTTATCCCATTCTTGGAATGTTTTGGGCGGTAATCTTAGTGGAATGCATTGAAAGTGGTAGAGCACGCGTGGGAGAACATTCATTCGAATTGATTCTATTTTGGAGCTCAGGTTAAGAAAGGGAATTATACTCCACCTTTGGATGTCAGATTTTATGTTTGCCATTAGTGGGCGATAATTTACTTCAAACATCTGAGTTATCTTTGTGTATTTTAATTCCTAAATATTTAATATAGTCACTACTCCACTTCCATTTGTATTCATTTTTCAGTTCTTTTGTTGGGTTAAAGTTAAATGTTAGCACCTGAGTTTTGTTTATATTAATCTTATACCCAGAGTTCTGACCATATTCTTCCAGCATGTTCATTAGTTTTGGGAGTGTTTGAGCAGGTTGTGATAAGGCTATCAGGATATCATCTGCAAACAGGGCTACTTTTTGTTCTCCATTTAAGGTCATTATTCCCTTTATGTCGGGTCTCTGTCGAATCCGTTGGTCCAAGGGTTCTATGAATAGGGCGAAGAGGAGTGGCGAGGCGCAGCATCCCTGTCTTGTTACCCTATGCAGACGAAAGGAGTCTGTCAAGTCCCCATTGATTTTAATAGGGGCTTCTGGTTTGACGTATAGTGCTTCTAGCGTATTAATAATGGTATTGTGGAAGTTACATTTTTTGAGAACTTTATACAGGAATAACCATCTCACTGAGTCAAACGCTTTTTCTGCGTCTAAGCTGATTATCAAAGAGCTGTTTTTTTTTGTTTTTATCTCTTTCATGATAAGCATTGTTTTCCTAATATTGTCCTGGGTTTGTCTTTGTTTAATAAAACCTGTTTGATCGTTTTGTATTAACTTCGGTAGTATGTATTCTAGTCTCTTTGATAGAATAGATGTGAATAATTTGTAGTCAATGTTTAGAACACTTACCGGTCTATAGTTTCCACATTCTAGTTTATCTTTTCCCTCTTTAGGAATGACAGAAGTTATTGCCTCTTTCCATGAGGAGGGAATTTCGTTCTTCTCCATCACCCAATTGAACACCCTGACCAGAGTTGGGATTAGGAGGTCTTGCAATGATTTATACCACTCAGGGGTGAAGCCATCTGGTCCTGGAGATTTTCTCCCTTTTAGTTTCTTGATTGCTTTTTTTACCTCCTCATAAGTTATCTTACCTGTTAGATGACTGTTCTGGGTATCTGTAACCTTAGGCAGATGTATTGAATCTAAAAACTTATCAACTTGTCGATCTTCTGCTGCCTGGGGTTGAGTGTAAAGATGTTCATAGAACTCTTGGAAACATTGTTTAATTCTTACAGGGCTTGTTTCTAACTGTTTTGTTGTGGGGTTTCGTGTTTTATGAATATTTCTGTCTGCCTGTTGTTTTCTTTGTTTGTATGCTAGGAACCTTAGTGATTTCCCACCTGTCTCGTAGTAGCTTTGTTTAGTCAAGATAAGCTTTTTCTGTATTTCAACATTATTTATTTCATCTAATTTTCTTTTTACGTCTAAAATTTTTGTTTTAATCTCGTTTTTTAAGGTTAATGAGTGTTCGTTTTGTAATTTTTTCAATTCTTCTTCCAATTCTCTGAACCTCTTCTGTCTAGATTTTTTCTCGTAGGAACAAATTGATATTATCTTGCCCCTTATCACAGCTTTTAACGCGTCCCACAGTATTGGTGGTGTTACTGCCCCGTTATCATTGAAATCCAAGTAGGATCTAATTTCAGATTGCAGTTTTTCTCTGGTTATACCGTTGTTTAAAATATTTGAGTTCATCTTCCAGGAGGTGGATTTCCTGTTGCTTTCTAAGTTAACTGTCAGAATCAATGGAAAGTGGTCTGATAATGTACCAGAACCTACTTCACACTTGACTAATCTATGTAAGTCTTTTCCAAAGATGAAGAAGTAGTCGATCCAGGAGTACACATTGTGGCTTGATGAATAGTGAGTGAAGCCCTGTGTATTTGAATTTAACTCCCTCCATACATCTACTATTCCCGCTTCTTTCAGTATAGTTTTAATTTTTTTGCTATTGTTGCTCGTATCAGGTTTACCATTGGATGAGTCATTTTTGGGGTTCAGTCTGATATTGAAATCACCACCACATATTAGAAACCCATGACATTTTGCCATCATCAGATCACAGATGAATCTATAAAAATTCCAGTTGCTACCCGGAGGGACATATACATTTAGTAAATTGACTTCAATATTATCAATTTTACCGTTAACCAAAACGAATGTACCCTCTTTGTCCCTATGTTTAAAAATATATTCAAAGTTTATTGCTCTAGAAATAAGAATCACCACCCCCCTTCGCCTCCCAGAGCCATGTGAGGAAAAGTAAACATATTTAAATCCTGATTTATTTAGTTTTGGATGCTCGGCATCATCTAGGTGTGTTTCTTGCAGGAAAGCTATTTGAGTTTGGTCTCTTTTTAATTTTGTTAGTATTTTTTCTCTCTTAATTGGGTTAAGTACCCCATTAATGTTAAAGGAAGCCACTTTAATCCTTGTGTTCATCTATGTAAACCCATCCACCATTTCACCCCTGATTCGAGTAAGCCTCTTGCTAAAGAAAAAAGAAAAGAAATTTGACAAATGGATTGGCAAAAAAAGAACAAATGACACACAAAACAACTTCGAACATAACGTGTTCAGTTCAACTTCGAATGTAGGGGTCTGTAGACTAGACCCTATTGAGCATTCAAGAAGATGCTCTAAGGGAAGATCCCTCTTCCTGTCTTTGGTGTAAAGGGGCCCTTTTTGGGTGCGTGATGAAGGTGAACCCAAACCTGACTGCTCAGTAGATCTGTACTTCTGTGGGACACCCGTGCCACAGAGCAAAATTCACCTCTCGACTGTGGCCATCGCCCATCCGCGGGGGGGCGGATCAGAACCCACAAAGTGTAACAGCAGCAGACGAGATGTATTGCTCATCTACAGCTCCCCACCTACTGGTTTGTAGATGGGGCGGATGAAGCCGATGATGGTCGTCTGAAAGCTCTCAACCTCTCTTTATAGCTGTCGTCTCGACTGGAGGTGGTTGTTTTCTTCTTTGTGCGTCTATCCGCTTTCCTCCATGTTAGCCGTCGGATCTGCTCCGCCAGTGTCTCTGGGGTCCTAACGATACTTACCTCGTAGCCTCTGGTCGCCATGTCTTCTGTGGCTTCTTCGATGGATTCATAGATTTTTGTCTCGTTTTTGTATGACACTCTTAGTCTGGCTGGATAGAGCATGTGGAATGGGATTTTATTCTCTTTCAACACCTTTCGAACCTCTGCATATTCTCTCCTCCTCTGAATGATCAGGTGAGGGTAGTCATGGTCTATCTTGATTAGGTTTTCGTTCCATCTAAATCCTTTGTTCTGCCAAGCCTTGCGGAGGATCGCTTCCTTTGTTTTAAAACTCAAAAACTTTACTATAATGGAGCGAGGTGGTGCGTTTTCGGGTGGGCGAGGACCCAGTGAACGATGCGCTCATTCAATGTGGAGGTCTGTCATATCACCGGTTAGCTTCAGCCCTTCGCGTAGGAGGCTTTCTATGAATATCGCCACCGTATCGCCCTCATTCTCGGTTCCCTCCGGAACACCGTAGATCCTTATGTTTTCCCGCCTCGATTGACTCTCTAACTCCATTAGCTTATCTTCTAGCTGTATGTTTAGCTTTAGCATGTCGGTCAAAACCTCTTCTGTGTTCAAAGTTCTGTCCTCTAACTTTCCAATTCGTTCTTCTGCCTCACCCAGTCTATTGTTTACCTTGGCGATTTCTTCTTTTATCATTCCCAGTTGTTCTCTGTTTTCTTTTCGAAATCCTTTCAGCTCTTCCAGGATCAATTCCAGATCGGCCATTGTTACCGCTCCCTTGATCTTAGCTCCCCTGCTAGCCGTTAGTTTTAGCTTTATTTTCACGACAGTTCCTTCCCGTCCCGACCCCCCACGGCAAAACCACACGGATATCCCAACCTACGTCCCCCCCCCTTCTTTGTATTTTACAGCTTAAGTCATTTGTTCCATTTTTTGGGGGGGATTCACATGTAATTCTTCGGGTTCTTTCGGGAGCTCTCTCACCACGCAGCCGTCGCCATGATGTTCCAACCGGAAGCGTAAACACCCATTTTTAGTGATAATAAATTGTTATAGAGTGAAAGCAAAGTGACTGGATTTGTATCATTGGTTTAGCCATAGGAAATCCTGATTGTCCAAAACTGTGAAACTACAACTTTTTAAATTTGCTGTTTATGTTTCTTTTCTATGGAACTGATGTTTCCTAAACTATCCAGTGCTAGTTGGATATAAGGTAAATAAATATCTTTAAAGGTCATCTAAGTACTTTTCTGTTTAGTGCAGCAATCCACAGTTAAGACAGACAGACTCACCACTTTAGCAAGGATGTCATCAGGCACGTTCCTCTTGTGTGGGCAGATGGTGTATGCAGAGGAATGGCTGAAGATAACTGGAGCTTTGGACATCTCCAACACCTCATTCATCACTTTGACAGGTACATGAGCCAAGTCGATGAGCATCCCCAGACGGTTCATTTCCGCTATAAGTTGCTGTTAAGTAAACCAAACAGAAAAAAAACAACAATTTGAATATTTTTTTAGCAACATTAAAATGAAAATCTGCAGCAAAGCTCAAATTACCTAAAGAAAATTGTTGCATTCACAATTATGACACTCTGCAAATATTTTTTTTCATGTTTAGTCCTACTTCCAGTAGCTGACTCTTCCGGATATATTACACTTTGTCAGTTGTTTTCTGTTTGACATGATCAATACCGTAATAGTTACAAAGATCTGAATGGATGGAGTGATTAGGCTGTCTACATATCTGCAGATAAGCCCTATCTTGATGTTTTCTTTTATGACTTCAATGATTATCTAATGCTAATTGTTGTGCAACCATGTCCACTCAAAGTCCTGTCCAAAGATGTCTTATCATGTTTAACATGTATCTATGCATATTTTATCCTGTACAACAGATGTTGATGACCTCATTTCTGTTGTTATTTACTAATAAATAACTTCAATAAAATCAATCTTTGTTGACAGTAAATGAAACATGATGACCAAAGCAGTTCATATGAATTTAGTAGTGATGAATGCATGCTGTCAGTGTGTTAAGTGCCATGGAGCTTTGTAATCACTGGAGGTATTTTTAAACAAGTCATGTAAATACCTCACAGTAGTGGTAAACTTACAGAAATGTATTAGTTCAAGGGGACTAATCTCTTAAAGAAGTCAAATTAGCCCATCCACCCTATAACTTTATCTTACCTTGCCAAAAGCGGACAGGCCATTATGCTCGGATGGCTCTGATCCGGTGTCGACAAGCCAGTTGTCCGCCCTGACAAGAAGAAACAGTGAACTTTTAGATAAACTGAGTAATAACCATGGTGCATCTTGCATCCTGCAAACTACATGTATTCATTCAATCTTTTATCCATATGTTTGTGATTCTTTTGATGATATACAATAATTTGCAAACTAATTTTAACCGACATGATTTGTGTATCAGTTGATTCAAACAGAATCCATTCGAATTTGGGATTTTAAATTTCCCAAAATAAACTTTTTAGCTTTTTAGGTTGACTTTTTTGGATTAGATTTTGCATGTGTGAGCAGCAAGATGTCTATCAACTGTATTCCAAGCCCAGTTGTTAACACATCAATGTGTAGAAAAATAGTAACTTTTCCATGTAGGTTTGTAGGCAGAGTCAGCTCTGATATTTTGCAATGTAAACAGCAGCAGAAATCACTGTTTATGCTTCTTATTATAATGAAAAGGTGGTATTAACTTCACGCAGGTCTGCTGACAGAATATCACCAATTACCAGAGGAACTTTTATTATGGTGGCCATTTATGACAGCTAATTAAAGGCTTTTCTGAACTATGGCAGTATTTAAACTCCAGAACACCTGTGGCAGCTTGCTACCTTGTGCATGATCAACATCTTTTTCAACATCATGTTTTAATTTTTTTTTCTCCTCCTTTATAATAGTTCTATCCAAAAACGTATTCCCATTTCTGATTATGAGAAATATAAGGTCGTTTGCTGCTGCTTGCATAAAGTTACTATTGAGTACTCACCGTCTGTCCTTCATCCACCTAAGCTACCATTCTACTGAGTCAACTTGTAGACATTCTACAGCAAATCTATTACCACAACATCAGAGCAACAATATAAGTACTTTCTAACATTAAAATACAGATTCCCAGTCAGTTATGAGTACCAAAACCAAGCTATAACATGTTCAATATAATTTTCATTATGTCTGAATGCCTTTTGGTTTGCGTTATTCATGAAATCCAAAATGCAACCATAGACCTTTCAACAACAGCTTTCAACAGCTTCTTCTCCACCATGAATATTTTATCCATATTTTACACTTTGAATTTTCTAAAGCCAACATTTTTTGTTTGTCTTTTGTATCTTAAGTAAAAAAATACGGAAATGTTTGCATGGGTAAAATTGTACAATGAAGGTAGAAGATGAACATTAACTCTGAAAAAATCTGAAAAAAATAATAGTACTAATAATAGTACTCATAGTGATTTGTTACAGGTTTGATTTGAACCGATTTTAAGCTAACTTCAGTGCGACTGAGGCCACATTTAGAAAGAAGATTTTTACATTAACAAACACATCTTTAGAGCTGATCTGCATTTATGTGTCACCCTAAGTTTTGTTAAAAAAGTCCTTGCAACGCTTATCAATCAACACACGGCTGCAAGTATTAATGAAAAGTGGTTCAAAGTGTTATTTAAGGGATAATACAGTCACTTCTGACAGAAGTTAGCTGGTTAATTAAGCAGAACATCTCTGTTCTGATACGTTGGTGGAACAGGCCTGCTGGAATCCCCCAAACTCTCCTCAGTGAAACCTACACTAAGATTAATGGACCGTTTTTGGCTTTTTTTTTTTTTATAAGAAACATTGATTCATTAAGCAGTTGTGCTCATAAAGTATTTTTCCTTCACTATAAACCTGACATTCATCACATTTCTGCTTGAGTTTTATGGAGGTTTTATGGTATTACAATTAGTCCAAAGGATGTTGAACAATAGAATAAATCAGAGCTTTATAAAAAATGTAGGGACTGTTAATCTTCTAGAGTAATTTTACAGTAAAATGTGACTCATTTTTTTTAAGTGACATAAAAATGATGTGTATGTTTGGTTTTGTGCACAATGCCTTTAACCCAATGTGTTGCTTGCACTCACCAGGGTGTGTTGCAGGAGTGTGTGAGTGTCAAGTACCGGGCACCCATATAGTACATAATGCGCAGAGTCGCCAAGCTGCTGTCGATGGAGTGACCGCCCTCCACCCCGATCAGACTGGCGACCTTCTTCGATCTGAAGGCATTTTCGATTTCTGTGCAGGTAATAGACAATACTCTATGACACAGCTGTTTAAATGTGGGATACAAGTTGTGTAGATGAATGTCTCACCTGCGCTGCTGGTGGCAAATTGGAAAGTGTCTGGGTATGTCCCACACATCCTGTGGATCACATCTATCTGCTCCAGGGTTTGTCTGACAGCATCTTTGTACTGCGTGTCACAGGGCACATAGGCCGACCAGAACTGAGAGAGCAGCAGAAGACAATGTGTCAAAGCACATGGAGCAGGTGGAAATCCTTTCAACTTTTCTCAATTTTCTATGTGTTTAGGGAAAACAATAATGCTGCCATAAACGTTGTTTGGAGAAGGTTGGAGTTAATTGGGTGAGGCTCTGAGCCTGGTGTTCTCCTTGGTTAGAATAAAGAACCATATTTGGATAATCTGAGAACAAGATTTTGACAAACTTATTTCTCATAATTATCACATTTCCTCTTGGCAGATTATGGCCTGTAATGATTTTTTGTCTAGCTACTGTGCCAATAATGACTGGCCAAGACTTTGACCAGTCATTCCTTTTTTACTGGCGTAGTAAATGTAGATTATTGCAACCTTATTACTCATCAGTTAAATGATAAAAGCACTATATTTCTTAAACAGATGATAAATCCCGAGTGTTACAGCATCTACCAATATAATAGTGTACGTTCAGTTCATAAAAACCTAAAATATTGTTCTTTCTCTATGTTGTGTTAGGTGACAATCCATCCATCCATCCATCCATCCATCCATCCATCCATCCATCCATCCATCCATCCATCCATCCATCCATCTTCAAAAAATAAAAAATGTACAGTTTTTTTTTTTTTTGTGGCCTTTTTAAATAGTTGGCAGCAGTGAAGGAATCTAAAGACACTTTAAAACAGTTTTTAAGTAGGTCCTGTTTTGGATGTACCTGTGCACCGATCTTTCCTTTCTTGATCTTTGGGATGCTGGTGTGTGTTGTATTCAGAGTGGTAAGGTTCACCTTGTTGAGTTGATTGTTAAAATTCTTTCGAAGCTGCCAAGGCAGGTCGTTGTGACTAGTTAATTAAAAAAATAATAAAGTTAACAATCTAAAAGACCTTCATAGTATAATTTTACATCATTTATATGCAATCAGGACGTATTTAGCAGCCCAATTTGTAAACTTATAGACAGTGCAGGCTAATTTAAAATGTTAAATTACTTTTGTGGCTACAAGAGCAAACAACAGAATATGCACAGCCAGGATCAGTACAAAAGTCATTTGAACTTGCCCGTCGATGAGCGGTGTCACAGTCATCAGACTTTGAGCTCTTGTCAAGTATGGATCTTCCTCGGCCAAGGTGATGGCACAGCAGCTGATCCACAATGCCAGACATGGGATAAAGATCAATCTGGGTGACATTTCTTCAAATGTGGAATATCTCAGGTTCTAATATTTGTTTCAAAAATAAACTTTTCCTCCAGTTAGCAGTCTGCAACCCCTATGTTTGAATCTATGCAGATTTCTATCCCTTTCCATGTGCTAATGCGTTTGAATGTCAGTTCATCGCCCCTCCTCTGTCGTTGCTCTTTTTGTCATTAAGGTACTGAGTGCAAAAAGTAGCTTAACCATTATTACAGTCTGTGCCGTGACTTGTCAGTTTATGCTCGTTAATGTATAACATGCTTTATATACTGTATGTTACAATGTTAATTGTTATCTTGGACAGAGCAGTATTATTTTGACATTCTATTGGCCTTAAATGGGTTTTTTGTAAATATTTCCCAGACTTTTATTGTAAACCAAGTATACCTTTTCTAAAAACCCATTCAGTACACTTGGCTAAATACAGCGAAGGTTTTTTAAGAATGTTCGGATTTTTGTTGCTGAGAATAGACTAAAAACCTTTTATAGTCAAACAAAATAGAAAACATTCCACCCAAAATGTTTTCCACACAAAACGGTGGGAAACCATACATCTTTCTTTTGTTAAGGCAAACCTCTGATACCCTTTATCCAACCTACAAGAATTTCTTATCTGCTTTGTTTCATTAAAATATTGTTATTTAATTTATTGCTGAGCAGAATAATTCACTAACAAATTATTTTATGTTTTTAATTGGAAAAATATAAATTGTGGCCTCTTAAGTGCTTTCACGGATTGATGATTTCAGCCCATGATGCAACAGGTTTGGACACTGATGACTTAAGGACTTAGCTGTAGACAAAGAACTAAAACAAAAGAACTCAAAGCATAATTATACACTAAATAAGAAGGACCCAGGTCACCAACACCATGTTCTCCATTACCATTAAGCTCTCCATGGTAGAGTAATAACGTAAGAACAGGCCTACTCAGGCTTGAGATTAAAGTGAATCACTACCAGTGCAGAGCTTGCCCAACATTGACAGAAGGTGGGTGTGAATGCCTTTGCACCTCCAATGAGGCAGTATGAAGTTTGGATAGTAGCGCTGAGGCAGCATGGATATGAAAGAAGTCATTTCTGTCAAAGACAAGCATCAAGGACAGACTGAGCTGCTTAAGAGTGGGAACAAGGCATCGTCCAAGAGCAACTTCTTCCAACAATTTTGGGATGATATGTGAGTTTCCCAGCAGCACACTCAAGGAGAAATTGACTTTGTGACTTAAAAATCTGAAAATTCAAATTTTAACCAGCCAGTGGCCAGAAAAAAACTCTCCAGGTCTAGATTATGATGGAACCCTGTGGTAAATCCTAAAAAGCTGGTGGATGTACAGAAGTCAACATTTAACAACTTCAAAAACTATTTGACACAGATGTTGATAAATTACAGAAATGATCTAGAAGACGAATCAACATATATTAAGGGTTCAAATAAATTTGGTTTATTCACCAATGAAAATAAAACTTGTGAGAAATGTTTTCATTCTTCTTCAATACTCTATTGAAAAATGTAAAAAATAAACATTCAGCATTTTGGCCACAACCGTACATCACAGCAGCAGTAGCCTCGGAGTGAAACTGACTGCTCTTCTTAAACACCAAGCAGCACAAATGAATCAGCCCACAGTGGTTGACCCAGTCTGGCCTGATGTTTTATCTGCTCAGTATAGACTATAATGATCTTTAGTTTGCAGTAAAGTTTAGAAGTTCACATGGTCCCATCGAATCCTTTTTATAACACAGACATAATTGTGATCAGAGCAACAATCAGAAATAACTATGATGACAAATTAAGTATTTAATGATGAAATAGTCATCATGCAAGTAATGACAGAACAAAACTAATTTAAAATATCTTCTTGACTTGTCTGATGAACTGAATTTAATAGTCTGATGAAGAACTCCCCCATGTATTAATGTCTCATATGCATGACAGAGGTAACACACAGATACCACATATGAGTTTATTAAATCTATAGATGCACTGGCTGAAAAATTACCTTTTCCTAACCAACAAAAACCCTCTCTCTGAGAAAATTAAGCTATTATGCCAATCTGTACAAATGTTTTCCAACACTTTTTAAAAATGCTTTATGTTACCAGTGCAATGAAAAAAAAACTCTGAAAAAGTATCCCCCTGTAAGAACAGCTCCAGAACGCACGTGGCTTATACGTCCACATTGAGCTGGAAAGGGTGCTGAAGACGCAGCGCAGCCAACATAGGAGGAGCACAGAGGAACCTTTTCACCTGCTCAAATGCCCACTTACAGAGGGGAGACCATACAAATTAACATCTCTACACAGCAAACTACTAAAAAGCACCACGACAGAAGAGAAATGTTGACAAAACATTTTTGTAAATTACCCAGTGAGCCTAAGAAAACACATGAGCTCCTTCTTAGTAACTGAAACAGGAAACTGCTCAACAGCCTGAACCTTTGCTGCAACAGGGCAAACCTTAACCTGGCCAACCACAAGACCAAAATAGGTAACAGTTGCCCTCACAAACTCACACTTTGTGAGATTGACTGTCAACCTTGCCCCTGCCATATGAGTGAGAAGCTCCCTGATGCACTCTAGTGTCAGAATACACGACCACGTCATCCAAGTAAACCGCACAGCCAGTCATATCACCAACCACTCTGTTCATTAGTTACTGTAATGTCGCTGGTGTATTTCTAAGCTCAAACGGCTTCACCATAAGAGTACAAGCCTGTTGGAGATATAAATCAAGACACCACACGCGAGCACTTGGTCAACAGAACCTGCAAAAAACCGTTCAGAAGGTCAAATTTACTGACAACTTTAGCAGAACCCTCTTGGTCAATGCAATCATCCATTGTTGGCAACGGAAAACAATCTGATTTTGTAACGGCATTAAGCTTTTGGAAATCTAAGCAGAAACGTGGAGTGTTAACACTTGGCTCTGCGATCCCATTATCAAGCATGTACTTGACTTCTGCGTCCAAATACTTCACTCTGCAGAAATATTGTTTTATCAGTCTCCCACATCCACATCTTGCTCAATCAAATATGTGGGCCCTAGCATGTCCGAAAATAAACAAGGAAATCGATGTATCACCTCTGTACAACTGTGTAGTACGACTTTCTGGCAAGTGAGAAAACAAAGTCTACAATTTACCCAATGCTTCTGAATTTTTAAGGCGCCCATGTGTAAAAGCACTATCCAAGGTACCACTGTCATCTCCAACAATAGGCGACAGTGCGCCGTTCATGGTGCTGAAACTCTCGGCCAACCCAGTAAGCCTGTTTACCGATGACGTCTCACAATCCGACTGCAGTAAATCAACTTCTTGAGCATAGTACACATTTAACAAGTTCATGGACTTGATCGGGTCTTTTTCATTCACTCCGGCATCGAGATTAAATAGGTTTTATCAGAAGTTAATTTAATAACTGCATGTGGACCAGTGAACTTGGCTTGAAAGGAAGAGGACATGATCAGACCCAGGACCAACACTTGATCACAAGGCAAAAACGAGCGCACCTCAGAGTGCCGCTAAAATAGTGCTTTCATTTTTTCCTGCGCCGCAGTCATTCTCTCTTTAACCAACTCCCTCGCCAGATACAAACGCCTTCTAAACCCATTCACATAGTCCACCAAGTTTTTCTGTGGAGCAGACTCTTTCAAAATGTCTGCCACCAAGGCCCTCACTGTGCATCCAAAAATCTATTCATTTAAGCTAAACCCTGTGCTTTCCTGAATGACCTCCCGGGTCACCAACATCAGCTAAGGCAAACCTTCCTCCCAGTCATCCCCCATCTTTGTACAGTAAGTGTTCAGGAGAGACTCTCTGGATCAATTGCTGTTGCTTTACTGTGCCGTACTCTGAGTTGTTTCAGGACCTGACTGAACAAATGTGATGAAGAAATTGGTACCTCGGTCCTACTGTATCACTTTAGGAATGCCAAACACGAAATAAACTGGGTAAGTGCGCACACCACCGCCCTAGCAGTTATTGTGCGTAAGGTATAGGCAGCTGGATATCGTGTAACTTGACACATCACTGTAAGCAGATAGAACCCAGCCCCTGAATGAGGTAATGGGCCCACATAGCCAATTATTAAGTGTTCAAATGGCTCAGAAGCTGACACAATTGGACTCAATGGAGATGGCTTCAAAACTTGGTTTGGCTTGGCAGTGAGCTTACAAACATGACACGTCTTAATGTTTGATGAAATGTCCTGCAGCCAGAAGAAAATGTCAAAGGACCCAATCGTATACCTTATCCACACCATGGTGCCCAGACTCAACATGTGCAACCTTTAACAGAGCAGTGCGAAGTTTACTGAGCACAACAATTTGAAACTCAGGATCATCAACGTCAGCATGTGGCAAACATTTTCTCACCAACAGTGAATCCTGAACGAAGTACCCACACACACAATCCAAAGCTTCACTCAGTGGATACGCCTGATCAAAAAGGCCCTTTAAAGACAGGTCAGCTTGTTACTGGCAGTTCACTACAAGACAGGGACACGGAAAAATAAGACAAAGGCAAGAAACGCGCACCGACTCATATCTGCTTCTATTTCCAAACTTCCAAACTCAAACTCTTGTTGGTGCTTCTTCCTTCGCATGCAACAAAGTTAAGCAACGATTTACTGTTCGTGTACCCAGCATTCATTCAGAAAATGGGTGTAGTAATAAGACAAGTGTGGCTTGACTTTATTTCGGAGGCCTCCAGAGGCAGCCCTAATTGAAGCGGATTTCCCCCCACGGCCTGGAAAAGAAGGACGGGACAGGTAGCAAGTAGCAAGAGCTACCCAGCCGCACCCCAACCGCTCAAGGAGCCGAACATGCCTTTTGTCGTACAGATCGGCCGGGCCAGGTAGAAGCCAACTCCTTACAGCTTCTTAGATTAACTGGAATGCTAGTCATTTTCAGTCCACATGTGGATGACCGGACCTCCCTCATCTCGTCGCCCGGAAACATTTTCCTCATCACGGTTCACGTAAGAGGTAGCGTTTGAGCAGAGAAGATTAGTTTAGAGTTAAATAATCTAAATAATGTTCGCTTAATGATGTTTGTTTTTGTTTGTGTTGAAAAAAACTCAGCTAAGTGCTATCAGACTAGCTGCTCAGCTAATGATGTGTTCTGTGCAAACTTTATTGAAAGGGTGGTTTTTTTAATCACAGATCGGCCATAACGCGCCGTCAACGCTTATGCAT
This sequence comes from Girardinichthys multiradiatus, assembly GCF_021462225.1. NCBI lineage: Eukaryota > Metazoa > Chordata > Actinopteri > Cyprinodontiformes > Goodeidae > Girardinichthys > Girardinichthys multiradiatus. The sequence continues at coordinate 23,704,365 of NC_061797.1, forward strand.
TTTGATCCGTTTATTGATGATAATTTAAAGATATTTGTTCGACGTTAAAGAGCTATAGGCTTTCTTTTCTTAGCTTAAACCGCTAATGGTTAAGGTAACATGTGACTTAACGTGTCTATTAAGAATTTATCCAGAAAGGTTGTTAGTTTCCAATCTAGGAAAATAATATTTCCCTAAGTATTATTTTACTAAAAATGGTAGCTAATTAAACACCATTAAGACTCATTTATCCAGAAAGGTTTGGTTTTATTCAAAATCATGTTTCCTTTTCCCTTTATTATATTCCTTAATAAAATGTCCTTAAATATTATTGTACTAAATAAAGGCAGCTAATTAAACACTAATGACAATTATAAATCCAGAAGGCTGGATTTATTCAGCAAATCATTTTTAAAAACAATATTTTATTAGAAATAATGTTTTATCTTGCATTGTGAATGGTTGTTTGAAAGTATACGAATTATTATCTAAGTTAGTTCCAAGACTAACTTAACTTCATCTCCAGATTCTTCAAGATAATCCTTGGTTCTCAAACATAAATAACATTGCATGGTAATGTTGCATCACTTTGTTGGTCATGCTTTTCAACCATCTTTGATTCACTTGTTCATATTGTATATAGTTATTCTTTCATTCTGCTTGGTAGTTTAGTTGGATTGTTTTTGCATGGTAAAGAGTTTGTTGATTGAAATACGTTTAACTTTGAGTTGACTTCTTTATGTTAATAAATTCTTGTATTTTAAGAAATTGTGTGAATTTATTACATGTGTGTGTAGAGTTTATGCTGTTCAGTAATGTCAGAGCTTGACTCACCCCTTTGATTATTGTCCTAATACCACAGCCTTATTTGGCTGGTATTCACCAGACAACACTAAATGGACCGAATTATTATTTAATTAAATATTAAAATATTAATATTAAATATTAAATAATATATTCATAATAATAATCCCAACATGTGCACAGAACCAAACTCATGAATGAAGCCCATTTGTTTGCAACCTGGCTTAAAAGCAGTAACAAAGAAAAGGGCAGACACAACACTGTAGAAGCAATTTATTTGGTTAATGTGTGTTTGTGTCCTGAGAAAGCATGTCACTGGAAAGGGGCCTGTTTTGAACCTTGTTTGGCCAAAGGGGAAACTGCTGTCCAGTCTTGGAATGAAGGGAGTGATGAGAGTAATGAGATTGTTACTGCAGCTGTGATCAGTTTCTTGCATTCCGGTAAATGCGGCTGAGAATTCATTGTTGTGTTTGCCAGAACATGTGTGTAAATGGAAATGGTAAATTGAATTAGTCAAGAGTTTGACATACACAACAATGATATGACTTTTGTATATATACACCCTGACTCATGTCAGGGATTTGGGATTCTTTGGGATTTTGTATTATGAAGATGTTTTCAGAGATGTGTTCTGAGTAAAAGGTCTCCCACTTTGGCTTTGAGAGGAAATCAGTTGTCTTTTCACCATTTTTATACTTTAAAATAACTTCTCCTCCCTCAAAACCAAAATAGTTTTGAGCCTTTTTAAAGGCATTTATTTAGAATAAAGAATTATCAATCTGTATGTTGTCAGTGTAACTGTTTGGTGTGCTGTAGGTATGTGTGGCGAAGGGAATCAGTAAGGTAGGGTGTGGTGAAAGTCTTGTAGCACAGTGTGTGTGCTAAAAGAAGCTCTCATGGCGGTAGCGTGGCTGGTCTCACAAACCCGAGTAAGCAGAAGGATGTTGGCAACGGTGTGGGGATGCCGCCATGAGTGCAGAAACTGTTGATATGAAAGACGCCACAGGAGGGTTGAGGCAGAAACCCCTTTTTATCCCATCTGGGAACACCCTAGCCCTACGTGGTACCTGACAAAAGTCAAATAAGTATGTGTTCTTGATTACTTCTGCTTCCTCTCATGAATCTTCTGCAACACATGATGTGTCTTTGCAGAAGATCATTTATAAAATACAGAATATTATTTCTTGCATGAAGACATGATGTCCGTTTTTTGGAAAGTATTCCACTGGCAGACGCCCATTTTGAGGAGGATCCACCTGAACGTCCTTATTTCAATTCATGCAAACCTGACATGCTCATCATTTCTCACAGAGACAGACTCACTGAGACAGAAAGGCCAGAGAAGAGCTGCAGTAAAGAGATCCTGTGCATCACATTCATAAATATATTAAGAGAGGACATGGCCAGGTTGGATGTCACAGAGATTTTTCACGGCATTTTGTTTCCGGGACACCTGCACACCCAGGATTCCTTACAACTCGCTCTCAAATTTCTGTTTCAAGACACGGATGTCCTCATCGTGTCCTATCCAAAGTCAGGTAAGAGGAGACTACTTTAATTGTTAGGGTGAGCTGGACTTAACCGATGTCTTTTTATTCCAAATAACCAAAAGATCTTTTTTAAAATTGTGGGAAGTTGGTAGGTTTTGTAAAAAATGCCAAAGAAAACCTGAAACAGTTGGTTGGGTGATCTTTTTGTTTGGGGGTTTATTTTGCAAACCTTGTACAACTGAAATTATCTTCAGCCTTTTTGAATTGTAAAATAAAATTTAGAATTTCAAGAATTTTCAATAAGTTAATAGTGGAAAGAAATTGGTCTTTGCCAGGTCTTCTTGGCGACAGAACGTTCCCCATTTTCCAATATGCAGTGTGAAAGTTCTTCAACTGTTTAAGCATGGCCTTCAGCAGGTGGGTCTTTGTGGTTTATTTTTAAAGTGGCAGTGTATCATGGTCCTGGATATGCCATTGAGTAGAGTGCTAGCAGCATATCCATATAGCAGATAGTGTTAACATCATTGTGACAGCGACCTGGTGAGCATTCAGGACAGTGTCTCTGGTCCTTATAAAAACTGGGGAAAGGCCTATTTGAGGACTACTTAAGGCAGCATCGTTAATGCTTTCACATTTAAAAGGTTTTCAAAATTTTATTTCAAAACAATCAAGCAGGTTGTGGAGGTCAACAGTGGTCCTAATCTGGAATAAAGGAGGCCTCTACAATCAGATGGAAAACACTGTACAGGGTTTTATAGCTGCTCCTCAAAACACCCTGTTTCTTCTTTCTTATTACTGAAACACGTAAAATCAAAGGTCTGCATTTTCCAGGAAAGAGCTAAAAAAAATCAATAAACTTTTTTTTATCAAGACACACAGATTTTACCATTTACCTTACAGTAAAATTAAAATTTAATCCAATATCCCAGTACTTTCCACAGTTAGAATAGTGTCTGTAAGTGTAATTTTGTACGCTGGGAACCTCAATATTTTTGAAAAACTGTTCAAGGTCGGTACTTATACCCAAACGAGCTTGCACAGCTGTAGGCAAATAAAGTATTATTTGATACTGATCAATGACAACAATAATACTCAGTTTACATGTCTCTCACATTTGTCTCGACAGGCACCACGTGGATGCAAGAAATTGTGACCCTTATATCCAGCAGAGGTGACCCACATCTATCCCAGACTATTCCAAACTGGACCCGAGCTCCCTGGTTGGAGCAATATTACTGTGCAGATTTGTTGAAGACCTCAACCTCAACACCTCGAGTTCTTACCACACATCTGCCCCATCACCTGCTGGGCCGCGCCCTCCAGGGCACCAAAGCCAGGGTGAGATTAATATTTTTCAGCACATTCATCTGTCTTTAATGTTAGACTATCATCAAAACTAAAATAAAGGGAGGGGAAAACCTTTCCCTAAAACTATCCTTGCAAATCACTAAAGTGATGCACTAAAAGAAACACCTAATATCTGCCTGCTTTATGCTATTTTTGGGCTTTTATTTTTGTATTTCAGTATAGCATGATGATGTGAACACATCATAAAGTTCTTTAAAAACTACAACTCAATTTATAAATTTTAATGTATTATAGATTTTCTTTAATTCACACAAGGTAAAGATTATACATGGAAAGTCAAATCTATTCATACACCCTCCACTAACAAATTGTTTTAATGTCCACTGGTAAGTCGCACCTCTGCTGCTTGTTGTTTGTAGCCAATTCTGTCTACATATATGACCACACCTCTTCAGAAATACTAAGTTCAATCTTTCTCTAACCAGATATAAGTGGGAATGTAAATACAGTCAGTGAGTTCCAATGATGCTCGTTTGTCAGATTAAAAGTACTTTTTAGAAAAAACAGCCTTTGGGCATGCTTTAAACATACTTTTCATTAAGTCCACATTTCTGTCTTAAGAATGTTTTTTTTTGATAGGTCTGATGTAAAATTGTAATCTTAAATGACATGTTTTCATTAGCTGTAAGTGAAAAATCATCACAGTTAACAGAAATAAAGGCTTGAAAACAAATCAGTCTTTGAGTAATTAAACTAAACTATGTGCGTCGTATCACAATTTTATTGTGGAAAAAGAACTAAAAGTTAAAATTACTATAATCTTCATACCCATGACAAACAAACATAGTTGCCTAAACATCAATTGTAAGCTGTATTTTTGTTTTGTTTTCAATAAAAAGAGTGATTATTAGTGCAACTCGTATAACGCCATTTTCCAAAGAGAACAGAAAATCTTCACACTGCCATCAAAGCCAAAACATAAAACACTGAGATGCGCGTATTCCATGAGTTTAGTCAGAATTGTAGCAGTTTAATATGTGCTGATGTTAATCAGGATAAGAGAAAATGTTTTCTTCGGGACCAAATTAGAGGGGATTAAGGGGACTGACTAAAGATTACAAAGGAACATTTTTCAGGAAGTTAAACGAAGAAAGACTAACTGTGAAAGTTAAGCAGACCGTGAAAGGGTGTCATGTTTTGTGGGTTAGGAGCTGGATCAAAGTGCAGACAGGATCTCAGGAGCAGCATATTGAATGAAGGATTTTTCTAATAACAAAAGACAAACCTATAGCAAGGCACGAGGGGAACAGGAGATTGAGCACTGGCAGAGAAACAGGAAGAGTAATGGGGCAGAACAGAACAGGGCAGCAAATGGATATTAAAAGGAAGATCCAATAAAAATCAAAGAGCTGAAATACTGAAGGAAGAATGCAGAATGACATTGGATGCAGGTGAATGAATCTGAGTATAATGTGGAGCAGCTGAGGCAGAATGGAAGCAGAGAGACTGAGGCAGGGCTATTATTAACATAGAAGGGGTAGAACTACGATACAAAGAAATGACTAAACAAGGGGAAAAGACTAATACTGACCAAATGGAATAAACTAGAATACCCAGGGAACAGAACACAAGAAATAAGTAGGAAGACCCTTTAGAACATAATGAACAACAGAGACACAAAAGGAAACCAACACCTAAACACTTAAAGAATATAACTGCTAAAAAGCCTCATACATTTCAAAAAGCTGATGCAGGGATGGTGTTATAATATTCATACATTATCGTGTTACTGAGCTTTAATCCTTTTTAGCACACTGGTGAGCTTTGTATTGTATTTTTTCAGCTTCAGAATATCTGTATTTGTCTGTTTTTTGCAATAGCAGCTTCAATATGTTGGCAGTTTTGCTGTTTGTCTTCTAACAGATCATTTATGTGAGCAGAAACCCTAAAGATGTTCTGGTGTCCTTTTATCACTTCCACAAGATGGCAAACTTCCTCCCTGATGCTGGCTCCTTTCCAGAGTTTTTAAACCAGTTTCTGCAGGGAACATGTAGGCTGACATTTTAGTACTTCTATAATTATTTTTCTTTGCGTTGCCCAAATAGAAATTTTTTTTACCCTTATTCTGTTCAGTGCACTTTGGTTCCTGGTTTGACCATGTTAGGGGCTGGACCAATCAGGCTGCAGCTCTCAGTCTGCTTCATGTCAGCTATGAAGAGATGTCAATGGTAAAGAAAAACTTCTTCATTCCTCATGTTGCAGGAACTTCACAATATCCTCAAGCTGAAGCAGCTTTCTAACACAAATAAGTGAACATAACACTACCACAAGAAAGAATCCAAAAGCAATGTAATGCAAGATGTATTTAATGAAGGGATAAACCACAAATAGTGTCCTAATAATTAGATTTTCCTTTGCCTGTTTTTAAGACTTTCTAAATACACGCTAAAACATTGGGTGAACTGATTGAATCCTTGATTAATTGTTTGAAAAATATTTTTTTGGGTATTTTATGCAATTTTACCACTTTGCCGTGTTGTTAGAACCTGCATGGGGCCATAAACAGGGTCAGCTCTTTCCTGCAGCGCCCTCTCTTGGAGCATGAGCTCAATGACTGTGTAAAACACTGCAGCTTCAGCTGCATGAAGGACAACAAGATGATCAACTACACCCTTATACCTGATGAGATACTGGATCACAGCAAAGGTTGCTTCATGAGGAAAGGTGAGTGCTGATAATTTTCATTTGTCTCACAACATGGGATCCAAGTTCAATGAAAACGGATGTCACAAGGTTTTGATTTAATGTTTTTCAAAGAAAAATCTTTTACATGAAACAATCTGCTTTAAACTTCTCCAATTTGGCACATTTTTCATATTGAAGAAGCAACTTTTTAAATATTATTTGATGCACAAATTTGACCTTTAGTTTATCATCTTACTGGTACAGACAAAATAATTTTATGCTTTACATTTCTAGGGATAATTTTTTTTCTTAAACTTCCCTGTTTGGTTTTCAATAAAGGTCTTATCTTTATCTTGACAGTGTCTTATTTTTTTCCTACCATCCAGGTGAGATTGGAGACTGGAAAACCATGTTCACAGAGGAGCAGAATCAATACTTTGACAGCGTGTTCAAATCCTGGATGCAGGACTGCACTTTGAAGTTTGTGTGGGAAAAAACAGAAAAAGAAGAGTTGAAAGTGTTGAAAGAATGAATATCCAGGAAAAAAAAAAGATTTGTAAAAACTGTATGACAGATGGTGTCATCATGTCTGAGGTGGATCTTGACACCCGATTTGTAAATCTTTCTAGCGTTCATTAAATCCAGGAATTTTTAAAGGTTATATTCAGGGATAATCTTTATGATACCCTTTGTAATGTAAAAAATGTAATTGCTTTTGTGCTTCTGAGTTGATGACCAAGTTTGAAATGACAATGGCTTCCACCTTTGTGTCTGCCCCATCCTACTCTCTTCCTGTCCCTGGAAACCCTGCTGGTCCAACAAACAATTTGTTGCAGAGGAGCCGAGATGTCTGCATGAAAGTCAGGTTGACTCTCACCTCTGCTTTTTCCTAGAAGGGGGTGCCAGGTCACATGGGGTTTTTCCAAACTTATATAAGGAGGGGTCAGCCTTTGTCTCATTCGGATTTTGGTCTCGGCTCTGCTCTGTAACACGTCTGATGCTGTAAGACCTGTCACCCTTAAGGCTAAATTAATAAAGCTGACTGAATGGTTATCATCGTTCTCTTTCTTTAGAAAATACAATTTTTCTACAACAGTTTGGCGTTGCTGACAGGATTCCTTGACTGACTTCCTCTGAGGACATCGACGGAGAAGGGCCAGGCCAGCCTTGGAAGAGTTTCCTTGTCTCATACCCCGATTTATTGTTACAGGGAAGGAGGACTTCTGCGTCGAGGTTCTTGGAGACTCAGCACTGGAATCCGGAAAAAACCTGATTGATTTTCTTTTTAAGAGACCGTGAGATCCTGAATCAGCATAATTTAATAATTACTATCATTTGTTTTACCAAGCTGGGGTTTAAACCTAAAAACAAATTAGAACAAAATATCCAGGTTCAACATTTAAAATTTCTACCAAATTGAAAATGTCCTACAAATTAAATTGAAAGCTTAAATTTATAAAACTTTTCTACTGAGGACGAGGGTGTGAGTGTTATAGGATTGTTCCACCTTAGAACATACAGCTTAAAGGACGTAGCTGTGTGCGGTTGAGCAACGGTTCGGTCCATGTCCTCTCCTTTGGTGGTTATGACTGTGAACTGATCAGTAGCTCGCTGGCAGAGTCCCCTCCCTTTGTGTGGTTGAGTGAGGCTCTTCTGGCCAATTGATTAGGAGACCTTAGGTGATTGAATAAGGCTCTCCTGACTACTTGGCTGGAAGGAAGGCTATCAGGCTGCCAGAAAGCCTTGAACTCCTGTGGAGACATCTACAGGTTTTAAGGAATATTCCCCTGTTAACCGGTGTGTAATGGGTCTGACGAGTTCTAAGGAGACACCTCCTCTTCAGGGAGAAATGTTTGACTACATAGTAAAATAATATGGACCAAAAAGCACAGAGTGCATTAATGAATGGGTTAAAAATTTTTATTTTCCTGCAGATGGTTCGTTCAATCTTTCTATTCCACAAAAAATTGACGAGGCTATAAACAAGAGAGAGATAAAATTAGAAGGACAAAAGAGAGTTTATCAAAAAGATTTGCAGACTTTGAAAAAACATAAGGTATGCTTACAATGTTTGAAAGAGGAAGCTGAGTGGCGTCTGATGGACCTCACCTGGTTTTCCGATCATGCACTTCCCAGGACATTGATGAGTTCGCCAAACTTCTCCCTGACATAGCTCAGTCAGGTGAAGTGTTCTCCACTGAATTCACAGCCTTTTGCAGGGAATACCACCCCACTGGTGCTGAAATTCGCAGAATCTTGGCACGTAAAATGGCTGCTTCTGACACTGCCAAGATCCATGACAAGCTCCCTGATGTAAACGTACGTCTGAGACATGAAGCTTGGGACAACATTGCAAATGACACTTATAAGAATGCTGTTATTGATCTAACAGATGCCATGAAGAAAGAATTTCCTAAGAAGATCAACATGACTACCATCTACACTTGCAAGCAGAAAGCTGATGAAACTATAGATGCTTTCATTGAAAGAGTAACTGAAGTTGTGACAAAGTACAGTGGTGTACAAAAGCCCACTGATGTGGGCCAAGAATCCGGGTTATGGGAGACTCTGGTCTGTGATGTTGTCATAGAAGGACTGCTTTCACATGTGGCACAGCCTTTCAAAGCTACATATGTGGGCTGGGCAGAACAACCTCGCCTCTCTGATGTTCGCAGATATGCCAGGCATGCTCAACTCATGGCCGACGAACAGAAGAAAATTAAAAAGGACAAATTTGAAAAAGAACTGCATCTTGCTGCAATTACAATGTACCAGCACGCCACAAAGAGAGGACAAGTGAGAGATCAAGGAAGACGAAGAAAATGGAAAGGACAGGGACGTGGTGGACGTGGCAGAGACCCTTGGGCTTGTTACAATTGTGGCCAGAAGGGGCACTGGCAAGATGACTGTCCCCATCCAACCACTGCTCCACCTTACAAGGCTGATTGACTAGTCAGAGCAGGGGAAGCTGGGCCACCACAGCGACAGCCGTCTTGTCAAAGCAGTACCACACCACACCTCTCTGACACACACACATCTGCTCCACACACTCTCTCTACTCCTCCCATTTCCCACCTGCATACACACACATATACCCACACACAAATCCGAACTACCTCCCCTTCTTTTCCTGTTTCTCGCAATGAAAATCTGCTTTGCAATGACTAATCATGACTTGACTGAATTACAACATCCCCTTTCAGTTTTGGAACAGAAGTTTGAGAATTACACTCCAACCTATGCTCAGTTTACCTCAGAGGCATATAAAGCTTTTCCAATGTTTGATCTTATGGTCTCAGGGAAGAAAATATCATTCATGGTAGACTCAGGAGCAACTTCCTCTGTTGTTAAGGTGGATGAGTTTCCAACACCCCCTAAACTCAGTGGAAACTATGTTTTCTCTATGTCAGCATCAGGGCAGACTACAAAGGAACATGTTACAAAACCCATCGCATACGTAACACCTGATGGGTTTTCCTTAAAACATTGTTTTCTGTTCTCAGAACTGTGTCCCATTAATCTGATGGGGAGAAACATCATGTGCAAGCTTGGAGTAACATTAATCTCTACTCCAGAAGGACTAAAGGTCTCTACTCAGTCTGAAACAGTGTTTACTGCAATACAGTCTTCTATACAAGCATTACATTATGCTTATGTATGGAAAGTTCAAAATTCATTGTTTTCACAGCAGTTGCTGGAGGAGGTTAGATCAGCTGTTAATCCCTCCTCTGATTTTATGCAATCTGTTGATTTAAACTGTATTGCTCATGTGTCTTTGGGTCCTGACAAAGAATATGAGAAAGCTTGGTTACATATTTATTGTGAAAAACTAACCATTTCTATGCTGTATTGGAATGCTAATACAGCTGCGTTCGCTGTTTGTCTGAACTCACACCAGCTGCAGTTTTTCAAAACGGGAGACTCTGTCCCACACATCGCTTTGGCAAAACCTGTATTGCAGGACTGGATAGATGTTGGTTATTTTGTGTCAGAGTGTGAAAAAGAATCTGATTGGACAGTGGTACTACACAAAATTAAACTAATCTCATGTTCCCTAAAACACTGCATAGAAAAGGCCTTTGTCCAGAACTGTGGAATTATTTCCCACCACAGTATCAAATACTTTAAGCATGCTTTTTCTTTATTTTAAAACAGATCTGTGTTTTTGTTTTGTTTTTGGCTTTTTAGCTTAAAGTTTGTCAGAAACGTCTTATGAACTGGGTTTGGAACAAATATGATGTGAGGCAAAATAGGAGCTGTGAACTAGTGATTGCAATTTTTTAAATCTGACTATTGTCCAAACCAGAAAAAATAAACTCTTAGATCTGGAGATATTTAGCTAATCCTTCAATCTCTGCAGAAAGGTAGCATCGTTGTTCAATGCAGCGGTCCTCAACCTCAGGTTCCTGGACTCCTGAAGCCCGTGAGCCATAGATTTTGGGTCCGTAAATTTACAATACTTAATTAATGGTCGACCGATTACCTATTAAAAAACACATCTAAGCCAATGATGAGTTCCAGTCATTTTGATGGCTTTGAAATGCATTATACTCAAAATTTCTACTCTGGGGAAAACAGATTGGGGCTGAAGAGTTTTGTTTTGGAGCCAGAGTTAAGATTCTTTATAACAGAATAAAGACAAGTAAAATCCTTTATTTTAGAGAATAAAAAAGAAATAAAGGCCCTCTTAATAATAAAGAGGATGGTGGGCTCAAACTACAATCTCTTTGTTTGATTTCTTAGGGTTTAAAGATTAAAAGAATACCTAGGAGTACAAAGGTACACAAGGTAATTTCAGATTACTAAGAAATAAAATACTGGAACATTTATCAACATTTAGATTATAAAAGAGGGGTTCTAGTAACAAGTTTCTCCCCAACTCTCAAAATTTAAATAGCCCAAATTAAAGAAAATCATGTCTGTTCTCCTTTTGAAACACTATGTTGGAACAAAGTCCAGTTTGGAGTCAAGCTTCTTAGCTTAATTTCTGGTTACGTTTAACACTGCAATTTTGTTTTGTTTGGGTATACCATAAAAATGTCAACGCCGGCTTAAAATACTTCTTTGCATTTAACCTGAGCAGAGAAATTCTTGACTACAGCTGCGATCAAATTGAGCCAAACAAAAAGAGAATTATAACAATAACTCTCAAGATTGTAGCTATTATTATTACAGAGTTACAGTATAAACAATTGGCAAAAGGTTTCAGCATCAGTGAATTTGGATTCAATTCAATTCAATTCAGTTTTATTTATATAGCGCCAATTCACAACACATGTTGTCTCAAGGGACTTCACAACAGTCAGGTACATACATTCCTATTAATCCTAACCATTGAACATTGCAGTCTGAGTTAGCTTTTTATTCAAATTGGATAAAAAGTTTTTCTGTCTAAGGAAACCCAGCAGATTGCATCCAGTCAGTGACTTGCAGCATTCACTCCTCCTGGATGAACATGTAGAGACAGTGGACAGTTACTGGCGTTGACTTTGCAGCAATCCCTCATACTGAGCATGCATGTAGCAACAGTGGAGAGGAAAAACTCCCTTTTAACAGGAAGAAACCTCCAGCAGAACCAGGCTCAGTGTGAGCGGCCATCTGCCACAACCGACTGGGGGTTTGAGAGAACAGAGCAGAGACACAAAAAGAACAAAGAAGCACTGATCCAGGAGTACTTTCTATGGCAAGGAAAAGTAAATGTTAATGGATGTAGCTCCTTTAGTTGTTTCACCTAGAAAGAAAAAACAGATAAACTCTGAGCCAGTTTTCAAGGTTAGAGTCTGAAAGAGAGCACATATAATTAGTTACAGTAAAAGCTCAGTCAATTTCCGTGTCTAGGAGAGAGAAAGGGTTAAACACTAAAAGACTATGTGGATCATCGGTAGAGGGTGAGCATTAAGTTGTTGCCAGCAGAAGCTTGGACGATTCCCCTCTCCAGAAAGGTGTCACAGGTAGACACAGAGCCAGGCCAGGTGTAGCTTCTAGGAAGAGAAAAGAGAGAACAAAGTTAAAAGCTGAAATAACAGCAAATAATGCAAAATTGGAGAGTAATGTGAGAATGTAGCGAAGAGGGTGAAAGTGGTTGTTATGTCCTCCAGCAGCCTAAGCCTATAGCAGCATAACTACACACATAGTTTCAGTTCAGATTATTTAGTTAAACGGCGCTTATTTACAACAATGTCGTCTCAAGGAACCTCACAAAGGGTCCCACTGATGGTCATTGTTATACTCATCGTTCTCTTTCTTTAGAAAATCAAATTTTTCTACAACACCTTTGAAGCATGAATAATATTGTTTTCATGAATGGATCTTTAAATGTGACACATGAAATGATTCTGTCAATGTTTGGTGAGTAAGAGATGAGACAAATCTTGTACTGATTCACTGTATCTGTTGTCCTAAATCATTTCCTGCTTTTGCTCTTCCCAGCTTGGACTTCGGTTTTCTGTAAAGTGAGTCACAAGATGCATAGTACCTGACAGCTATGTCAACACTACAACAATGAATGGAGGGGGGAGAATAGGTTAAAGGTTTTTGATTCCACAGGGCTGAGCTTTGCTATTCTGTCACTTCACTCACAAAGAAAAAAAGTCTTGCTTTCCTGTTACGTGACATGTAGGAGGCCTCTCCATATGAGCCTACTAAACATTTGTATACATTAGTGACTTTATGATGGTCTAAAATAATGTTGCTGCTACAAAGTTCTGAGGAAAGGGCCACCTCAGTGGTTCGTAGAGATATTTGGAGTTTAGATTTGTTGATGGATGAGATCTGTGGGATTTCTCTACCAGTTTAAATTATGTATATCTATAATCAAAAATTAAATACTCAAACTGCTATTTCAATACATATAAACGTGCAGCATATGGTATGCATCATGTTTAAGATAAGTTGTCATTTTCAATTTTCTTTGTTTTGAAATATATAGAATTGCATGACTGGTAAAAGAAAAGTTTTATGGAGCATTGTTAGTGTGTTAAAATATTTTTTACACAATGCTTAAACTTGCAGCTCTGTTTGGAATTTGTTTCAGCAACGTTTTTTCCTCATTTTAGACTTAATTTGAGTGGTAATAAAGCTTTGTTAAAGTTGTAAAGTCCTACAGGAGAAATGAATACCGCAATTGAAATCTATCCTATCTTTACATGCGCATATGCAGCACAGTGGTATTTATGCATTGAAATAGTCATTTGTAATATATGAAGAACACTGTGGCCTACAATGACACTGTGCTTATATTGAGTTGTTTGCAGTTATTTTCTGTATAAAAAATAAACCTTTTAGAAAATAATTAAATAAAAATGCAAGTAATGCATCAGGTCAGGGCTAAAAAATATCAGTTAAGACACTTATCTAATAATGTACATTTTTTTTATTTGGCTAAGTTGACATCTTAATTGCTTTCTAAGAAGAAAAAGTCTAATTATGATGTAGCCTTAAAACAAATCAAAACAAATCCCAACACGTGGAGCCCTTTCTAATTAGTTTGAGTATTGTTTAATGTGTGTTGATTAATCAACCTGACAAGGCCTCTGATGTGCTGTCTCATCAACCTCCAACAAACAACCATTCATGATCTGCTTCCAAGCTTTTAATATTCACTCACACATCTTAGTCGTGTGAGAAAGGCCTTCACACTTCTTCAGACCTCTCAGACTTAGCTTTGGGGAAGGAGGTTAAAGGGCATCTGTGGATTACGAGCAAACATCTCCCCATTGGTCTCATCTGTCCAAAGGATTGGTCCTTAAGTCTGGTGGTTTTGTCCAGATAGAACCCTTCCAGAGTTGAAGTTTAAGATATTGTTGTCTCTATACAAGTGAAGGTTTTCAAGAGACTGATGACCTATTGAGTGCTAATTTAGGAGACAATTTTAGTAATACAAGACAAGAGATACCCTGACTTTTGACAACCGTTGCCAGAAAGAATCCTAGGGAAATCTTTCCATGAGGTTGAATTGTCAATTTGTGGTTGATTAGGGTAACAGACTAACCAACAGGAAAGATAACGAAAGAACAAAGCAGTGTTCTAAAATTTTTGGAAAATTGTATTGTGAAAATTGCGTGACTGCTGCTGGTACAGACTACAAAGGTCTTTTTATTGCTCTTTTGTTCTGAGCCTGATTTGAAAGCACTCGCCAAATCTCCATCAGATTTCCAAAAACAGTTCTGGTGCTGCGAAACATTGTACGGCATCTAGTAACTCTTACATTATACAGTGTAACATGGGTTTATCATCAATATTTGATATAAATATCATCCATTGTTACATGAGCACAGGTTCCTTACACATTTATATAATTGGGAGTTTGTAGATATTGGAATTGCCTCACAGTCGTAATCAAAGTGCAGACCTTTTGTACTGGAGGTTATAGCATTCTCTTGCATTGTCTAGATTTGTGATCACGAACTTATCTCTGAATTTATTATGCTCATTATGCCTAATATTTGTGATCATAAATAACAAGTGTTCACTCTCAAATGCTCAGTTAAGTTGGGGTGTGCCTCAGGTATCAATCTTTGGCCCTATTTAATTTTTAATTTACACGTTTCCTTACGGCATAAATGACCATTTCTGTGCTGATAACACTCAGCTCAGCATGCCCATAATAATCACAGGTGAAAGTATGTGCCTTACATTCAGAAATGTAGGGCACAGGGTTCTACATTTCAGAAAAGAAATTCTGAAAGATTGTGAATTTCTAAAAGATTAGTGATATGTCAATATCATTATATTTGGTCCCCCGGATTTTTTCAGTCTTGTTGATTTCAATCTTGGCAGAGATTTAAGTAATACCATCCAGACTTCTAAGAATCTGGTCAAATATTTGAGTTTGATAAAACAATAATCGCACTTTAACCAGTAGGCCAGTCACAGCTTGTAAAAAAGTAAAATAAAATAGTCTACTGACATACTGACTGATTGATTTCAAAAACACACCTAAAACATGATGTGGCTGATGTCTGACACAACGGGGGGACTGTTTGAAACAAATCACTTTTGGGTGAATGTAAGAAATAACCTCAGGGGATGGTAAACTTCTTTCATTTTTTGTTGTAGCCATGGTGGTGGGAATCAAAAGAGGGCTGCATCTCTGCAGCACTACTGAAAGCAGACTGACCTTTTCCTTCTTGATGTTATCTGGCAGCATGACAACTTACGACCAGATACTGCAGAGGAAGACTGTGTGCAATGGAAGGCCTTCTAAAGACTTTTTTGCAAAAAATTGTACTGGGAAACAAAATGCTGTTTGAAGCCACATCCTTGCTGCAACCAAATAAAATGTTGATGTTTAAAGTGCAAATAAATACTTTCTAACATCATCAATATAAGTTTATGAATATTTTTAGCTGGTTGTCAATTTGTTTATATATTTTTTTATTTTATGCAATGTGTTATTTTTTCATTCAACCTTTTTTGTTAAACGTGTAAAACGACTGAGTCAAAAGTGTTGCTGCCCCCTGTGTAGCAGCTGGTAATGAGACCAGGAGCTCTGAACAGTCTTAGCAGGTGGTTTTGGTCTGGAAAGAACAGGGTGTGACAGTCTTGGCATTTGCACTACATTTAAAGCCCATCAGCCCCATCGTTCTTCTCTATGGAGTCAGAAACTAACTGATCCAGGTGAGTCATCTTACCACTGGTAACCTCTAAATTTCAAAGGGATTCATGTACATGAGGACATGAGCAGCAAATTGCTTTTCTCACAGTGATATGGGTATTTTTTTTTCCTCAAATATATGTGATTAAAAACACCTGAAAATCTGTACATAACCTTTAACTGCTTTTCAGTATTTTTAACAGACACGTGGCTGTGAAACACAAACATGTGCCTGTTTGGCTGATAAAGCTGGATTATCTATGTCCTCATAGCAAAACAGAATAACTTGCTATGTCCTAGAAATTAAGGTTCCCCCCCTGCAAAACAAGTCATTCTTAGCTTTTGTTAGCTAAGTCAGTGATGTCCCCAATAAAAATCCAGCTTGTCATGGCAGATGGAAGATCATGCTGAGCCTGGTTCTACTGGAGGTTTATTCTTGTTTATAGGATCCTTGCTCAGGAGGAGGGATTGCTACAAAGTCAGCGACACAATCTTAAGAGGCAGGCTTCCGTAGAGAGATCGCTAAATGATAATGATATTATATGATTGACTGGTTGTGACTGTATTGTGTTGTCATTAGATCTGAATCTAATTATATGATTAGACTGTGTTAGAACAAATTGGATGCTTTATGAATGGACCTGGTTGTCTCATATAGTGCCTGAGATTACACTCATGTCATGGTGCTATATAGATAAACTTTACTGACCTGAAATAAACTGGAGCATCACATGTTAAAAATAACTAAAATTAAAATATATTCTAGCTAATAGTACAACTCTGAAATGGTTAACATTTAAACCGTGATTGTTATTATTTTTTAAAACCTTAACTTTGTCCAACTAGTCTGGCTTCCTCCCACAGTGGATAGGACTATGCAAGGATTTCGAGACAATGACTGAGTGAATGAAAAAAATAACTGTAAAGTAAAAATTGTAAAGTAATTATAAAGTCAAAACACATCCAAATGGATCCTAACCCCGACAATATGTAAGTACAGGAAATAAAGAGAACAAAATGACACCTCGTAGCTAGATACCCTCCAAGTACCTCATATGTAGCCTGTAGGTACCATGTAAATAATAATTACTTCAAGTTATTGTACCACAATAACCCCAGGCTATTATAAAACAAACGAAGTTGACATCTTTAGGTGGTGGAATAGTTGTTGTCTCACAGGAAGAAGGTCTGAGTTTCAACTAGAGCCTTTCTGTATGAGGCTTGCATTGTCCCCACCAGCCTCTTTTGATTTCTTTGGTTGCACCAGTTTCTTCCAACAGTGCTTCCTGGTGAAGTGATTGATATGAGAAATTTCCCTTTATGAGTGAGTCTGTCTGTCAATTTTTGTGTTGTGTGCTGTATGTTGGTCCTCTGATGGACTGGTGACAATTTACTGACTTGGCAGAGTAAACATTAAAAACATTCATGGACTGAGATCTATGGGCGCGAGGCGGGGTAGACTAACAATTTATATATATATATATATATATATATGTAAATGTATATAAATTGTTAGTTTCCCTGTCATGTTTGTTTTGTAGAGACAAATGTTTTTTCCATGTCATACATATTTGTCCAGACTGTGTTTTTTCTGTAACACGTAACACTAACTAAAGGCCGAAGAGTCTGAGTTGAAGCTCATGAGATCTTTCAGGAAGTATTTAAACATCACACAAATTAATCTTTATCTAAACTGCTGATTTGCTTCTGGAAAGGATGTGCAGCGTCACAAAGGTTTTCACTCATGTGAAAAAAACGCTTTTTGCAAGGTTAAATCAAATGTTTTGTTTTTTTTAATGGCCTTTAGCCTTTCAAGACTGATTGTCAGAAATATGTAACATTCCTGGTGCCTTTCTTCCCTGGAATTTTGTCAACACACAGTAAATCATAAAAATCCAACAACTGGACAAACCTCTGAAATGTAAAGATTATCATTTTTTGAAACATGGCTTCTATGCTTTAAGTTAGTTTTGTTAAACCAACAATAACAATCTGACAGGTCATGTCAAGATGTTCAGAGTATAGTTTGACTACCTGGTAAGGAGTACAAAAAGACTAGAAGAAAAAAAATCTAAGTTCTGGTTCCTATTGCAGAACAACACTGCATGTGTTGTGACCTCAGTGCTTTAAAGCAGTGATGGAATCACAGAGAGTACACTGAGACTGGTAAGGAGTAATGGGGTTTGACATGGGCATTCATATTTTAGAAGCAATAGAGGAGAACCTCCGGTGCCGCGCTGCAGATATGCTAAAAAAAAAAACCTTACTCAGTTTTAACTTTGTCTAAAAAAAGGTAACAAAATAAATGCAAGCATCTGAAGAGGCCATCTGAGAGCTACTTTCTGTTCCCTTCTTGTCCCACATTTTGAGCATGTCAGACAAATAAAAGAAGCAATCAGAACATGAGAACATTCAAATCGCAGTCTCACATTTTTTTCAGGTATGTTCAAATGCTGCGTATTTAGTTCTACTGTTTTTAATCCACCTTGTTTCTGGGAATGTTGAAGTAGAAGTGATTGTGTGTGCAATGCCTGATAAGACAATGGCAGCTCCACTAAAGCAGCTTGTTTTGTTGCTATTGAATGAATGATCATTATTATCATTAATTTGGAAAATGTCATATATGATTAACACAGCAATGTGAGTCTGGTTTTAATTGAGCAGATCGACCCTTTGACATATAGCAAAGCCGTAGGAAATAAATAACAGAAATAAATCCCTAGAGGTGGTTATTATCTCCAGATACAGTAAAATCAGACAGAAAAATCATGGAGCATATATTTGCACGTTTTTGTACTTTAGCTCTGCAACAGTGACTCCTCATAAATAAAAATAGAAAAATCCTACTAAAAGTTTCATCTGGAGTTTTTATAAAATTTTGTCAATAAGAGAATTTTGTAACAACTTAAGTCAGTTTACAAGTTTCACAAAGCCAGGAGCATTTTGCAGCATGACTGAGTAAAATTCTCAAACAAGAATTGAAAGACTTCCAGGCTCCGATATGTGCCAAAACTGACCACATGGTCCTCGGGATTATCCAGACTTTGGTTTGACTAAGGCAATAAAAGACTTAATACGGTGACCCCATTTGAATATTCTTTTTAAAACATTTAACACATTTTTACTCTGGATTTTAAGGTTTATGTAAATGTGTTAACATATTTTACAGTTCAAACAAACAGTTTAGGACACCAAGTTAAACAAATCATAACATGAATCGTAACATGAATGCATCATATTAGAGTTGCCTTTAACGGTTTATGTAAATAAAGAAAACCCTTTTTAACACAGAATAAATGTAAAACACTACAGTCTGATTTCCTGCAAGTAATTGTGATCATTCATAGTTTCAGAAATTTGAGCCGGCAGCATTTTCCTCAATGGAAAGTGTTGTCACAATATTCAGGGGTACAATTAACAGATTAAAAAACTCACAACACTACAGACCATCTGCCTCTTTTTGCCCCAAGCTCGTCTGTCTTTACATAACACTGAAATCACCCAGAGGCAGGGAACCAGTCCTCACTTTGATTTTTTTCCCCTGCCTCTTATCTTCTCCAATCATATTGTATCAAGTGGACAGGCAGCTGTCATCACAACACCTTTCTGGGTGTTTGTTGTTGAGGCAGTTCATAATTTATGGCAGAGTGAACACACCTGCCTGACAGAAATACCTTTGAAGTTGTGCTCCTGGAGGCAACAGTTGAAACCACCATGTTCTGAGTGGTGTCAGCCCCTCTTAATTCATTGTTAACTTTTGCTTTCAAGTTTTGGACAGCACATGATGTAACCTTGTCTTAATGTTGGAGCATTCAGAGTTAGGTGTGTAATGGAGAAACGTGTCATGTGGACACAGTTTACTCTTTAGATCTCGCACCAGACGCATGTCACATTTTTATTGAGAACATAATATTTCTTGTCCTTTACAAAGATTTTTTTTTTTTAATTTAGACTAAAGGGGGAGAATTAAGCACGATTTAGGAATGTTACATTCCCAGTCAAAGCATAACTGAGTATATAGAAAACTGGGATTGTTGAGATCAGCATTTTTTATTCCAAAGGCATCCGACCGTCCGTCCTTAAGATGTGAAGATAGCAGATCCAGGATGTCAGGACCCACAGCATTTTGTGTTGTTTTTTTCTCACTTGTGTTTGGATCACTTTGGGTTGTTTTTTTCGTCTAGGTCTTTCTGTATCGGTCCATTTCTTTGTGTTGACTTACTAATTTCCTTCCTGTGTTCTGCTGTGTGTTTTTAAGTTTTGACTCTTATATTTTTGTCTAATGTACTAATTCATGTCCTTTTCCTTTGGTTGGTGAATCATTGTATGTTTTGGTTTAGTTTCTCCTGTGTTCACACTGTGATTTTTAGCCATCAGCTCTTTAGCCTTTTGACCCACTCAGCTACTGTTCATTCTGTTAATTGTACCCACGTGGTTAAATTATTCACATTTCTGCAGTGTTTAAGCTCCCTGGTTTCTTGGCTCATTGCTGGATTTTTCTGTTGCTCTCGCTCTGCTTCCGTGTTCTGATTTTCTTTGTTGCCCTTTTCCATTGTCATGAAATCCTCTCACCATCTCGTCTGCTTTTAGGTCCTTCTAGACATGATAAAGAACGGAGATCTAGACATCCCAAATAACAGTGACACTCTCCAGTCGATTCTGGGGGATCTTAAATCCTTTCAAGGCTAGCAAGGGTATACAGTCCCTCCATGTAGCTAGTTTTAGGTTTGCCACTTGTTCCAGTGTCCTCCGAAGGAAAGTGTCCAGGAAGCAGCATGATCAGATAAGCTAAACCACCTCAGCTACTTCTGATATAAAGGAGCAGCAGCCCTGCTTCTATTTCGTCCCAGATGATGGAGATCCTCCCCTTGTCTCTGAGACAGATTCCAGCCAGCCTACGAAGACAGATCAGGCTTTGAGATGTTTGTGGGAAGTTACAGGAAAAGTTTAGTCTGATTTAATGTCACACAGTGACATTAAATCAGACTATACAGGCTATATAAATATTTAGTTTCAACTGTAGATGAGCTCATAACTCGTCTCTACACCAGTTACTGGTTAGTTTCAGAAGCCTCCTCCACTAACAAATTCAGAATAGCTTGTTTAAAAATGTACATTTAATTTTGAACCCTTGGGTCATTTAACCAAAGATTAATAGAAGCTCTTACCTAAATATAAATGACATGCTTAGCACTGCTCCTTTCAAGGTTTCTTACTGTGGTTAAAAACACATTCAGACAAGTAGTATACAGTTGATGGAATTATGTTTATTTGTCATTTCTGCAGCATTCATATATATTTACATATTTTCAAAAATTTAAACCACTTTCTGACATTTATTTGAAAAATGTGTCAAATGAATACACTTTACTTAGAAATACATCTAGAAGGCACTGTTAGTGTGGCTTATTTACCATTCTGTGAGTTTGTGACAAGACTGTAAATCAAATCCAATCTTAAATCTACACAGACTTGGCAGCTGCTGAATAACAGCCATTTACTGACAAAATACATTGCAATTATTTCTCTCTCGAAACATCTATCAAAACAAGAGAGCCCCAGGCTCTTTGGCTGCCATGGGTACATTTTAGACATTGCATCAGAGCGCAGAGCCGATGATTGCTCTGTATCTCCTCTAATGACGCTGTGGATCCAAGGCAAATATGAAGAAATCTTTATGTAGACGGCATTGTTGTACCGGTTGCAGGATTTGTCATAGGAAAGGATCCCTGCAGCGTACACGTCCCCAGTTTGAGTGTCTCTGACAGCCAGAGCACCTCC
The DNA here is from genome assembly GCF_021462225.1 of Girardinichthys multiradiatus. NCBI lineage: Eukaryota > Metazoa > Chordata > Actinopteri > Cyprinodontiformes > Goodeidae > Girardinichthys > Girardinichthys multiradiatus. The sequence continues at coordinate 23,726,007 of NC_061797.1, forward strand.
TGCATCACCAAAACAAATATTTTCCTCATAGTCTGTTTGTCTGGTGCAGAACATGTTGTCGTCCACCCTTGGCGTGGATGTGGTATGTACGTATTCTGCTTTACAGGCAGAGTGATTGGCCAGAGGAAGAACAAGGTATTTGAGAGATGTAGCAGGGGTGAGGAGGATCCCCCATCCCCAGCCAGCGATGACCCCTGATCCCCCACAACACTGTCCGTGTCCTGGCCTCTCTCTGGGAGGGGGATTGGAGTGACCTTATCACTCATGACCACAGATTATTTAAGTTTAATCAGAGCTAGATCATTGTCCCAGTCAGATTGATTCTGGAAGCCAGGATGAAGAAAAACCTGCAGGAGAAGAATGTAAATATCAAAATATTTAATCTTTTCCTATCTTTTATAAAAAATTTGATAAAAAGTCTTTTAATCTCATATTCCAAAGCTATCTAAACAAACAGTGCTTCATTCCCTAAAGCAATGTCTCACTCTGAATACTTTCCCAGGGTGAACAACTTTTGATCAAGTCAGATAACACTAATTTCAGCTTTTATAAAAACGTTTTGCAAAGTAATTTTATTTCTGCTCCTAAAATTTTTTAATGATTTATAATAATAATATATTACCAGGGAAAAGTAATAAAAAAAGAAGAAAATTATTATCTGTACATTGCATTTTATTTTACGTTTGCAATCATATAACAAAAATGTCTTTTAATAAATTTCTCTTTATTAGTATTCCAAGCATTTAGTTATCAAGAAGGCCGTTCCTCACCTTGTCTACTGCAACTTCTTTGGAGGGATTGGCTTCACCCTTTTGTGAGATTCCTAAAAATACTTTGGGGATCACGGGATCTTTTCCCTGAATGTCCTGCCGACTCTTTCTAATAAAGAGGTTTCTTCCAGCCGTCAACACCCAGCGGTCAGAGATGAGAGCGCCACCCGCATAACCGCCGTCCAGCACATTGTCAGAGAGGTAGATCATAGCTTGCCAGGGGACGATAGGAGCCAGAGTCCCGCCAACCATTCGCTTTGAACGAAGGGAAGCTAATTTGAAGGAAAATTATAAAACCAAGTTAACATAATTTACTTTTATAATTTTATTTTGTTTTTCAGCTGAAAATGTAATGACTAACAAGATAAAATGAGATTATGTATCTCGTTTAAGAGATGCAGATTGCTAAAGCACCCCATAAAGCACAGGCTCAAAAGCCCAATGGCTCTAGGGTGTTCCTGCTTAATTCCAGAAAAGGTAACCAAGTGATGCAAAAAAAAGCCACATTAACATAACATTGTTGCATGCAAAAAACATGACTAAAAAAAGGTCCAAATAGAATGGAAAGGAACCATCGTGGGACTCAGAACATCACAATAAAAGTGACTTACAACCTAATGAAATAACTATAAAACAGAAAGAAATATGCTACAAAAACATAAAATATTGAAAATTATGTAAAGAATGCAAAAAGAAGTAAAATAGCAAAAACCACAGCAGCTTTGTTTTTCTTTAAAATATGATTTTGTGCATGACTAATAAACATTAGTTCAGTCAGTCTACGCTGATGACTCCATTGTATGTCTTTAAAGCCAACCAGAATCTAGAATATTTGTAAATTATTGAATTAAGATGCTGATTTAAATTTGTTGTGACCTAAAGGATGAGAGGCTACAAAAAAAAGTTAATAAATGTAAGATTCATGTGAAGCTTTATCTGTTGTGATCCTTACTGATGCAAGGTCTCTTATCATTTATCACATGGATCTCTAATTGAATTACATTGTTTGAACCTTTAGAGAAAAAGCTTTATGATGTTTTTGTAATTTTTTTTTTACTAAACAGAAAAGAGGAAACAAAGCCTATCTCTGCACGTTTGATCCTCCTCTCTTTTTGTGCGACTAGGATAAACAAGTTTCACGTGATTGTCTCTTCAAAGTGATTGCATATCTTACATATTTTCTGCGGATTATTAAATCTGTGTTTGTTCCACACCAAAGGATTTCCAGTGTCTTCCCCAGTTAATGTAATCGAAGCAGCAGATATCGTTCTACAAGCAGTTAAACAAATTAATCAGTTTATTAGCTTGATACATAACATGATTTTAAAATAAGCTCGTGTCTCACATAATCCTCATAGAAGATAACGAGTCTTTCCTGAGCAACACAATCTTTTTTAATACGTTTCCAGGATGTTTTGAAAATTTCTTGATTTTTTGATTGTTTTTGTTGCATTTGAATGAATATTCCTAAAGAAATGAATCAATCTGAATGTTTTCCTTTCAGACTATTGTTAATAAATTATATTTGAAACAATTTATCATGTCTCTGCATTTATGTCTCTGCAAGAGACATAAATCTGAGTAGCAGTGGAGAGAACGCTAAAGAGGATAATTTGATCAGATAGCTTGTTTTGTACCAAGGTGGCGTTAAACTTTGCTGCTTATATGTGTGAGATCTTCATAAGCAGCCCTTTAAAGAAAACACAAACTATAAGTAAACACTAAACTGTGCATTCAGAAATGAAACTATATGGTACCTGCAAATACTGTTGCCAAACAAACAAATACAAAAATAATGAAGCAATAAATGTCCATTTGGAAATAAATATTGTTTGTGGTCTTTATCAAAGCTGAACTGTCCAATTTAGAGGATTCTGGGAGAAAGTGTTTGTGTTACCTGACACAGAGTCTTTCGTCCTCCCATCTACCAGGAAGGTCAACGCGGCCAGGATGACCACAGCAAGACGAAACCTACAAACAACAGATACAACCAAGAAGGGAACATTTACTGGATTTATTCCTCCAAATTAGCTGAGACAAAAAATCTGGACATGCCATAGAGGAAGTATTGACAAATAAAGTACTTCAAAATCAATTTTATTATTACTAATATCATTTTAACCTGTTTAGACAAAGATAACTGGATTATTATTGGGAATTTAAATATTGCTTTGTAAACACTATTGTACACCTTTAACTGCTAAGATTATGCACTGAATAACTTAACTGAGACTATTCTATGAATGCTTTTATCCTAAATTGAAAAGCTTTTTGATGTAGAAAAAAATAAATGCATTCTGATTTCCTCGCTGATGCAAAGCAATTAATACTTTATCGTACTCCTTGTTGACAGCAATCATGTTCTCCAATGATGTATCCTCTCTTCTTCAGTGTGTTGTGCATTTATGCTGCTGAGATATTTATATCTACTGAAAAATAAAAGGCTCTGATCTGGAAACTTCTGCTTGGCACGTACAAACAGGATTCCCAGTATTTCGAAATGAGCTATTGCAAAATCTTGCAACAGGTTGTTTGTTCTGTCCAATAGTCTCCAAAACATCTGAATAAAAAAAAGTAGAATATTTATTTAAAGTCTTATGCATCTGCAGCACACATTTCTCTTGTAAAATAAAAAAAAAATAGCAAAGATTACTTACAGATTACTTAGTACTTAAAAAAGGGGTGCTAAAAATCAAACAATAAAATATTCTCACAGGGCTTCAGCACTCCAGTTTTATTTTATGCAGTTAGTACACCTCCTTTCCGCTCATGTTAAATGTACTCAAAATTATATATGCCATTTAAATCATGGTTTTGCATCCCAGTTTACTTGAAGAGAGTACCACTGACTAACTAATGTCATCAAAGTGACAAGTTACAACTAACTGTACTTTTCACTTTGTATTTACTGAAGACAAGGCAAGTATTGCCTAATTAGTCCTTCCTTCAAAAGCAACAACTTAGTGTATCTTGATTTTCCTGGCAGTGTTTAAATATGCCAGCCTGACAGGCCAGTGCTGCGAAGTAGAAAGTTCAGCAGCCCTGCTCTGCATCATATTTACAAAAGGTCACGGAGCGGCCTAAAAATGTTATGATTAATAGGAGATAATTAAGTCTAATTTAAAATGTAAAAAGTACAGAATAAAGATTGTAATACAGCAATTAAATCACAGAGGAGTTTTACTCTAGTTTTTCATCTTTAGACGAGAATTGTGCTGACAAAATATCATTGAAAATTATTTAGTGCTTTCAAAAATTGGGAAATCAGAAGATAAGCTACACTATGCACTTGGCCTCGTATACAGTATAATGAATTTAACCTTGTGCAGAATGTATATTTTACCAGTTCTAACATAATACAGTCAGATCATGTACAGAGGTCAAAGGTTTTTCTTCTGTACAGTCAAGTCAATTTGACTCACATGTGAGGAGTGTGACTGAAAGAAAATTTGAGTTTTAACTGAGAGAGAAAATGTATTGTTGTTTATTTTGAATGTGAAGAAGTTTTTTTTCAGTTTTCAGCCTTGGTCCATGACCGGTAATGAGAATCTTTAAGATCAGACACTTAGATTTACAGTTTTGCCTTTTTAGTAAGCTCACATTTTTTTCCACACAGAAATTATATCTGAGTTATCCTATATACAGTTTTCACAAGGAATCAGGAAATTCTGGCTATCTTTTTCAAAAGGACATCCTCAAACTCCAGAATGAATAGTCTGAACATTTTTCATCCTATGTTTTTGGTGCTTGCATCAAAATAGGTCTATATTTGGGTTTGCAATGAAATTTCAGTTTAATTTGACCAGACTCACAACCATTATAGACCCTTGGGCCACCAGAGCTTCAGACACAATTTATTCAGCTGCATGTACCCTGTTTTGTATTAAATTATTCCTAGTCTGACTTTTAACAGAACTTGTGCTGTGCTGTTTTTGCAGCAGGCCCCCGAAATGTACCACCAACCATGACATACGGTCACAAGCCTTCTGGCCTTCTATATGTTTTAAATAAGATGCCAGATCATATCTTGTTGGAAAGCAGAATCCGAAATACAGTATGACCCTTATTCTACAGCAAGGTGACATGTCCTAGGGTTATTTATTTGGCAGGTTTACAAAAACCCTTGAGGATTCAGGTTACATAACATGGCTCTGCATGGGTATTGCTGTATGTTGCTTCGCTCTGGCCACAATCATTTATTCAGCATTCAAACATCTCTGCTTCAACTTCAACATTTTGCTGCTGTATGGCACTGGAATGTTAAAAGGATTGAAGTACATTTACTTCTGCTTGGATGTAACAACACAGAGGATGGACGTGGATGTTGTAGACACTGGCAAAGGCCAAAGAAGCTGGACAAATGCCCCAAGAGAGGGTGGATGCATTATTAAAACAACCAACTCTCATTAGTAGAATAATTTACTGTTTCTGTTATTCATTTTACACAATTTGGACAGATGGATAAAAGAAAAGTTTGAAGCAAAGAAGTCAAATCTTTCCTTAAACAAGCTTAAGGACAAACAGCGTGTCAGCTGAAGGAAGAGTCAGATATTTATAATGAAGCGTGCGCTGACAGTAAAAGTAGGGTTGAAGCCTCAGACACTAAACATGACAGATGTTTTGAAGTGGTGGAGGTGAAAGTGGAGGGATGCATATCAGAAGGCGAATGTAAGAGGAAAGACAGGATAGCAAAATGCAACCATGGGCTTTACCTTGAAGCTCTAGGGAAGTGTGTGTGGGTGTTTCTGTGTGTGATGAAGAGGTTGGTCAGGAGGAGAGAGGGAAGCATTGGCTAGAGGTTTCCGAACCAGGAGAGAGGGGTGGAGGAGGGGATGGGAGATGGGAGAGGCTGAATTACAGAAGCAGAGAACTAGAGTGTTTGTGAGGCTTTGTGCTCCTCTGGAGAATGAACCGCTAGGACTACAGCTCCACTTTCTCCTGCAACTGAAAAGGTTTTAACCGGATTTAACTTCCACCAAGTCAACATTTAAACCTGGATAGTGTTTCCTTTTATGCACCTTTTTCTGCACAAATGCTCCACGGTCGTTTGCAGTGGGAATGCTGGTAAGATTATCCAGTTTGATTTATTTTTTTGTTTTGTTGCATCATGTGATATGTTATAAAAAATCTGGTTTGTTTACATTTTTCATGTTTATAAGAGCCATTTCAAATATTATTTGTGTCCAAAAATCATACTCATCACCGGTGCTTATTTGAATACTAAATTACTTAAATATTGTAGGATAATGTAGGAATTGGCATTACTGGCATGTGGCTGACAGGCTGGGTATTACAGTTGGTTTTAAATTGAATTTTTTTTTACAACGATCTGTGTGTTTGACGGGTCTAAGGAGTTAAAATTAGGTTTAAATATAATAGTTAAATTGTTTACGTTTTTTAAACCGTGAAGAGCAACATTTTTAAAATGTATTTCTTCAATTCAGTTTTCCTCCTTTTTTATTGACATTGACAGGAAGGAGAAAGCACACGTGTCCAGAGTGAAAACATGTTCATTCATATCATATTAGCTGTCAACTCAAGCGGTAATCGGCTGAGTTTAATCGCAGACTGCAAGTCAATGCTTGCATATTTACAACCTGCATCAGTTTTACCAATGCTCAATAATCATCAGGAGATGCTGGGCGAATGAAGCAGCAACAGTTTGCATTGTACGCACGTATACACACAAAGAGTACTATTGTATTTTTTTGGTTACTTGGTCAATATTTCCATAATTCAGAGGCAACATTAGAGAGAAAGATGATCAAACTGAATCTTATATTTTTGGTATTTTCCATAAATATACTGCTTACCATAGAAATTAAATCATTTTGATGCATTCACTTATTATTGTGGTTTAATTTTTACTTTAATGTATATGTAACATTTTGAGAAGATATAAACTTAATCTGTCAAGAAAAAAACCACGCTATCACAATCATTTCATAAACAAGGGTAAAAAACTATTTTATTCCAACTTTATGGGATGTTTAATTCTGCTAAATTTAAAAAATATTGATAGACATGCACTAATTTATTTAACAAGATAAATTCTTCTTACATTAATATTGAATTGTTGCCTCTGGGGAATAAAATATCAGGATGCTTTCTGTTTATAAATATCAGCGTTTTACTCTATCAGATGAAATCTGTAGATTATTTCTATTTATATCTGATTTGTTTGTTCATTGAAGGTAATAGATAATTAAAAAAGGAAATTTCAAATGCAAGTCTACAGTAATTTTACCTGATTTGAAATAAGGTGTTGTCTTGTGCCTCTTTGTATTTTTAAACCAATTCTTTTCAAATGTTAACATATACAATATATAAGCTACATGCTTTAATAAAGGAATTATTGCAATAAAGAAAGATATCAACTATTGCATGCATGTGGATTTTAGAGTCAATATAGTCTATACAAAAATTGAGAAAAGAAATGAAGTGAAAGGTGTAAGCAAGACCATAATATGATGTCAGACAAAACAATAACATGAAAGCTACTCTGTATGCACTTGTCAGACAAACACACCAGGAACCGGCACAGACAGAATGACAGGCAAAGATGTGAAGACAAAGTCTAAATTCTGCTTGTATGCTGCAGCAGAAGAAGCCTCAAGCAGTTCAGGCCCTGTCCAGTGCACTTATTACTGCTCATGACCTCTGCGCGTTTGTGGATGACTTGGCCGGAGAGTTCTGACCGGGCCCCAGCGGTCCTCCTGTAAACACCCTGTCACAAACACAACCCTGTGAAATCTCAGTCACAGATATTGAAGCACAAAGTTTTTCAAAGAACAAGAAAATACATCCTTCAGGTGCAACACTGAAAACGGATTCATGAAAACTGATTCAGATATTAAATGCATTATTGTGTTTGGTCTGGGGTTTGGTAAATTTCTTTGAGATAATTTGGAATAGTTCCATAACTTGTTCCAGAAAATACAAATTCATAAAAGCAATGTTGTGCAGCCAAACTGCAGATGAACACATACAATCCTATTCTCTCTACAGATGTCACATATTATATATTTTCACTACATTGTGTCACCATAAGGTGTAATAAATGTTGCGTTTGCTTTTCAGCACATCCACAGTTTAATCTCTCTTTTTCCATTGGTTGCGAAGACTTTATCTTTCTAACAGATGCATGTCTTGTGCTGTGTGTGTGTGTTGCTCTGCCTCTGCTGTTAGCTCCTTGTGTTACCACGCCTGAGGTGCGGCTGCAGGGATGAATTCCACTTGTCGTCTTCAATCAAGGTAACAACAGAAACCTCCAAATGAGGCTCATTGTCTATCCTCTCTCAAACAATTATCTTTTATGTGTCTCCATTTAAACGCACTAAAATGGGTTTAAGTAAACAAATTGCTTGTACAGAAAGAAGAAAAAACAGCTAAAGGCTGCTGAAAGTATTCTCAAAGTAGAAGAGATTTGAACCCAAAGTATGCCAACAATTTTCATTTGACACTTTCTTTTACGTAACATGGTTCATAAATGATATAACTCCTTTATTGAAAAGATGAGTCAGGGTCACAAATTCAAACAGATTTGACGTCAAACTGCAAGTCCTCCCCCTCCCACCCACTCTAACCATTTCATGAGTTCATGAGTTTCTTTTTTCACTGTGTGGGTATTTAAAACCAGCTCTTGTAAGGCTTGGCCTTGATGAATTCATTGTTGCTGCCTGTCAGTGTTTGCTCAGTGTCATGGCTGGGAAACTCAATTTATTGAGAATAAAAGAAACTGCTTGATTTCCTCATCATCTGTTTTGCTGCAACATAACACAATATATTTCCGGAAAACATCAATATTCTTCGTCTGAACTGTATAAGGAAAGCCTTAAAGCACTTTTACAAATTGTTGACTTTATTTACTTGTTTATTTAATTATGCACTATTACAAAGTGGTACAAAATGCAAAAAAACATAAGTATGCCTGTAAAATAAAACAACACAGTGGCTAATAAAAATCTCTTTTCAGAATGCACGTCGGTAAAAACAATTAAAACACCCTTCACAAGTACTCTCTTCCTTGGCAAAATGTTTTAAAAGACCTAAAATAAACCCACATTAGGGAAAAAAAGGTTATTTTACCAAGTCCCTGATTTTAAATTTGGTTCTCCTAAAAATAGCTGTAAAATAAATGTAACAGAGGCATTTTTAAGCTGATCACAGTGTGTAGAAGTTTTTTTTATTGGCAATCCATGACTTTAAACCCCATACTCCTCTGGGTTATGACATGACACAGAAGCCTATTTTTTTTTAGCAAGAGTGGAGAACATGCCATTAAAATAAAACAGATGTTTGCTAATCTAATTAAATCATAGATCAGCTAAAAAACTAATTATAAAAATCTCCAAACCTCACAGAAGTTTTATTGTGTGATTAGGCTACCAGAATAAAAGCCTAATTTATTTTAAAGGTTTTGTGCACATCTTTACCTGAGTTGGCAATAACCGTGAAGTAGGAAAACGTAATGGAATCTGAAGACTTCTTCTATTTAGTCTCAGCTGTGCATGTGCTGTATATAAGCATGCATGAGATGCATATTCACAAAATGCTCAACATATGGATTTCTCCTTCAGGGGACCAAGTGAAGGAGTCTTTTCAGAAAGCTGAGGAAATTCATGCTGTCTTTACTGAATGCTACAGTGATGAGAAATAAATCAAACCAACATCCTAAAGGCTATGGGAAATAGGATCAGTCAATCGGGCAATCAGTGAGTGATTTCATATGGACTATGTAATCTCACCTGAGGCAGTTGCACAGCCCACTAGGAGTTATGTGCACATTTTCAGACCTTAATGAGAATTGACTTTCTAAAAGTAGAACTACAAGATTGTGAAAGAAGAAACAAACATCTGATGAAACAAACATCTGTATCCAGCAAACTGCTTATCTTTTTTTCCTGTCTGCAACACTGATAGGAACTGACATGATAATTAGAGCTTAAAAACATTAATATCTAATGAGTCTAAAAATACAAATACTAAAAAATGCCTGTGGTGATATCTTTGTTGAACCTGCCTGAAGCTGCAGACACTGACAGCATCTTTAATTTACCTTTAAACTTTAAGGCACCAAAGAGAGACTATTAACTTTATAAATACATTATTCCATTAAATAAAAGGAACAACTACTTAGCTAACTGACACACTGACCAATTAACTAATTAAATACAATAAAGATAACTAAAACTAAACTAAATTGTGAATGCTTGTATATGTCACAGCTACACAACATGCTTAAAAAAATTATTTTAAATAAAAAATGATGATACGAGAAGCAATGTGTTAAAATTTTAAAAACCTTAGATCAAAACTCCAGACTATGTGGACTGAACTGCAAATAAGGTTAAAGGTTAGGAATTATCAGGTCTATTCAAAGCCACTCATATTAATGTCAGTAACAAAACTGTTGAATCTGTTTTAAAAAATCATACAAAATTCAAGCTCAGTTAAATCACTCATAAAGTGGATCAATGAGGCATATAAAGAACAGAAAGCTCAGATTTAAGGTCTATCAGATATTAAAACAAAAACTTTAATAAGTGCATTATGCCCTCTAGATAATTCTTTTGCACTCGGAGGCGAATTGAGTTCCCAGTCAGAAATATAAGAAAAACCCTAGAAGCTGGAAATCTGACAGGAAAAGTTGGATGTCTACTGGTAGCCCTGAGTTCAGCATCCATAATGGCTGCCTTGAAAATAAATCCAGTGAATGCTTCGAATATCAACTACTTATTTAAACATCTGACACCAAAGGCAAACATCTGTATGACCTCTTTCTGTGAACATGTTCCTATTCTGTTTTCATACATAACATAGGGACTTCTACTGCTGATGCACTACAGCATTTAACAAATAAGACAGGTTTTCTGGCTAGATACTAGATAGCATACAACTCAGGTGCAGTGTTGTTCCCGGATTTGAGCTCAGACTTCTAAGAACGTAACATAACTGCCTTGTAACTGTCTCAATGATGGAATATTGCTATTGATTTGTCTCAGAAGTCGGACCTTGGATCTGGGAATGGCATCACATTTGAATTGAGTGTCATCTTGTTGCAAAAGAGATAACCAGCGTTTATCCAACTTGCCAAAAAATTCTGAGTTCAGGAAGTGTTTTTGCTGGATTTCCAACTGAGAACTAAAAAACTTCAAAGTACAATGATAATACAATAATATGACAAATTATTGCTATTTATCGAGTCTTTTTTATCTTAAAGTGATGAAATGTGAAATCTTCCATTTAATTACTATACCGGTGATATTTACACTGTTGCATTTAAGCTATGGAAAAGGTTAATTTCCTTTTTGTCATCAGGCACAGCAATCTGGCAAAATTTGATATTTGATGTGTTGTGAGAATTAACTTCTTCAGATTGAGATTATTTGTTCAAAAAAAGGCTGTGGGGTGAATATGTTTCGTATTCAATTCAATTCAATTCAAAGATACTTTATTGATCCCCGAGGGGAAATTAGAATTCCAGTAGAACCCATCCAAACAGACATAATGACACAAGACAAGGGGGGACGGGTCACCGAGGCTTTGCAGCCCACTCACAGGCGCTGCCCTTGCTAGATGAGAAAAGAGGCCACATTAGTGGGAAAAAATCATATTTCACACTTTATCCTTAGCAGGATACCGTTTGAGGTTGCAAAAAACCTCAGCACAAAGAAGCAACAAGTTTACAAAACAACATCATGCCGGGAACGGTGAAGGTGGTGTGAGGGGTGCATATGTTTATCTTGAGCATGTGTGTGTGTGCAAGTGAGTGTGTGCAAGTAAGTCCATGAAGCACTGTCACAGAGGCCATTGTCCTTGATGGTATGTTGGAATGTTCATCAACCGGCCACAAAGTTCTGAGCAGGTCCACAGATGTCCTCAGGGAAGGGAGGGGGCAGAGGGAGCAGAGCATCATGTTTACATAACTTCCAGGAGAAGTTGAAGATAGCCAGCCATCAAGGCAAGGCAGGGGAGCCAGATTCAGAAAAACAATAATTATTTGGGTTAGGCTGATTCTTAATTTTCCGTCAGCCTTGAGAGTCTCGCTGGTGCTTCTCAAAGGCGAATCCAAACAGCCAAATTTCTGGTCTTTCGCCATATCCGAGCGAACAACTTTCTCCAAGATTTCTCCCATTTCACCTCTGAGTCCAGGAACCACAACCTGCCTGCGATCCTAAGGATCACATCCAGTCTGCGATTCAGCTCACGTAACATCTCAGTCTGAGTGTTGATCGCTCTGAAGATCCCATCACACATGCCAGGCAGCCTCACAATGGCCAGAACAGCTGCTGACATTCTCCGAATTTCTCGATATGCCAGGTAACCGCTGACTCCAAAAAGCAGAAATCCTGATATCAAACATCCAATTATATACACATCTTCCACATCCTCGACTGACATTATCGACAAACACACAATCCTCCACTTCTGCCAGGAGTCTATTGTGTATCCAGAGAAAAACGTCCCGTCCGGACAACTTGGGCTCTCCTTCACCCTGTCTTCTCCTCGAGAAAATTTGATCAATTGCATTGAGAGACCAGCTGACCAAATCCATAACTAAGAATTTGGAAGATATGCAAGAAGAGGCTCCAAAAAGAAGACAAGACACAGAGCTGAAGCAGGGCAGATATGGGAGGGGGTGCGGGAGACAGAGAAAAAGTATGTACACTATGCTTCATATATAGCCACATTTTATTACAAATCCATGTAAACATGATAGAAATATAATGCAAATTGTTCTTATTTCTAAACCATTCTTTGTTTTTATTCATTTGAAAATCAGAAGAACTTTTTATATAGATTGAGACCAGACACAGCCTTTGATGGAAGTTAATAAAGAATTAACTGTACCTCTGATTGTTATTTGATACAGAACAATATTTTTGTCATGAGTACACAAACAAGCACATTCTGCTGAGATTGTTTGAACTCTAATTCTATAACTATTTGAGTCTGTGATAGTTCCTTCTGCACCCAAAGCCAATCCACGAATGTTTTGTTTGTTTTTGCCTTGGTCTGAATATGTCCAGCCCAGTTACTCTGTGTTTTCTTGGATGTGTACCCTCCTGCTCTCCAGTCCACTGAACAGCACCGATGATGGAGGGACTCGTGTATTTAGTTGTCAGCTGCGAAAGACATTTGGTCCTTAACTTGGAGTTTGGGCACTGACAACATCGATGTCTCAAATATTGTTAGAGTAAAGAAATAGCAAGTAACCACAACACACAAACAATAGAACCAACGGTCACCTCTAAATTAAAATATGATACTATACCTTTTGCCTGAAATTCTTCATATTAACAATTTTTTTCCTAAATTAAACATATTTATTTCAATATTTATACGTTTTTTGATGTTGAACCAAAGATGCACAGAGTAAAATACCAGAGAATCAACATTTAAAAATAAAACAGAATCAATAATAATGTAATATTATTACCAACAAAACCAAAATTCACTATAAAATTGACCATTTGGCAGAATATTACTTTTATTTCCTTATTGATGCTAGCTAGCCATCTAGGTCATCTACAGTCAAGTTAAATCCAGTGGCTTTGAATAATGGACGTTCCTGGTTTGTTGTTGCTGAGAACATATTTTTCTAATGTAAAATGTTTAAAAGATTTTTCTTCTTCAAGTCACTTGGTGTTTGAGTCAGTGCAAAATTAAATATAATAGAAACAACACTTTAGACGGCTTCCAGCGGCGCCTGTGGGCTCGTCACTGCAGCTCCCTGGGGCTTCTGCACTGTGGCTGCTGGGTGGTTCCCCTGGGATTCTCCCCTGCTCCTCTCTGGGGGGGTTGCGGTAGTCACGGCGGTGGTTCTCCTGGGGTTCCTGTGCTCTGGGGGGCTTTTGGATGTCTGTGGCTTGGATCTCCTCCGTATCTGTCCCGGGTCCAGGGGGCGGGTCTGTAGCTCCTCACACTCACTATTGCATATTTTTATGGAGAGACCATGTATGCACAAGCACGCTCACACTCAGACCCACACGTGTTTAGATTCAGGTCTTAACAGATACATAAATGTTCTATATTGAGCCGCATTTACCACTAAATACATCTTGCATTCATAAGTACCGTGCACGTTTCGGTAAAAAAGATTTGTTAACATGAATGTTTCTGCAGGTGTAAAAGCAAGCAGGGTGTTATCTTGTATTCTCTTCATCCATCTATCTTTCTTCCATTCTATTCTCCTTCTCTCCCCTTTTCCTTTTTGCCCCCCTTTCTCTCTTTCGTGCTTCTTTTTTTTCTCCTTTCCATTTCCTTCTCCGTGTCTGTAACAACTGAAATAATCCCAAAACAGTTTCTAATAAAGTTTCTTTTTATAAATATCAAGCAGAGATTTAAAGCATTAGCTGTAATGCTCCACTTGTGAAAGTAAATCTGTTGGGCTTTTTCCTGGCACTCAGACAACAATTCGGAGTGCTTCTCTGCCGGACAGGACATGGTAAAAAATAAAAAAAGAAACAACACTTTAATATATTTCACCGAAACATTGTTTTCTCCTCTCAATCTTAGGAACAGGTGATCAATCGATTCCACAAATGTCAAAGGAAGGGACACGGACAATTTGCTTCTTCTTCCCTTCTCTTTCTGACGTACCATCGCCTTGCCAACCAGGAAAACCTCTGTCCCGGGATTCCATATCACGTCAGCAACAGGAGAAAATCTGCAGCCAACACATATTGTACTGGATGGTGTCATAATGGGTTGGAGTTCCCAACCCACCTCATTTAACCTTATCAAAATTGAAGATGTGTCTCACAAAGATTTAAGGGAAAAATCCTCTGAAGCCTTTTAACATTAAAAATATTACATTCAAATATGAAAATCTTCATGGTAAAGAAACATTATGGCGTGAGGATTTGAAAATAATCTTTCAGTTCAAAATCATATTAAATAAAGCATCCCAAATTACAGATTAAAACATCGAAGACCATGAAGTCTTTTTATGGTCTGAGTCTGTGGAGAAATCAAAGTGATTCTGTTCCAAAATGCCTAATATTACAAGTGACACTGTGCATGACTAGAAAGGGAAATAGCGTCACGTCTCAGGGGTCCCAATATGCTACATCCTGTACAAGAACCACAGTCTGCCACTGGCTTGACCTGAGACACATGGGAAGTGGGGTGGACTCATAAGGAGGAAGGCAACCCGAGGCGAACGGCTGAGGGACCAACAAGGGACTCTATGACGTAAGGTCCAATAAACCTAGGAGACAACTACTTGGACATGGCCTTGAGTGGGGTGTCCCGAGAGGATAACCAGACCCTTTGACCAGGTCGGTAAACTGGATCTGGCCGTCTCTTACGGTCAGCGATGCGTTTATTTTGAGCTGCCGTACGATGGAGCACTTGTACTGTCTGCCTCCATATCAGCTCGCAGCGGTGAATGTGATGATGGACAGAGGTAACGGCTACGTCAACCTCGTCAGCAGTGAACAGGGGCGGCTGGTAGCCCAACGAGGCTTCAAAAGGAGAAACTCCCATAGCAGATGAGACCTGTGAGTTGATTGCGTATTCTACCCAAGGGAGATGCTCGGACCAATCTAATGGGGCAGAAGAGGTCACACACCTAAGTGTGGATTCTGGCTGCTGGAGCACACCTGCAGCGGGGTTCCAGTGGAAGGTGACCTTGGTGGACGTCAGTGCCGTCAGAGGAGCACCAGTCTGGCTATAGTTCCAGATGAAACGATGGTAGAAATTTGCGAAGCCGAGGAACCTCTGTAGCTGTTTCCTTGAGTCAGGAACGGGCCATTCCAACACTGCCCTCACCTTCTCCTGGTCAGCACGGACTTGTCCACCCTCTAGAATAAAACCTAAGAAGGTTACAGTAGTCTGATGAAATTCACATTTCTCCGCTTTCACAGTCTGTTCTGCAATAATCGCTGTAAAACCAGGCGGACGTGTTGCTGGTGATCCTTCAAGTCCTTAGAATAAATCAAAATATTATCCAGGTAAACAAACACAAAAATGTTAAAAAAATCTCGGAGAATGTCATTCACAAGTGCCTGGAACACAGCGGGGGCATTGCAGAGGCCAAAAGGCATGACTAAATACTCAAAATGCCCAAGCGGAGTCTTAAAAGCCGTCTTCCACTCATCCCCCTGGCGGATCCTAACTAGGTGGTAGGCATTTCTGAGGTCTAGCTTGGTGAACACTTTAGCTTCATGCACCGGTTCAAAGGCTGAAGAGAGCAAGGGAAGGGCCTTAAAGAGCCATCCTTCTTGCTAACAAAAAATAAACCCGCACCGAGGGGAGAAGAAGAGGGACGAATTAGACCTGTAGCTAAGGACTCATTAATGTACTTCTCCATAGTCTGCTGCTCATGTCTAGAAATAGGGTACAATCCACGAGTGGGCAAGGTGACTCCTGGAAGTAAATCTATAGCACAATCATAGGGCCGGTGAGGAGGTGACGAAAGCGCCTTAGCCTTGCTGAACACCTGTTTTAGGTTGTGGTAAAGCTGAGGGACCCGGGACAGATCAAGAAACTCACACTCTTCTACTGCTGGAACAACAGGAGTAGGAATGACTGCAGATTGCAGACAGGTACAGGTCCTTCTCAAAAAATTAGCATATTGTGATAAAGTTCATTATTTTCCATAATGTCATGATGAAAATTTAACATTCATATATTTTAGATTCATTGCACACTAACTGAAATATTTCAGGTCTTTTATTGTCTTAATACGGATGATTTTGGCATACAGCTCATGAAAACCCCAAATTCCTATCTCACAAAATTAGCATATCATTAAAAGGGTCTCTGAATGAGCTGTGAACCTAATCATCTGAATCAACGAGTTAACTCTAAACACCTGCAAAAGACTCCTGAGGCCTTTAAAACTCCCAGCCTGGTTCATCACTCAAAACCCCAATCATGGGTAAGACTGCCGACCTGACTGCTGTCCAGAAGGCCACTATTGACACCCTCAAGCAAGAGGGTAAGACACAGAAAGAAATTTCTGAACGAATAGGCTGTTCTCAGAGTGCTGTATCAAGTCACCTCAGTGGGAAGTCTGTGGGAAGGAAAAAGTGTGGCAGAAAACGCTGCACAACGAGAAGAGGTGACCGGATCCTGAGGAAGATTGTGGAGAAGGGCCGATTCCAGACCTTGGGGGACCTGCGGAAGCAGTGGACTGAGTCTGGAGTAGAAACATCCAGAGCCACCGTGCACAGGCGTGTGCAGGAAATGGGCTACAGGTGCCGCATTCCCCAGACCTGGGCTACAGAGAAGCAGCACTGGACTGTTGCTCAGTGGTCCAAAGTACTTTTTTCGGATGAAAGCAAATTCTGCATGTCATTCGGAAATCAAGGTGCCAGAGTCTGGAGGAAGACTGGGGAGAAGGAAATGCGAAAATGCCAGAAGTCCAGTGTCAAGTACCCACAGTCAGTGATGGTCTGGGGTGCCGTGTCAGCTGCTGGTGTTGGTCCACTGTGTTTTATCAAGGGCAGGGTCAATGCAGCTAGCTATCAGGAGATTTTGGAGCACTTCATGCTTCCATCTGCTGAAAAGCTTTATGGAGATGAAGATTTCATTTTTCAGCACGACCCGGCGCCTGCTCACAGTGCCAAAACCACTGGTAAATGGTTTACAGACCATGGTATCACTGTGCTCAATTGGCCTGCCAACTCTCCTGACCTGAACCCCATAGAGAATCTGTGGGATATTGTGAAGAGAACGTTGAGAGACTCAAGACCCAACACTCTGGATGAGCTAAAGGCCGCTATCGAAGCATCCTGGGCCTCCATAAGACCTCAGCAGTGCCACAGGCTGATTGCCTCCATGCCACGCCGCATTGAAGCAGTCATTTCTGCCAAAGGATTCCCGACCAAGTATTGAGTGCATAACTGTACATGATTATTTGAAGGTTGACGTTTTTTGTATTAAAAACACTTTTCTTTCATTGGTCGGATGAAATATGCTAATTTTGTGAGATAGGAATTTTGGGTTTTCATGAGCTGTATGCCAAAATCATCCGTATTAAGACAATAAAAGACCTGAAATATTTCAGTTAGTGTGCAATGAATCTAAAATATATGAATGTTAAATTTTCTTCATGACATTATAGAAAATAATGAACTTTATCACAATATGCTAATTTTTTGAGAAGGACCTGTAGTGTGGCAACTGGTGGACCAGGACTCTACCCTACCCTTGACCCAATCCAGGTAAGGATTGTGCCTGCTGAGCCAAGGGAAATCCAGCACCAAAGCATGCGAAGCTACAGGAAAAACAAAAAAGAAATTAACTCACGATGGTTGCCAGATAACCGGAGCATAATAGGCTTAGTCTGATGAGTTGTGCGAAAACGTTCCCGCCCGTTGAGGGCAGTGACAAGTCGTGGAGAAGCTAAAGGCACTGTTTCAATGCGGGCGGCCTTCACTAACCTAGAATCAATGAGATTTTGTTCACTTCCAGAATCCACCAGTGCAGAAAGATTGGGGACCTGTTGGCTAAATAGTAACGTGGCAGTTAAACAAAACCTAAGGGATTGGGGTGAACTAGTCTGGTCCGCCGGTACATCCCTAACTACCGATGGACCTGGCCTTTTGGCCGAGGCAGACAGGTAGGGCAGTCTGCTATTAAATGTTCTAGAGAACCACAGTAAAAACATCGCCTGGCCTGCCAACACTTCTGCCTCTCCTCGCTGGAGAAGTGTGCCCTACCCACCTGCATGGGTTCTGTCTCACCAGCTGGTTCTGGAGAGGGAGACTTAGAATTATAAGTAGCGGAAACCGGAAGTGGGACTTGGACATAGCTGCGCCCATACCTGAGCCTCCTCCTCTCCCTTAACCAAGCAATAAACTCCTCTAGAGAGTCTGGGTCATCCACTAAAACAAGTTAATCTTTTAACGCATCATCTAGAGCATAAAAAAACACTGACTTTAGAGCCCGGCTGCCCCAGCCAGACGCTGTTGCTAGGATACAAAAATCAACAGCAAACTCAGTAAGTGGTCTACCCTGCTGCTTAACAGTCCATAATTTTCTACCAGAAGCCACAAAATCAGTGTCAAAAGAAAAATAACGTCTAAACTCCTTTTCAAAATCAGGAAACGTGCAACCAAACTGGGCACAACTAAGAAAACGGGACTCAGCCCATCTTAATGCTTTACCAGACAAAATGCCTATAATATAAGATATCTTGGAATCATTGTGTGGGAAAGAATGGGGAGAACAGATAAACACCAAGGCACATTGTAACAAAAAACCTTTACAATCAGAGGATTCACCAGAATATTTTTCAGGACAGGGAGAAATGACGTGACGGACAAAAGGAAGACGCTGAGGCTCTGGATTGGCTAAAGCAGCCTCTATCGGTGGAGTAGGGGTCTTGTTCAAGGAAAGCTGCAACATGGCGTTTACCTTTTCGAGTTGTAGATTTGGTTGGCGTTGCTGTTCGGCTAGGGAGCGTAAGGTGGTATCATGAGACTGAATAAGGTAAGTATGGTCGGAAAAAATTCCCTTGAGCGCCTCTGCTGGGTCGGGTTGGCTCGAGTATTCTGTCGTAGTTTTGCGCAAGGATCCTGACCCACATGAGGAATGACGCTCCAGGGAAACAGGTACCAGTTTGAAAAGTTTATTAAAGTGACTAGAATGGAACGGAGTGCAGGAACAACTGTAGGAAGGGAAATAGGTAAGTGACAAGGTAAACGAAGATGGATAATAATTGTGCAATGTTTCTTACTAGGAGGGAAGTGGTTATCCGCCAGGAGGAGAGGTATACGGACTGGAGCAACAACAATGGAAAACAAAGACGGTAAGTCCAAAAGTTCACTTAGTTCCAGGGTTTTGTACTTGGTAGGTAGGCGCTGCGTTAGTGGAACGGTGGAGGGTGGACAAGAGTGGATGAGAGAGCATGACAAAGTTTGAGGTCCAGGAGCAGCCAGCCGGAATGGATTTCAGGTTTCTGTTAATACTGGTTGATTTGTTGAAGATCTGTCCTTGGGTGATGTTAGGAACGAAGGCAGCATAAAGGTTAAGCCACCGGGGCCAGCCTGGGTATCCTCCAGGTAGTTCAGTTCACTAGAAAGAGCAAAGAGTGGTTAAACGAGGTCAAAGACAAAGTGTACTTAGCTTGGTACGTAGGTTGGCTGAGTAGCTACCACTGAGGCTAATACTAGCGATGAGATACTGGCTGCCTCCTGCTTAAGTACTCCAGGCTCAATCACCGGGGATGGGAAACACCTGTCTAACCACAGTCGAAAACACTAGTGCCTACTAGGAGACAAACACAAACAGTACACACACAAAAAACTCCAGCCCTGACACTACTTCGGCCTCTCTGCCTGCTCAGATGCTTTTCTCCTAAGCTCCCTGCTTGCTTGGATTCTTTTACTCTAACTTTTTATCTCTTAGCCAAAATTACGGAAATATTGGACTAAAACTACTCCTTACCAGCGACTCCCGAGGATTATTATTATCATTCTTTTTTTCTAAAGGATTTTGATGTTTTTATAATCGAACTCGAAAGAAGGACAAGTTGACGGCAGCTAATCAGCACAAAATACCTCCCTTCACCACAGAGGACTTCGACAAACTTTTACAGATATTTGCTGTTTTGGAGATGAAAACCCATGGACTAGAAGTGAATGTGGAGGTGAATGTGGGGTACAGCGATGATTCAACTCTGCCTGTGATCCCAAACAGTGACAGCCAGCTCAACGACTCAGCCGGCTATCAGAACACTGAGGATAAACCTACCGGCAGACACCCCTGGGATGTTTTAGGCGTGTGCCCAAAAAATCAAGGTGGACGATTCACTGGAAGATCTCAGCAATTAAATAAATTAGAATGGCCAGAATTACAGAGAAATGCCCCTGTTTCCCCTGGGAAAAGGAGACTTTGGCAGCGAGCTGCTGTCACAACAACTGATAGGAGTGAGACAGCTGGAAATAATGGAATTCTCCTCCAAAACAGATTTGTCCCACTACAGAATGAAAACCAGGAAAATGATCCATCTTCTGAGAACAATAAAAGGTTTGAGAACAACTTTCATTCTAAACAGTCTTCTCCTAAATTGCCAGAGAAAAAGCGCCCCACTAGACCAAGAACCCTAATAGTTGGCAACACAGCTGTGGATGGGATTAAAAACTTCTGCAGCAACGAAAACACAGAAGTTATGATTGGTACCAGTAACGTGGTGTCTGATATCTCAGAGAATATTCTTGCAATCACAGAAAGGCGGCCGTCTCTAGAAAACCTTATTATACACTGTGGAGCCATGGATGACGTGGTTAAGAAAAAATCAGAAGGATTGAAGGAGGATTTCTCTTGTCTTCTGAATATTGTTGGAGGTCTCAATATCAAGGTGTTTCTCAGCGGACCCTTTGCACCAATTTTCTGTGGAGATGA
Source organism: Girardinichthys multiradiatus (assembly GCF_021462225.1). Classification (NCBI taxonomy): domain Eukaryota; kingdom Metazoa; phylum Chordata; class Actinopteri; order Cyprinodontiformes; family Goodeidae; genus Girardinichthys; species Girardinichthys multiradiatus. The sequence continues at coordinate 23,747,138 of NC_061797.1, forward strand.
GATTTTTTCCAGACTTCTGATGATTAATAAGTGGTTGAAAAAAACATGTGTCGACAACTTTAATATTTCTTGGGAAAAAAGACAACTCTTCAAGCAAGATGGTTTCTGTTTGAACAAGCCGGGAGCCAGACGTCTCACATCGAATCTCTTCTATTCAGTAAAAAATCCGCCAGCAGCTTCGACCTTCAGCAGAGAACATTGAGTATCAATAACCATGATAACGCTGCCTCCAACAGCTCCAGTAGAAACAATCGGCCAGTTGGCTGAGAAAGAGAGGTCATCACAAAAGGTCTCCCCGCCGAAATTCACAGGAGAAGTGGACCCCCCCGTTATACCCCCCAAACCCAGACCCAGACCGACCCCCCCGTTAAACCCCCCTCACCCCAGACCCCGACCCAGACCGCACAGAACTCTCCCATCTCCCCACTGAGTCCGCTTTTTGCTTTACTGGATTCTGATAACGTGAAAGGAGCTCTTAAGATCGGGACCCAAATGGCTCTGACATCTTCTCCATTCAACACCTCCCGTGGCCGAGGCCCTGTTACCAAACCAACATCTTCCAAATGCCGCAGAGCCCCACCACCTCCTAATCTATCTCCTCCTAATCAGGACCTTCAAATCATTTCTCTGTGATACAGTCTGGGCCCCAGTGGTAACTCTATCAGAAATGAGCATGTTCAGGAAAAACTTGGGCCCCTAATAGGAGATAGTTGTAAAATCTCTGTGCTTATACATGACAGAAAGAACAAAGCCAAAAGGACAAGAGACAGTAATAAACATTCAAAAAAAGCCATAAACAGTCAGGTACAACCAGACACAGAGGTAGTATCAGCAACTAAGTCATATAAACTGGCTTTATTGAACATTAGATCTCTGTCAGGGAAATTTTTTTTTATCAATGACTTCATTACTGACCACGATCTTGATGTTATGTTTTTAACAGAAACATGGTTACATGAATTTAATGAATCTCCCATTCTGATAGAGTCGATGCTTCCGAACTACAATTTTCTTTGTGAGAGCAGACAGCAAAGAAAAGGTGGAGGGGTGGCCACTTTGTTTAAATATTTACTAAAGTGTAAAAATGTATTTCTAGGCAAATTTGACTCTTTTGAATATTTGGCTCTCCAGGTGCAGAGCCCAGTCCGAACCATGTTCTTGAATATTTACAGGCCTCCTAAGTCCAAAACAAACTTTTTCAGTGATTTTAATGAGCTTTTATCTGTGATATGTATTGATTGTGATTGTAATAATTGTGGGAGACTTCAACATTCACATGGACAATCCTGAAGACAGAAGTACAATAGATCTACGTGACACTCTCAGAAATTTTGGTTTGACTCAACGTGTTAAACAGCAAACGCACAAACAGAGACATATTTTGGACTTGATCATCACTAAGGGTCTAAACATTTCCAAGGTGTCTGTAACTGATGTTGCTCTATGTGACCACTTTTCTGTTATTTTTTAAAGCATCATCTGCAATGACTCAGTTTGCCAAAGAGACATTATAAGAAAACGCATCTTTAAGGACGGTGCTGCAGAAACCTTTAACCAGATTTACTCTTCTACCTCCACTTTGCCCTGTAACACTGTAGATGAGCTGGTAGATAACTTTCATTCTAAAATCTCGGACATCATTGATTCAATTGCTCCAATTAAAGTGAAAGTCGTTTCTGGGAAGAAAATTGCTCCGTAGAGAAGTGCTCCACCAGTCAGAAGTGAAAAAAAGGAGCGTCGAAAAGCTGAACGCAGGTGGCAAAAGACTGAACTCCAGGTTCACTATATTATCTATAAAGAGAGACTATACAGTTATAACCTACAACTGAAAAATGCATGGGAATCTTTCTTTTCTGAGATCATCAGCAAAAACATTAACAATGCTCGTGTATTATTTACAACAGTCGACAGGTTAACAAACCCTCCTGTTACTGTAGCATCTGAACTCCACTCTACCAGGGCTGGCAATGAATTTGGTAACTTCTTCACTGAAAAAACCCAAAAGATCAAACGGGCAGTCCGCACATCCACATCAACTCCAGTACCAAAGTTGTCTCCAACTAGAACTGATTTTGACAAAATTTTCCAATTTCACCAAATAAACGACAAAACCTAAGCTCTTCTTCCTGCTGTCTCGATGTTTTACCCACAGCTTTGCCCATAATAACATCTGATTTAACACAAATAATAAACACGTCCCTTTTGTCAGGTGTTTTCCCCCAGGCCCTGAAAACAGCAAATATCAAACCTCTATTGAAAAAGTGCAACTTGGACAAGCTGCTACTACAGAACTACAGGCCTATATCAAACCTCCCCTTCATCAGTAAGATTATTGAAAAAGCTGTGTTTCAACAGTTAAACAACTTCCTAACAACAACCAACCGCTTCGATGTCTTCCAGTCAGGCTTCCTGCTCACCACAGAACAGAGACCGCTCTTGTCAAGGTGTTCAATGACATCCGTATAAATGCAGACCCCAGTGCTGATATTATTGGACCTTAGTGCAGCATTCGACACTGTTGATCACTCCATTTTATTAGAGCGCCTGGAAAACTTTCTGGTACAGCACTCAGTTGGTTTAAATCCTACTTGAAGGACAAGGACTTTTTTGTGTCAGTAGGTAACTTTACATCAGAGACCACAAAAATCACATGTGCCGTTCCCCAAGGATCCATCTTAGGCCCCCTCCTATTCAATGTCTACATGCTCCCCCTAACTCAGATTTTAATAAACGACAACGTAAGTTATCATAACTATGCAGATGACACACAGCTATACGTTACGATGTCACCAGGTGACTGTGAACCCATTCAAGCGCTGGGTAAATGCTTAGAAGAAATCAATGCATGGATCTGCCAAAAGTTTCTTCAGCTGAATCAAAACAAAACTGAAGCAATAATCTTTGGACCAAAGGAAGAGCATTTAAAAGTTAGCACACAGCTTCCTCACGAAAAACCACCCCCCAAAATCCCCCATAGGAATGAATGGAGTCAGGGGCGGAGGAATCCTCAAAATTAACTGTTTTTGAGGCTCTGCTGTATTGCCATACTTTCACCTAGAAACACAGTTTGACTTTCAGTTTGTAGAAAAATCCGCCGGCTCTTCAGAAGTGAAAACGGTTTGTTGATAACTCCTACGGTTTCTCTAAAATTAGACTCCAAGCGACACAAAGTTTGCGAGAAAATCACACTCTAACAGTGGAGATGGCAGTTACTACAGCGTAGAAAGAGGGGATTTTTTAAGGAAAAATGAGTTTTAACTGGCACTCACGGCCACAGATTTCGCTCTAAAGTCACAATTTTCCGTCAGTTTGTAGGGCCGGGCCTCTGCTTTCACACAATAACTTCAAAATTGTTCCAAGTCTCATAGTTTTCTGTCAAAACACCCTCGATCGCCAAGACTCAGTAGATTTCTGTAGGCCTTCTCCCATGTATTTTCAATGAGAGCTTGACCTGTAATCCATGAGTGACACCATTTATTTCCATAATCCTATTTTATACTGTGAATGACATAGAGCTATGAAAATCTCCATGATTGGGGACGAGGTATAGCTGTCGCCCACAGTTTAAAAAAATTTCAAATACCATGTACAGATTCCCAGATATTAGACTTTGTTCGGGAGCATGTTCAGGCATTTTTGTCTTTTTCTCCATTTTCCTACTCTTTTCACCTTCTGTTGTGCCTTTATTATTATATTTTCAACAAAAATGTGTTAATATTCTCGATCCCCTGTCCGTTCTGATAAAAACGGTCCAAGAATGACATCGATCGCCCCTACAGTTTCCGAGTTATGGCCAGTAGTTCGGGAGCATGCGCCTCCATGTTATAATGCCTAGACCAGGGGAGACAGAGTGAGGTGCTGCGTGAGTGAGAAACAGCAGGTGTCAAGTTACACTGACGCTCTTTGCTGATTGGCTGATTCATTCCTCACTGTTCTATTTATAGCTCTGTGTATCTCCTACTGTATATGTCTGGATGTGATTCTGTCTTTCTTTCTGCCTCTCTGTGTCTCACACTGGGACACACACCCACCCACCCACACACACACCGACACACACATGCATGGATTACTATCTTTCTGAGGACTTTGCATTGACTTTGATTGATATTCATTCATTTCTATGGCTTAAACCTGACCCGACCTCTAACCCTTTGACCATCTTCATAGGAGGCAACTACATGGCGGCCATGTTGTGTGGGGTACTTAAACAGCATGTACTGCTGTTCCAACACCCAGACAACAGTGATTGACCCTAAAGGGCAATTTCTTTCATCACCCCTCCATGCTTACTAATGATTATTTAAAGCTTATAATAACATACACAATGGTTTTAGAATAGCAAGCATGTTCTATATAACTAATAGAAATAACCCAGACCTGAAAGGACAACTATACTGGACTTTCAAAATAAGACAAAAATGCTCTGCAAAATAAAAGCCTTTAAACAATAGATGATTGCAGGAGTGGGCTTCACACTACTGTTGGAGCTCCCCCCCAGTGATGGGAATGGGACTATGCTGGTCCTTTGAAACAGGCTTATTGAAACTTCCAAAATAAAAGCCCACACCTTCCATAGTTACTATGGATTTTGTGAGCTGACAAGTGCATAGAAAATGATTTTTAAATAGCAAGCGGGTTCTATTTAACTAATGGAACTAACCCAGACCTGAAAGGACAACTATACTGGACTTTCAGAATAAGTCAAAACATGCTCTACAAAATAAAAGCCTTTACATTTTAAACAATAGATCATTTCAGGACTGGGCTTCACACTAATGTTGGAGCTCACCAAGTGTTGCCCATTTAAAATAAGGCTTATTGAAAATTTCAAAATAAAAGCCTGAGTCCTCCAGAGTTACTAGTAATATTTTAAGCTGATAATAGCATAGAAAATAGCATAGACAATGAATTTCAATAAAAATAGCAAGCTCTGGTCGGAGCAAAACGCACCAAGAGGCAGGCCCCGTCTAAATTTCTTCCGAAATTTTCTAGTTTTCTTTCTTATCCATCATTCTATTTTCTTTTTTTTTAATTACCTCTATTGTTTGATTTTCTGTATCATTGTAATGTTTTTCCTTATGTACAGTGCCTTGAGTGCCTTGTTGCTGAAAATATATAAATTCACAGAGCATTGAAACTTCCTGGCAGGAAACTTCATGGCAGCAGTGCTCAAGCAGCCGAACACTTTGAATCCCAAACAACTGATCTCAATAAACTTGCTTATGCACTCCGTGCATGTGTGCATTAGCAGAAGACACCTTCAAAAGAAGCCAGCTACGTTAAAGATGTGACAGGACATGATATTTGCCAAAATTCCCTTCATTTTCTCTCATTCAGATCCTTGTAACAGATGTTTTCCATACACCATAGCCAGATTGGAAGCTGTAACAGCAGCTTTCAATTTGAGACAGGTCTATGACCAGACATAACATAGAGAATAAATGTTTACCTGCCTTGATGTGAATGTGCTATCATTAAATTTACAAAAGGAACATGTTGAAGAGCCAAACGTAAGGAGCACAATCATGATTATTTGCTTACTTTTGACATAAAGACTGTTGTTCTTATCTGCTGCTTTTCTAACTTTCTGTAGCAGCTAGATGTGCTGCAGTCTAAAACTAGCTTTTTATGTGAACAGGAAAACAAATGCTGTTTCTTATTATTCCTTTCTTTTGCTCTAACATTTTGTCATCCTCTTATTTTTGCTGCTCCTGCTTGTGTGAGGCTTCTATTTAGTTAATCTGTCAACCACAACAAATGATTTAATACACTAATGCTTTAATGAATAAAACAAATAGGAAACTTATTAAAACATTACCTTCAAATAAAATTCTAGCCTGAATAGTTTCAGTTTTTGCCCTCAAAGCTTTTTGAGAGGTTGACAGTACTTTGTCATCTAAAATGTATAAATATAAATTACATACTGTATGTGTAAACATATTGCAAAAGACAAGGTACAGTGTTGGAAAAAGAGGGGACAGAAGACTCTGTATACTTCATAATAAGTGTGAATTTTCTGCATCACAACTTTAGTTTTGAAGAAGAGACTTGTGGGAGATTAGTTCAGCCAGATTAGGTTTTGCAAAAATACATTTAGCAAATTATGACAAATTTCTGGGCTGCATGGTGGCGCTGTTGGTTGCACTGTTGCCTTGCAGCAAGAAGGTCCTGGGTTCGGCTCTCAGCCGGGGGTCTTTCTGCATGGAGTGTGCATGTTCTCCCTGTGCATGTATGGGTTCTCACCGGGTACTCTGGCTTTCTGCCCAAAACATCATTGTTAGGTTAATTGGTCTCTCTAAATTACCCTTGGATGTGAATGAGTGTGTGCATGGTTATTTGTCCTGTATGTCTCTGTGTTTCCCTGCGATGGACTGGTGACCTGTCCAGGATATACCGTACCTCTTACCTGTAGACTGCTGGAGAAAGGCACCAGCTCCCCCGTCACCCACTATTGAATAAGCGGTATAGAAGATGAATGAATGAATGAAAATTTTCTGGATCTGGAAAAAACAAATGATATGAAGCTCCTATTCGCCATATGATCAAAAGCTAAACAAAAATGTGTGACTAAAAATTCCTTTTTGTTTGTTTGTTTTTGCTGTTTTTACTAGGAGGGCCTACCACGTCAGATCATGGTTTCCTGAGCAGCTTTACTGCCAACACATCACAAAGATCCTTACCATTCTGGGCCATGACTTCGCTGCTTCCCAACACCAGCATTCCCGAGAGCACAGAAGCTCTGCTGGTGACCTCTGACTGTCTGTTTAACCTGACTGCGGCTGTGCAAGCGGGACATGGCTCAGACCAGTCACTTCCACCGCTCTGCACCCCCTGCTGCTGCGGGGTGCTCAACCGCACCCTGGCTGTGGCGTTTATGGTCAGCCTGGCATTTGCTGTTGTGGTTGGAAATGTGGTCACTCTAACAGTCTTTGTGCAAACTAGGCAGTCGAGAACACCGCAAGGGTACTTGAAAGGTAAATTTATTGGGCTCTTCTTTTTTTCTACTAGTTAAGATTGACCAGATTAAAACCTGATTGTCAACCATTTTCTATGTTCTGAAATACTTTTTGCTAAAAGCAATAAATACAAATCTAAATATAACAAATATTATTTCCCTTGAATAAAATAATGTTGCTTTACATTCATTGGTACATTTTACAAAATAACAGATCCATAAACAAATATATAAAGAGTGACTGCCTCTTTTCTTTTTAAATCTTTTCCACAGTGTCTCTGGCCATAGCAGACATGATGGTGGGTGTTGTCGTGGTTCCTTTCTCTGTCTACACCGAAATGTCTCTCATGGTGACCAGCCCTCTTCCCATGTGGTATCAGGGTGGTACATCTTCATTCTTCAGTGACCTGGGGAGCCCCTGGCAGCCCTGCATGCTGATTGGTCCCGTGTTTGCAGGATGCACCTTTGTCTCCATCAGCACCATCTTCCTGATGACCCTGGAGCGCAGTGTGGCCATTCTGTGGCCGCTCCACAAGGACGCATTGGTGACCAGAAGACGAACGCTGCTCCTCATCTTGCTGTCCTGGGCAGCCAGCTTCTTGCTGGCTGTTGCCCCTCTCATCTTCAGCAGCAACTTTAATTTGGAGTACAATGAGTGCAGTCGTATGTGTAACTACACCCCACTGTTGTTTGGAGGTCAGCTACCACCTGATGCCAACATTTTGCTGCTGTTCCCAGCATTTGACTTCACACTTCTTGGGGGGACATTAGCAATTAATATTGTGTCCTTCACAAGCATTCGCCGGTACACCCGAAAACGCAAACTGCTCTCAGGAGGGAGTCTGAGTGAAGGTGGGGGAGGATGCTCCCACAGACCATCCTTTTCAGACATTAAGGCTGCAAAGACAATCGGCATACTGACATTTGCCTTCACAGCATCCTTCTCTCCCATTGCAGTGTTTGTGCTTGGAAACGTGGTGGGATACACGTGGTGCAACTTTTCTTTTCTGGCGTTCTGGATTCTGACAGGAAACAGCTGCTGTAATGTCATTATCTACAGTGTGAGGGACCACCGCTTCAGGAAGGGTGTGACCCTTCTTTTTCAAAGAGAGCAACCCCCCCCCCATGGTGAGAAAACCTGAGGGCCATGATAATTTCATTTGCTGTAACAAGCTCGTGTTTTGTGATTATGGTCCAAAATATATATTGCTTGCAATTATTTTATTCAAATGAGGATCAATGCCCTACTCATGTTTGCACAGTGTCAACGCCTTGCAGAAGGGGACGAAATGTAGAAAAAATCAATGCTTTCTCCAGATCTATTAAAGGTCCTGTTCAAATGTTGTGCTATCATGTAGTTGGGAGTTAAACTACAAAGAGACAGTTTCAAGTACAGTTGTGAACAAACGCAGGACACATAGTGAATAAACATCTAAGAACACAGGGCAAAGTTTTCAGACTTGCATGAATGTGTCAAGCTGGATTAACACCTAATCAACCATTATCATTCTTTAAGAAAAAAACATTTGGAGAATGTAGTTAAGTAAAACACAGAATCTAAAGAGAAAGAATGATTTTTGGTTACAAGTCAGATTAGAAGATGCCATGACTTTAACTTTCATATACATTTAAACAGTGTAAGAATGGCGTTCCTAGTTTTGTCATATGGAGACAATGTTGGTTTTTCATTTGAGTACATTGGCAAAATTAAATAAGTCAGTCAGTCAGTCCTTTTCTATACTGCTTCTTCCATAGTGGGTTGCGGGAAGCAGGTGCCTATCTCCAGCAGTCTATTGGTGAGAGGCGGGGTACACCCTGGACATGTTGCCAGTCCATCGCAGGGCAACACACAAACAACCATGCACACATGCATTCATACACCTAAGGGCAATTTAGAGAGATCAATTAACCTAACAGGCATGTGTTTGGACTGTGGGAGGAAGCCGGAGTACCTGGTGAGAACACACGCATGAATGAGGAGAATATGCAAACTCCATTCAGAAAGACCCCCGGCCGGGAATCGAACCCAGGACCTTTTGCTGCAAGAAGTGCTACCAACTGCGTCACCGTGCACCCCTTGGCAAAATGTATCATTGGAAATTATTATTATTATTATTATTAAATAAAAAAATTTCCAAAGTCAGAAGAGCTGATGTACATGTTGCTCTGATTGTGATCTAAGTCCATTCAAAATTAAGCGTGAATTCCTGAGTGATCTAAATAACTGCAGCTTACTGAATGACCACTTGATGTCAGCTTTAAAAGCAGAAGGGGCATTTGTTGACACTTGCTTTTGAGTCCCAAAAGGTATTAAAACACCTTAAAGTTTTTTATGTTTTGTCACTGTACACCCACAACGTTTTATGAGATAGACCAGTACAAGGTTGCACATATTTCTTAAGGGCTTGTCAACATTTTCTGACAAATAAAAATGTAAATGGTGTGGTGTGCACTTATATTTCGTGCTCTTTATTATGAAACTCTTAAGTAAGATCCAGTACAACCAAAACTGAAAACTAGTTGAAAAGTTACCTAATCAGTAAATAGAGTTCCCCTGCACATCCACCTGAATACATCATCTCCACCATGATACAAGGTGATGGCATTATCATGCTGTGGGGAAGTATTTCTTCAGCAGGGTCAGGGGATAGTTGATAAGAAAAAAGATAACGTTAAGTGCAGGGAAGTCCTGGAAGAAAACCCAGAGCCTGCAAAAGACCTTAGAATGGGTTCAAGGTCCATTGTCCAGCAGGATATGAACTCTTCACAAACAGCCAGAGCTACAATGAAATGGATTAGATCACAGCAAATTATGAGTTAGAATTACTCAGTTAAAGTTCAAAGGTAAATTCAATTAAGAATCTGTGAAAACCTTGGTTCACAGGCATAATTTGTCAATTTGATTAAGCATAATGTGTTTTACAAAGAAGAATATGCAAAAATTTTGCGTTTTTTTAGATGTGCAAAGCTGGAAGAGACATATCCCAAACAACTCACAGTAAGTAAACAGTTGTTCGACACAGCATTGACTCAGGGGGACTAAATACAAATGCATCTCACACTTTTCAGATTTTTATTTGTCCTACTTTGTTTTGATCCATCACCAACAAACCAAATTTAAAGCATCAAAATTTGTAGTTTTAACATAAAAAATTGTGAAAGGGTTCAGGCTGGAATACATACTTATCCAAGGACTGTACCCAAGCTCTTTAGTGAAAACAACTTGACTGGGGTTAGTTATAGTACACCTTAAATATTTCAATTAATCTAAAACTTAATGTGATCTGTTAAATAATAATCAGAGGGACAACTGCTTGCTGTAACTGCTGAATGATTTCCAATAATTTGAAAAGGTTCCAAGACTGTCAACCTTTAAATTGTAATCATGATAGCTCAATGACAAATTTGTGAAGTCAATCTGGCTCTTTCTACGACTTTGAGTGAACCACACCCACTGGTCGCTGGGGACAAACAGCAGCCTTCCTGTGACAGATTAGCGTTGTATAGAGAATGAATGAATGAATGAATGAATGAATGAATGGACGGACGGACGGACGGACGGACGGACGGAGGGACGGATGGATGGACGGATGGATGGATGGATGGATGGATGATATATGATTAAGTGTATGAAATGGGTGTACCAAATGGCAAAGGGGCAAACTGACACTATGCTGCAAAAATGGACAACTAAATGAAAATCTGTTTCCACCTATTGTCTATCTTCATGTTTAACGAACCATTTCCTAGGTTTACATTCATGTTTACAGTCAAAACATGTTTTATACATCCCATCAAACCCTCTGCAAAATGCTATTTTCTAAAGTTTTTCAGAAACTAAAATGCACAGCAAAATCAATTTATGTATATTTGACCAGTTCATTTTAAGCATAAGTAAACAGCTAAAAGGTTTATGCGAAACACAAATAGTGTAGATAACAAAGAAAAAGGCCCATCTCCTGAATAAAATACATGTATTTACAGCAGCTCTACCGCTGCAAAACACATGCTCTTGGTTCTTGTTGTTTTTATTTAAATCTTTAAACTACAGATCTTTCACTGATTTCAGAAATTGACCAATTTTTTTTTGCTTGATTGTGAACTGCCTCTTCATTAGCAACTTCATGTTTAGAAACATTCCTTTGATTGTTTATTAACATTTATTGATTTTAACTATGATTTTATTTACTTTTACAATATTCTGCCTCAAGTATGAGAAGCAGATTTATTAGTACCTATGTCAGCAATTTGCATTGAGACATGAGTAGACATCAGTCATTGTTTTCGTCAGCATAATAAAAATGATTTGTACATTTATGACTAAATGAATGGAAACCAGCCACTGAAGTGCAGCGTGAGAGATTATAATCAGAGCATACCCTTGGACTGTGCACTCTGTTTCTTCAGCATATAATGTATCTGTAACATAAAGCAATGTGTATGAGTCGTGTGTTGTTGTACTGCACAATCTGACCACAGGACAAAAGATATAAATGAGAGTAATGAACATTTTGAAGAATAAAATTGTCCTATTTCACCACAATAAAGCATTTGCATTTCATGTCCTGTCATGTTATAAAGACATTTTATGTAAAAGTAACCGTAAAGAGACGCCCAATTAACACAACAGGCCAGCCATATGAATTTCAGTTTTGGACTGTAAACACTTTTTTCATTACTACAGCAGGGGAAATAAGTATTGAACATGTGAACATCTTCACTTAGTAAATAAATTTTCTAATGGGTATATTAACATAAAATAGACCAAGTATTAGTATCAACATGAGTCATCACATACAAAGAAATCAAAAGAACTTTTTTGACATATTATGTATTTTCAAATAGATTCAAGTCTGGTGATTGACAGGGCGGCTTTATTTTCTTTCTTTGAAACCAACTTAGAGTGTCATTGGCTGTGTGTTTGGGATTATTGTCTTCCTAAAAAAATCCATCCTTCTTTTATCTTATAAATGTTTGCTACGTGCTGGTACATTTCTCCATTCTTCCTTCTTTCAATTATGTGAAGTCTGCCATTACCATATGCTGAATAACAGCTCGATGCCATTATGTTCCCACCTCTAAGGTTCACTGTTGTGGGTGGTTATTGGGTTGATGTGCAGTTCGGTACAGTATTGACTTTACTCTCCCACTCCTTCAATTGCTTGTCCAAATGTTCAGCAACATTTGGACAACATTTGGATAAAAGAGCTTCAGCATGCCTTTCCTTCTTCAGTGGAGTCTTTCACAATGAGCAGGTCTAGAGACTAGTCTTTACATATGTTTTTTAGACAAACTGTTCCTGTTAGTTGTATGTCTTTCTGAAACTTTCAGCAAGTTGTGCAAGTAGTCCTTGGCTCTTGGACAACTCTTGTAATCATTCTTTTTCCAGCTGTGCTCAACAAGACATTTAGAGGTTTAGTAATATGTCTGTCACCAATATCATCAGTGTGTTTTGCAAAAATAAGGCCTTCAAGGTTTTAGGAGAGCTCTTTGCTTTTATCCATCATGCAATACTTCTGGTACAGTACCTTTATAATGAAAAACATTTTTATTGGCCATCAGTTTAGACTATGCATCAGCTGACATGATGTTCTAGTCTCAGAAAACGTATGACCTGGCAAACCCCAAGACACTACAGAGGTCCACAGTGGGAACAGGCTTTCCCCTGAACTTTAAAAGAAAATACATTAGCATAATTATTAGGCCGTAAAATGCAGTTCTGTAAATGCTGCTAAAAGAAAAAAAGAAGCTTATGTATCTTGACAGGCTTTTCAACCACCCACAAAAAAGCCATTCCTATAAATAATTAAAAACAGAAAAAGCAGATGAAACTCAGATGTGACAGCAACATTGACACAACACATGGTATGGATAATACATTCACATTAGCATACACTGGCTACAACCAAGAGCCTCGAAGTCCGCTCAGGTGTTACAGTCTTTCAGTGCAGCTCTGTTGGAGGACGATTTCTGTACAAGATGTAAATTTTGGTACTTTATCTAGATTTTTGAAGAGGTGTTTTGTGAAATAGTTATCAGTAGCAAGTATATACAGGTCCTTCTCAAAATATTAGCATATTGTGATAAAGTTCATTATTTTCCATAATGTAATGATGAAAATTTAACATTCATATATTTTAGATTCATTGCACACTAACTGAAATATTTCAGGTCTTTTATTGTCTTAATACGGATGATTTTGGCATACAGTTCATGAAAACCCAAAATTCCTATCTCACAAAATTAGCATATCATTAAAAGGGTCTCTAAACGAGCTATGAACCTAATCATCTGAATCAACGAGTTAACTCTAAACACTTGCAAAAGATTCCTGAGGCCTTTAAAACTCACAGTCTGGTTCATCACTCAAAACCCCAATCATGGGTAAGACTGCCGACCTGACTGCTGTCCAGAAGGCCACTATTGACACCTCAAGCAAGAGGGTAAGACACAGAAAGAAATTTCTGAATGAATAGGCTGTTCCCAGAGTGCTGTATCAAGGCACCTCAGTGGGACGTCTGTGGGAAGGAAAAAGTGTGGCAGAAAACGCTGCACAACGAGAAGAGGCGACCGGACCCTGAGGAAGATTGTGGAGAAGGGCCGATTCCAGACCTTGGGGGACCTGCGGAAGCAGCGGATTGAGTCTGAAGTAGAAACATCCAGAGCCACCGTGCACAGGCGTGTGCAGGAAATGGGCTACAGGTGCCGCATTCCCCAGGTCAAGCCATTTTTGAACCAGAAACAGCGGCAGAAGCGCCTGCCCTGGGCTACAGAGAAGCAGCACTGGACTGTTGCTCAGTGGTCCAAAGTACTTTTTTCAGATGAAAGCAAATTCTGCATGTCATTCGGAAATCAAGGTGCCAGAGTCTGGAGGAAGACTGGGGAGAAGGAAATGCCAAAATGCCAGAAGTCCAGTGTCAAGTACCCACAGTCAGTGATGGTCTGGGGTGCCGTGTCAGCTGCTGGTGTTGGTCCACTGTGTTTTATCAAGGGCAGGGTCAATGCAGCTAGCTATCAGGACATTTTGGAGCACTTCATGCTTCCATCTGCTGAAAAGCTTTATGGAGATGAAGATTTCATTTTTCAGCACGCCCTGGCACTTGCTCACAGTGCCAAAACCACTGGTAAATGGTTTACTGACCATGGTATCACTGTGCTCAATTGGCCTGCCAACTCTCCTGACCTGAACCCCATAGAGAATCTGTGGGATATTGTGAAGAGAACGTTGAGAGACTCAAGACCCAACACTCTGGATGAGCTAAAGGCCGCTATCGAAGCATCCTGGGCCTCCATAAGTCCTCAGCAGTGCCACAGGCTAATTGCCTCCATGCCACGCCGCATTGAAGCAGTCATTTCTGCAAAAGGATTCCTGACCAAGTATTGAGTGCATAACTGTACATGATTATTTGAAGGTTGACGTTTTTTGTATTAAAAACACTTTTCTTTTATTGGTCGGATGAAATATGCTAATTTTGTGAGATAGGAATTTTGGGTTTTCATGAGCTGTATGCCACAATCATCCGTATTAAGACAATAAAAGACCTGAAATATTTCAGTTAGTGTGCAATGAATCTAAAATATATGAATGTTAAATTTTCATCATTACATTATGGAAAATAATGAACTTTATCACAATATGCTAATATTTTGAGAAGGACCTGTATGTAGCATATTCCAGAATAAAAGTAAATTTTTCCATATCATGGAGCCTGCTCAACAGAAAGGGTAACATGGTAAAGTCTACAAGAACATTCACTTTTACAGGCAGCTGAATATAACAGCAGAAAAATAGTTATTGAGTAATATTACAGGAAATTTAAAAACGACTATTCTTCTCATACTGGTTGCAGATTTTCTATGAAGCAACACCTACTGTTCAAAACGTAAAATATATTATTAGTGTGAGCCATCACAATATTGAGCATATACTGTACTTTACACGTTTGCATCTGACCATTGTTTTTTTGTTCACTGTATGTACTGTATGTATTATTTAAAAACACCTGATAAAAGCGTTTACCACAGCAAGATGATTTTCATTTTTTTAGAAAGATAACATAATATCGGCATGACCCAGACAATGAAGGGAACAGCTGCTGGTTAGACAAATAAAAACAGAGCAGAGAGAAAAGGGGACAATGGTTTTATGAAAACTGCTGGGACAACACAATTTGCCTGGAGGAGCAGATGGGACAATACCACATCCCAGATGTTGCTATCTTATTGTGGTAGAAGTGTTTGCTGCTTTGATGTGGAAATTTGTTTAGTGATTACTTTCAAACATAACTGTTCTAAAGCAAAATGAAACATTAAACATTCTGCTTTTAGGTATTTGTCGATTTAATTTAGCTTCACTTTAAATTATACACAGAGAATAAGTGAAGATATTTAGGCTTTCACTCTAAAAGTCCAGCAATTGTAAGAAAATTATAAACAGATTTACTGTGGTTGCCCAAAATAAAATCAAGTTTTTTTTTTTAAACCTTTAAACTAATCTAAACAAAGACATAGCTTTCTGTTGCATACAAGACTTCTGTTTGGTACACAAATAAACACAAAAGCAATTAAATAAAATAATTCCAGCCCACGAGATGTTCTTTTGAAATAATAAGTAATAAAGCAAGCATTGTTCATCAGTGAAAAATCCCCTGGGAATATGGAGATTTTCTTTGGCAGCAACATGGAGGCATGCGGGAGGCTAACTGAGGACTCACTGGAGAGCTGTGGATTTCCTTACTGATAATTTGCCACCCTGTAAAGGATTAAGAGTAATGTTTAATTAATAACACATACATAGTACAAACTCATCAATGTGTAAAAATCAGAAACTATGCCATAAGAATAAAATATTTCAAAAATATATTTTTTCCTTTTCCAATGTTGATTTCAGATAAGACATAACCGGCAGAAAACATGCAAAACACGGAGTACCTTTAAGCATCAAAAAATGTAACCATGTATTTCAGTGTAACAAGTGTAGTTGACATACATGTTTTTTTTTTTATCGTAACTTGTAGTTAGCAACACAGTGTTTTGTTTCTCAGAACATTATTTATTATCAGTATGCAAACTCTGGTCCTGTGTGCGCACTCTATCTAAGGTTTCACATTTCTCTAACCTACGTGTGACAATAAGTAGCTTTTGAATTTGTACTGGACCAACTCAAGCTTCAGTGTCTACTATGATGAAGTGGATAGAATCTTCCACCTGAATACTTTGTCTGCTGTGCAGTGTATGACCCTTTTTTGTTTAATAAATTCTTGACTTTTACCCCGCATGTTGTCTGAGTTCTATATTAAAGGATCCTCAAATATGTGAAGCCATTGATGAGCTGACAGCTAGTGAATCAGACTACAAAAACAGTATGGATATTTCCATTTGTGAAATCGTAGGCAGGATAAAGAAATGTCAGACTCCAACCCTTAGACAGTCTCATACAACTCACTAACACACATTAGCATTGTACTTTTCATACTGGTAGTGCTTCTGCAACAAGGATGCCACCATATAACCACATGGAGGGCAGGTTAGAAAAAATATGAATTAAATACCCTATTTTTAGCCCTACAGTCCTACAGTAGTTCCAGCTTGAAATATTAATAGTGCAAATTTATCTTGTAGTGTGGGTAATATTTGCTGTAGTCAAACAGCAAAAAAACACTGATTTGCAAGTAAACAAATAAGTGGTAATTTGTTAGTCAGAATCATTTAAATGTTGGCAAATCTCTGGTGATACTGGGTGAGACTGAAATGGTTTAACCAGTTGCATCGTGGAGCTGAACTAATACTAGCTGAAGACCTAAGCAGTTGTGAATTTCAGGTGCTTAAATGAACATTTCTGGTTAACATGTATTAAATGTTTCTTCCTCTATTGTATTATTTCAAGGCATCTGCTATGTTGTTGTTGTTTTTTAGACACAATGTGCTGTTTTACTCATTTCACAACTACAGAGGCACAATGAAGCCTCCAGCAAGAGGCATTGTAGTTGTTAGGTCAGAGAACTTTGGAGCTTCAACAAGGTTATGCACTGCTGTTTGTCCTATTTGTTTTTTTTATCCCCTCTCATTTAGTTGTCCTTATGAATTTTTAATTGTCTCTCTAAGCTCTTAAGGCAAGAGATGTGTGTCAGAACCGATAAAGCACAGAAACCACCTGTGGCTGATATCTGTTTTTGGCTCAACAGAGGAAAGGAAAAAGACAGAGATGGCTGTGAGGGGCCCAGGCTTGCTTTAGTCCAACAACATGTGATGCCTTTTTTCAGCTCTAATTATACTGTTTTATGCTATCTGCTATGGGAACCACCACAGAAAATATATAGGCACAATATGTATCACCCTTAGGGAGATATTTGAAGATGTTTGAATTGAGGTTGTGTTTAAAGGTTACTAAGAGCTAATATCTTGCCTGCTACAGAGAACTCTCTTGATGTCATAATTTAGTGTAAAACCAGATTAGTTGGTTGCTAAATGCCTTACTAGTGACCCAAGTAAGGCCACCTGCCTTGCATTGTCTCCCAGGTTGAGGAAGTACTGTCAGATCTACCTGGAGTCTCAACTGATGTTGTCTGCTATAAATACATACATATTTGCACACTTCACCCAAAGTCTCTACGATCAACCCTATGTTGCACTTAACTTGAGTGTTTCCATCACTGCATCCTGTCCTCATCCTAAGAGGTTTCTGCTTTAATATTTATTACTGTAGTTTACTGTGTTTGTGAAAGGTGTCACAGTGACAGCCCCGAAAGTCAAGAACAACAAATTATATGAACATGTTTATTGTATCTAGCAAAATGAAACAATTTAAAATCATCAAAATGTATGTTCTTCCTTTCTTCGTAGAGATCAGCAATGCTCTTAGAATAAAATCACATCAGCAAGCTCTTTAGTCTAAATCACTGAGGTGTTTGAGTTTTATTCATGAGTTACAGTTGCATGTAGTAGTGGCCTTTATATTCTAAAAGCAGCCACTTCAAGGGCTGAAGGACACTTATCACTGATGCCTTTCCTTATCCCTTATCTTGGGATAAGTTGTGCTGAAGTCTCATATGGCGTTACTGCATGGCTAAGAGTGAGATGCTCACTTTATCAGATGTAGGAATTATGGAACCATAGGACAAAATATAATATTTATAATATATAATATTTATAATATAATACACAAAACAGCATTTTGTCAGAAACTTCTCCAGGAGGTTCTTAATACTTTTACCTATTTACGTATTTTTATGAATCACACAGACCATAATTTGAACAAAGAAGCAATATAGTATCGTCCAAATAGTCAAGGTGAAACTAAAACTTTAAAAAGCAATATATGTTACTAAAATCCAATATCCAGATTTCTGTTAATGAATATTGACTTTTATCAAATTCTGACTAATTGTAGGAATTCTGTCTTTATCTTGTAAAATTTTATTTAATGGTTCAATGGTGGATTACAATCATTCAGATTTTGAAAGCAGCATATTGACAGCCTTTTAAAATATTTAAGAGGTGTTTATAGAAATTTGTTTAAGAAGAAAAATAATGTTTGGAAAAACGTTTTCAGTAGTAATTGACACCTAAATTAGATTTATATTGATATAAACCTCAATGACACAAAACATGTGAAATTACAATTTTAACTACATTTTTGCTGAGGGAATCTTTCTAATCAAAGTTTGTTTGTTTCTTAAAATGCTGAAACTTTTTAAAAGATACTTTTTGGTCAATGCTGCTGCACTCGTCTCGTTTTAATTGTGTATGTGTGCGCACCCGCCCGTCACTGCTAATGAGTTTTGGCAGGGTGGTGTGCGGTTTATGACTCCGCCTGCCTCCATCACACCTGTGACTTCCTTTAGCCCGAGGCTTCACTCCACTTCCATAACAACCATCTGCAGATGGACTCTCCTCTGTAGCTTTCAATTAACCTGCACTGAGGACACACAGCTCTGCATCAGGTTTAGGATTTTTGCATAGGAGAAGTGATTTACACTAAACATTTAGGTGTACTCACATCTCTATGTGGATTTGCTGACATTGAATTATGACCTGAAACTGCAGATTCCCTCTTCTGTATACATCTAAAGTTTGTCTTACATGATTATTAGAAATGTTTACCACAATCTCAGTTCAAACAGAAAACCTTTCCTTCTTTGGTTTAAAAAAGCTACTGTCCCTACTTTAAATCTGTCATCCTGGTGCTGCGACTTTTGTTTGTGTTGAATGTAACGATGTATAAAAGATAAGGAGGGTGTGTTCATGTTGGTGCTTACTATGGGGCTTATCACCAATGTGGTTGATTCAGTATAATGAAATATATCATTCTTATCTTTACTAGACAGCATCAGATGAAGATCCACAAATAATCTGAATGTGAAAAACACCTTTGCAAGCGTAGGGGAGGGACTTATTTATAATTTTCTTCCCGAAGCAAGTTTTTATTTTGCTAAGCAAATTGTAAAACAACTCAACAAGAAACTACTTAGCATTTACATAAGAAATATAGGAATTTAGTGGGAACATCTGATTCATTTTAGGACACAATGGCCTCTGAGTAAAACAGCTGCAGAATGTTAATTGGAAAATATGCCTGAGTATAATTAGAAAATGAAATACATTTTTAACATATTTATAGTTATATTAATATCAAACATTTAAATTAGAAGGACTGGTTTAAAAAACAGAAACAATGTGGTTCTCTGTCATTTCACCAGTTTGCTTTTCATTTTTAAAAGCACAAATACTTCTTTTGAATGATAAAATATTTATACTAAAATGGACTGACATACAGTGAATGTAAAAGTTTAGGGCAAGTATAACCACAATTTCTACTCTAGGAATATTTTAATTCAATTCAATTCAGTTTATTTATATAGCGCCAATTCACAACACATGTTGTCTCAAGGGACTTCACAACAGTCAGGTACATACATTCCTATTAATCCTAATTATTGAACAGTGCAGTCAGAGTTAGTTATTTATTAAAATTGGACAAAACGTTTTTCTATCTAAGGAAACCCAGCAGATTGCATCGAGTCAGAGATTTGCAGCATTCCCTCCTCCCGGATGAGTATGTAGAGACAGTGGACAGTTACTGGCGTTGACTTTGCAGCAATCCCTCATACTGAGCATGCATGTAGCGACAGTGGAGAGGAAAAACCTCCAGCAGAACCAGGCTCAGTGTGTGCGGCCATCTGCCACGACCGACTGGGGGTTTGAGAGAACAGAGCAGAGACACAAAAGAATACAGAAGCACTGATCCAGGAGTACTTTCTATGGGAAGGAAAAGTAAATGTTAGTGGATGTAGCTCCTTTGGTCGTTTCATCTAGAAAGAAAGAACAGCAAACTTTGAGCCAGTTTTCAAGGATAGAGTCTGAAAGAAAGCACATAGTTACAGTAAAAGCTCAGTCAATTGCTATATCTAGGAGAGAGAAAGGGTTAAACACTGAAAGACAGGGCCCAGTGGATCATCCGTAGAAGGTGAGCATTAAGTTGTTGCCACCAGAAGCTTGGACGATGCCCCTCTCCAGAAAGGTGTCACAGGTAGACACAGAGCCTGGCCAGGTGTAGCTTCTAGGAAGAGAAAAGAGAGAGAACATAAAGTTAAAAACTGAAATAACAGCAACTAATGCAAAATTGGAGAGTTGTGTGAGAATGTAGCGAAGAGGGTGAAGGTGGTCATTATCTCCTCCAGCAGCCTAAGCCTATAGCAGCATAACTACAGAGATAGTTCCAGTTTCAGTTTATTTATTTATATAGTGCTTATTTACAACAATGTTGTCTCAAGGCACCCCACAAAGGGTCCGGAAGAGCGCGGGGCCACCAGGGAGGCCAGACCAAACCACTGAGTGCCAGACCCCGGCCACCCCAGAATGGGCCACGTGTAAGGGCACTAAGTAAAATAATAAACTGATAAAGTTTGTCCATCTAGAGCTCACTGATGGACATTGTTATACTAAAATCCACAACGATCGGGATACCTCTCTCTGTCTAACTGATTATAACCATTGGAAAAGAGAAGGGGTCATACAGGTCCTTCTCAAAATATTAGCATATTGTGATAAAGTTCATTATTTTCCATAATGTCATGATGAAAATTTAACATTCATATATTTTAGATTCATTGCACACTAACTGAAATATTTCAGGTCTTTTATTGTCTTAATACGGATGATTTTGGCATACAGCTCATGAAAACCCAAAATTCCTATCTCACAAAATTAGCATATCATTAAAAGGGTCTAAACGAGCTATGAACCTAATCATCTGAATCAACGGGTTAACTCTAAACACCTGCAAAAGATTCCTGAGGCCTTTAAAACTCCCAGCCTGGTTCATCACTCAAAACCCCAATCATGGGTAAGACTGCCGACCTGACTGCTGTCCAGAAGGCCATTATTGACACCCTTAAGCAAGAGGGTAAGACACAGAAAGAAATTTCTGAATGAATAGGCTGTTCCCAGAGTGCTGTATCAAGGCACCTCAGTGGGAAGTCTGTGGGAAGGAAAAAGTGTGGCAGAAAACGCTGCACAACGAGAAGAGGTGACCGGACCCTGAGGAAGATTGTGGAGAAGGGCCGATTCCAGACCTTGGGGGACCTGAGGAAGCAGTGACTGAGTCTGGAGTAGAAACATCCAGAGCCACCGTGCACAGGCGTGTGCAGGAAATGGGCTACAGGTGCCGCATTCCCCAGGTCAAGCCACTTTTGAACCAGAAACAGCGGCAGAAGCGCCTGACCTGGGCTACAGAGAAGCAGCACTGGACTGTTGCTCAGTGGTCCAAAGTACTTTTTTAAGATGAAAGCAAATTCTGCATGTCATTCGGAAATCAAGGTGCCACAGTCTGGAGGAAGACTGGGGAGAAGGAAATGCCAAAATGCCAGAAGTCCAGTGTCAAGTACCCACAGTCAGTGATGGTCTGGGGTGCCGTGTCAGCTGCTGGTGTTGGTCCACTGTGTTTTATCAAGGGCAGGGTCAATGCAGCTAGCTATCAGGAGATTTTGGAGCACTTCATGCTTCCATCTGCTGAAAAGCTTTATGGAGATGAAGATTTCATTTTTCAGCACGACCTGGCACCTGCTCACAGTGCCAAAACCACTGGTAAATGGTTTACTGACCATGGTATCACTGTGCTCAATTGGCCTGCCAACTCTCCTGACCTGAACCCCATAGAGAATCTGTGGGATATTGTGAAGAGAACGTTGAGAGACTCAAGACCTAACACTCTGGATGAGCTAAAGGCCGCTATCGAAGCATCCTGGGCCTCCATAAGACCTCAGCAGTGCCACAGGCTGATTGCCTCCATGCCACGCCGCATTGAAGCAGTCATTTCTGCCAAAGGATTCCCGACCAAGTATTGAGTGCATAACTGTACATGATTATTTGAAGGTTGACGTTTTTTGTATTAAAAACACTTTTCTTTTATTGGTCGGATGAAATATGCTAATTTTGTGAGATAGGAATTTTGGGTTTTCATGAGCTGTATGCCAAAATCATCCGTATTAAGACAATAAAAGACCTGAAATATTTCAGTTAGTGTGCAATAAATCTAAAATATATGAATGTTAAATTTTCATCATGACATTATGGAAAATAATGAACTTTATCACAATATGCTAAAATTTTGAGAAGGACCTGTATAGTCCGATCAGTGTCAGAATGCTGTCTATGTACAGGTTTTGGATTATATTAATGATAAATCATAAAACATAATCAGTATACCTCCATCTTACAAGTTTCTTTTTTGATCTCATGATGTAAAATATCATAAAAGTTAACTTTTTGAATTAGTGTGTCAAAGTGTTTTGCTTTGAACACAATTTATTTAAAATGGTTTTCAAAACGTTTTTATGTTCTCCGTGTGCCTGGGTGTTATTTGGGTGTTTCCTCTTATTGTGATTAAAAACCCTAATGTGGAAACAAGTCTCTGTGTTATAATACATCATTTATTGTAAATGTGTTCAATTCGTTTTCATCATCTTCATCCTCCCTAGACGGTTTAAGGTGTGCACAAAGGATTAATTTGAAAAGTAAACTCATTTATTGCAATACATCACTCACTCAAATTTGAAATTCCTGCAATTTGATTTCAGTCGGACACATCTGGGTTTTAAACTCTGACAGACATATGGTGCAGATTTAAAATTTTAAAACGATCACAGCATTTGTGTGGATAAACTGTATCTTGTGCAATTAAGATAAAAATAATAATGTCTCTCCGCCTTGAGTGCCATGGTCTCAACAGGTCTATGAGGAAATCCACACACGATCATTCTGCCCATCATTTATCTTCAATCCTACCAAACTGGCAGAACAAATCTATCATTCTTTATTCCTCAAATCTCACAGTCTCTTCTTCCTTCTTATCCCTCACTTTTTTGCCAAACTGGAAATGTCTCCACTTTTAAATGATCTACAATGTACAAGCATCAAGATTTGGAAAGAAAATTGCCCATTTATTACAAGAAGACTATAACAATATGAAACCCGAAATGATCATATTGACACAGATCACACAAGCTGTTATATTTAGAAATCTTATGGCAGCCAATTTATTATTTTCCCGATCTGGTTGAGCGGATGCAATGTGGTTTAATTGTGCCTCATTGCTGTGATATTGATCAGTAAAACTGCAGCCTCTAAAAAGGCAAACCTGAACATTTTTTTCCTAGCATTTTTTCCTAAAAAATGTAGCATTTTAAAAATCTTTTTTGAAAACTGTTTAAATATTAGAAAATGTTCCATTTCAAAAGAGATTTCATAGAGAGTTCATACATTTTGTTTTCTCGGTTTGGTTGCTTAGGTCGATAAACATTATTCAATTATCTTTTTGTTGTTTTAAGCTATCTCTTGCAGTACTTACTAAATTAACTTCTGACCAAAAACTATTTTAAACAGACATCCAAACATCATTAGATCACCCTCAGGATTGAGGAAGAATATTAATGCTGATCTGATGACCTGAGCTGACAGGCTCACAGATGTTACCCCTGTACCTCCAGGCAAGTAAAACACCTCACACTGCACCTGCCACACTCCCTGTTGCATAATCCAGTCAGCTTTACATCTGTTTTACTGTCCATTTATATGTAAGTTGAATTTGTTTCTGATTTGCAAATCAACTCTTTGATACCTGATGGTTGATGTTAATAAAAAAATCAGCTATAAAAAATAATTGATTGTTGATTTAAAGTATATGGTGAGAATCAAGTGCTAATGGGCTTTGTGTACCATGAAGGATCTTTCTGATGCCATTTCTCAGTAAATACTCAGAAAGTCTGCCTCATTGCGGTCTGAAATGTAATTAATTGCCTGATACTACAGGTCCTTCTCAAAAAAATTAGCATATTGTGATAAAGTTCATTATTTTCTATAATGTCATGAAGAAAATTTAACATTCATATATTTTAGATTCATTGCACACTAACTGAAATATTTCAGGTCTTTTATTGTCTTAATACGGATGATTTTGGCATACAGCTCATGAAAACCCAAAATTCCTATCTCACAAAATTAGCATATTTCATCCGACCAATGAAAGAAAAGTGTTTTTAATACAAAAAACGTCAACCTTCAAATAATCATGTACAGTTATGCACTCAATACTTGGTCGGGAATCCTTTGGCAGAAATGACTGCTTCAATGCGGCGTGGCATGGAGGCAATCAGCCTGTGGCACTGCTGAGGTCTTATGGAGGCCCAGGATGCTTCGATAGCAGCCTTTAGCTCATCCAGAGTGTTGGGTCTTGAATCTCTCAACGTTCTCTTCACAATATCCCACAGATTCTCTATGGGGTTCAGGTCAGGAGAGTTGGCAGGCCAATTGAGCACAGTGATACCATGGTCAGTAAACCATTTACCAGTGGTTTTGGCACTGTGAGCAGGTGCCAGGTTGTGCTGAAAAATGAAATCTTCATCTCCATAAAGCTTTTCAGCAGATGGAAGCATGAAGTGCTCCAAAATCTCCTGATAGCTAGCTGCATTGACCCTGCCCTTGATAAAACACAGTGGACCAACACCAGCAGCTGACACGGCACCCCAGACCATCACTGACTGTGGGTACTTGACACTGGACTTCTGGCATTTTGGCATTTCCTTCTCCCCAGTCTTCCTCCAGACTCTGGCACCTTGATTTCCGAATGACATGCAGAATTTGCTTTCATCCGAAAAAAGTACTTTGGACCACTGAGCAACAGTCCAGTGCTGCTTCTCTGTAGCCCAGGTCTGGGGAATGCGGCACCTGTAGCCCATTTCCTGCATACGCCTGTGCACGGTGGCTCTGGATGTTTCTACTCCAGACTCAGTCCACTGCTTCCGCAGGTCCCCCAAGGTCTGGAATCGGCCCTTCTCCACAATCTTCCTCAGGGTCCGGTCACCTCTTCTCGTTGTGCAGTGTTTTCTGCCACACTTTTTCCTTCCCACAGACTTCCCACTGAGGTGACTTGATACAGCACTCTGAGAACAGCCTATTCGTTCAGAAATTTCTTTCTGTGTCTTACCCTCTTGCTTGAGGGTGTCAATAGTGGCCTTCTGGACAGCAGTCAGGTCGGCAGTCTTACCCATGATTGGGGTTTTGAGTGATGAACCAGGCTGGGAGTTTTAAAGGCCTCAGGAGTCTTTTGCAGGTGTTTAGAGTTAACTCGTTGATTCAGATGATTAGGTTCACAGCTCATTCAGAGACCCTTTTAATGATATGCTAATTTTGTGAGATAGGAATTTGGGGTTTTCATGAGCTGTATGCCAAAATCATCCGTATTAAGACAATAAAAGACCTGAAATATTTCAGTTAGTGTGCAATGAATCTAAAATATATGAATGTTAAATTTTCATC
This sequence comes from Girardinichthys multiradiatus, assembly GCF_021462225.1. Taxonomy (NCBI): domain Eukaryota; kingdom Metazoa; phylum Chordata; class Actinopteri; order Cyprinodontiformes; family Goodeidae; genus Girardinichthys; species Girardinichthys multiradiatus. Next base: position 23,772,906 of record NC_061797.1, read on the forward strand.
ATGACATTATGGAAAATAATTAACTTTATCACAATATGCTAATTTTTTGAGAAGGACCTGTATGCTGACCTACAGGGATAATGATACACAAGATCCAACTTTTGTTTTTATGACTACATATCTAGATTAAAACGTCTAAAACGAATGATTCATGGGGAACAGTGCAAGCTGATTAAAGGCGTAAAGAATTACGGTGGACAACAATAACACAGTGGCATGCATGCCACCATAGTTTGGTCTAACTAAATGCAAAAACACTCAAAGTGTTTACACTGGAGCCACATTCATCTAATCACACTCACAAACACACACACATTCATACACCGATGCATAGATAGGTAAACAACTGGGGATAGAAAGAAGCTGAAATCGAACAACTTTGGGATTGAGTCTCCCACAAATGAACATATGAAAAATGTTTTGGCTTTCGGTTGTTTATTATACCACTCTTCTCTTAAATAACACCCATCTTCTCAGGCTAAGGGGAAAATACAGTATATTTCCTGCACACGTAAGGTTAATTGTGTAACTGAAACCGGGATGCAGAGTAAGTTCAAACAGTCATAAATACTGTACCTTCTGTCATATTTCAAAAACTATTCATTTTAACCTTAATTTGAACATGTCTGCAGATAAAGGAAGCATGGTAGGAGATATTTCTAAGGACCTGGCAAGAAAAACAAAGACAGTGCCACAAAAAATCCACCATACTTACAATGTAGAACAATACGCTGTGCTCCACTTAAGTTCAAGTGATATGAAGAGTTATGTAAGTCACTGTATAAGCTGCTCTAACTCCCTCTGAAAAGAATTGTCTGCAAAGAATTGTGGGAAGTGACACTCTCTGAATGGTATACGCCGCCCCAGACATCTTCTCTGATGTTTTTCTGTCTGAAACATAGAAGATAAAGCCCTTAAAAGCTTTAGATTTTTTTAACTCATTTAAAATTTTTATAGATTGGCATTATAAGCCGATTTGAACTGTGCTTAAACTCCTATGATCTAAAGTTCTTGAAAAAAAGTTATGTGGGAGAGTCCAAACTGAGCAACTGCAGCAAGGCGAACTGTGAAGGGACAATTTTCCTTTTAGAAGATCAGTCCAAGTTAAATTATGCAAAGTGTAGAGTTGTATCTAAACCTTCAAAAGGCTTGCATGTGTTTTCAGTTAAGATAAAAAGACATAAGTAATGAATTTGGATGAAGAGGGACGAGTTTTCAACTGGTCACTACATTTCTGAAGAAACAGTTATATGTGAGCTTCACACCACCGGCTCCTGCAGGGTTTTCATGGTTTATTACAACTTTGAGAACAAGGCTGCATTGTTTGGCAGTGAAGTGCAGATTTCCTCTTGAGAATGTCTGCTGTTTTTTTTTCATGCTTCTGTTGTTTGAGATAAGCTTTCCCCACAGAATGATGCTGCATCAACGTGAAAGCAGCGTTAGGTTGAAAGCTCAGATTTTTCCAATGCTTGTTCATTGCAAAATATAATGCTTCCAAAGCCAGGCAACCAAAAAACAGCACTTTCACTGCCTCTGTCTTCTTCCAAATTGTACATATATATATATATATATATATATATATATATAGAAAGAGAGAGAGAGATGTATATCTATATGCAGTCATATTCAATAAATTAGAGTCAAATTAAACCTTTAATCTTTACAAAAAAACAACCATCAAGCAGCTATTTAAAATATTCTTCATTAAGTGCATCTGTCTGTATTAGAAATGTATTTTTTTATTGGTCTGTTGTAATATTTTAATATCAAATGTCATGTCTACCCAATGCTGACCTCAAGCTGCAGCAAAAGTCATTCAAGGTCTCTGAAAGTTTTTAGATTAGTCATATTGCCTGGATTCCTTATGTATGCAAACACCATATGCTGAAAATACTAAAGATTTGCGGGCTTAAATGTAGTTTTTCCTTCATATTTCTTTACGGAATACGTGTGAATGAGTGGATTTTGTATAGTTGAAGGTTGGAATGGGTATTTATATTTGATCAGTTTTCAAATATGATGAAAAACCTGTAGTAATGTAATGCCCACAGCAAAAGCATATACAGTAATGGGAAAGAAAACTTTCCCAAACTGTCATCGGTAAAACTAAGCACAGTTTGATTCACTACCATGTTGAACCATCTTCAGCGTCATGACGTCAGGTAGTGATTTCTTTATGATTTTATCATTCAGGCATGTCACTGTGGATGAATTTTTGGCCCAGTTGTCTTTACAACAGTACTTTATTTCATTTGTGTTTGCAGACATTTGTTTCTGCACAGCTCTCGTAAGGTCCCACCTCAACATTTCAATCAGGTTGAGGTCTGGACTTTCAGTGGTGTATTGAATTGATTTCTTTTTTCTTTCTCAGCCATTCTGTTGTAGAGTTGTTGTTTTGGGACCATTGTCCTGTTGATTAGCTAATTTGATGACAGCTTCAGATCTGATACTAGAATACTTTGGTGTAAATTGGGGTTCATGCTGGAGCTTATTTAAGGTGTTTCATAACAGCCACACACCTGATTTAAATTAATGGGTGATGAACAGGATTCTGCAGCACTTGATGGCACGCTGATGAGGTAATGCATTTATTTGAATCAGGTGTGCAGGCCCACAAACACAGCTAAAACATGAAGGACCAGGGCTGAGAAAGTGTTAGAAAAAAAAAAAATATATATATATATATATATATATATATGTGTGTGTGTGTGTGTGTGTGTGTGTATGTATAGTTATATATGGACAGAAGCTGTGCAATCACAACTGCCTCCAAGCAATGACAGACGTTGTCCAAGTGGCAATCAGTTTAAAAAAGTTTTGCTTGTCCGGGAGCCCTTCCCCACCTCTTCTGACACCACATATGGGATGAGACAGTCAGGACTTCGCCTCAGGAGATAAAAGAGCAGCTCACAGCTGATGCCTCACAGTATTGCCATCTTCACAGAAAATAACTAATAAATACGACCTATTCTGGGAACTTTGTGAGCACTTGAATGTGTTAATAAGTGATGAAAAGCCAAAAATATTTCTAAAAGCGGCCATCTGCTCCAATTGCCTGGCTATACTACGCTGCTGTGTTGAAAGATCTTCCTTTGTTGCTGCAGGTACAGGGCAAAGTCATCTCAACAATCTTTCAATCAGAATTCCTGAACATTCACTGCTGCTTCAGATGCTTTTCATCAGAAGATGTTTCTCTTCAGGGCTCTTACAAATAAAAATATAAGGTTTATCTTAAAATGTATCCGTTATGTTTTTCTTTTATGATTCTCACACAACCAGGTTCTTGTATGTTGCAAATATTTTCCTTGGCGTACGACCCTCTTGACATTTGCATATGTGCAAAGTATTTCCATCTGTCAAAATGTTCACTCTTTGAAAGTTATAATAACTGACGATAAGAAAAAAGAAAAAATGAGTTTGTTTTAATTGTATTTAATAATTCAATAAGATTTTAAGGTTTTACACCAGTATGGCAAATTATGTTCTTTACACAAACATAGCAAACACATTTCAACCATTAAAAATGCACTTTGGTGTTTTCATGCACTTTAAAAACACAAACTGCTGTTACACTGTAACAAAACATGACCTGCTGTAATCAGGTTATTGATTAGCTTCTTAATACTGTAAAAAAACAAAACAAAAAAATAGAAAAATATATTGTTATGGTATTAATGTAATTTATTGAAAATGAGAATCTATATACTAAAACAGATCATTTATTTGCCACTGTGGAAATCAGAGTGGACTAAGGAAAAATCATCCAAATTATTCTGTTTATTACAGAAAGATGATGCATATGTTGATGGAGGAGGTGGCGGCTACACGTGCAGCAGAGCCTTGGGAGTTATGTGCTAAGATTTTCTCTCTCCTTGCCTGTGATCTGCTCCAACAGCCTCAGACACACAGCTGAAACCTTGATCTCTATGCAAACACACAAAAAAATCAATCATTAGCACATTAGTTCAGAAAGTCTCCTTATTATTTGAAATAACTAAAGAGTCGTTTTAAGAATGATCACATGTGTACAGGTCAAGTTACTCTAGCATTGCTATAACTACTGAGGTCTCAACTAATAGACAGGCACATACATAAGAGCGGGTAAGAAGGTTAGGTAAGCTAACTGACGACTTAGTCGTTCATTTTATTCAGTACTCATTTTCTTTTTCAGTGCATTTATGCTAAACCATATAATCCTTGGTGGTAATGGCATGGTAATTTCCTTTTTGGTGCTTTGTAATAATCTCCTTGCACATTTATACTCACTTAAGAAGTTGTTCCAGTTCTCGCTTTACCTTCGTCACCACAGGTGGACCCTGATAGGTCAAAGCAGTATAGAGCTGAACAAGTGAGGCACCAGCTCGGATCTTATCCATTGCATCCTGGCCACTGGCCACACCGCCAATTCCAACAATCGGTACCTTACCTAAAACCAAACAAATCTTTATTTCATGGGTGCTCTCATTACTGTAAAAGGGAACGAAATGGAGAAAAAGATGCAGACAGCAACCTTTGGTTAGGTCGTACATTTCGCTGACAGTCTTGGTGGAGAGGTCTTTGAGGGGCTGGCCACTCAACCCTCCAGCCTCAGACTTGTGTGGATCTTGAAGCACCTCTGGCCTGGACACAGTGGTGTTAGACACCATCAAACCATCCACTCCCAACTGCAAACACAGGAGTGCACAGAGAAACGAGGACAGGAAGTGAGTGGCCTGTGTTCCAGCATCCACAGAAGCATTGCTACAGAAACAAGAAGTAAACTGTGCTCTAAAACGATTTTAGTGACATTAACCCATAAACCTAATCACACCATTTTAAACTGGGTAAGCTGTTTCTTTCATCAAGAGTTGCTCTAAATTATTTTGGATCAGAATCTGCAGAATCTTAAAAAAAAAAAAAAACACTTTCTATTTGGCATTTCTGATTTATTTAATGATTTACACACATTTACCTTGAAACATTTTGTTTAGTGTGTTTATTTGATTATGTGCTCATCTTTATTTCTTTGACTGTGCTGACACCGAATACTAGAATATTTAAATATTCTGCCCTTTCAAATACTTCTCACATGTTTTACATGATGTTGCATAAGAAGGCCTCCATTCTATTATTGCCGAGTACTTAAAGTGAAGTTAAAGTCTCATTTCTATTCCTTTACAAAAGCTTTGCAACAAGACATTTTAAACCCCTTTAAAATATTGTCAAATTTGTCTTTCAATTCATCTTAATGTGGATTCACTTACTTTTTCCTTAATGTACAGACAGTTCTCCACAGAGACGGCTTTTATGCAGTGTTTTGTGAATATGTAATTTAAAAGGGAACATTTGACTGCTCTTTTTATCTTATGTTCAAGCATCCTTGGCTGCATCAATGTCTTCAAGCATTTTTTTTTCCAAATACAACAAAGTTAAAGCACTTCCTTTAGAGATGTATTGTATCTCATTCATGTTTACCACTGGGCTTTCGTTGTATGCCAGACAAAAGGCTTTGGTCCATAATGATTTAGAATAGCCGATCATGTACACATGTAGATATTAGACAAACTAAATACACCATAGCTGCTGCCGTAAGATCAAACAAAGTAACAGCCAATTAAATGCACTTCATTATTTGACCACCCCCAAGTGTGTATAAAAGCAGCAGAAGCTTTTCATATTAATTTATTGAATTCAAATCATGACCATTTTTTTCCTTTGTTACTGTAAATAGCCTCATACCCTTAAGAAAGTGGCTGCAGCTTTGCAAAGGGTGTGTGCAGTTTGCATAGGAACACCTGACTTTAAAGACTGGAAGATCTGAGAAGGATAAGACCTGTTAAACTCCACGTTCTTTATTATTGTGAGAGCACAGAAATGCACAATAGTAAAAAAAAAAAAAAACTGATTTTATACAACTGAATAGTTTATCAGATTAAACCTCTACAGACTCATTATTTGCATATATGCATATAGCAAGCGCAATAACATGGCTTCATTGATTGTCGTATAAATATCCAAACCTCAGTAACAACATCAGCAATGTCCTGTTTGTCCTGGGCAGAAAGGTCAGGAGCGATCTTAACCAGGACTGGGGGTTTGCGTTCTTCCTGCAGAGCATCACGCTCCTTCAACACCTGAGCAGAGAGTATGAGGTTGTGGGGAGAGTCAGAGAGAGCTCAAATAACTTCTCTCAAAGATGGAAAACCATCAGAACATGAAGAATTAAAATATCAGTTTCTGAAAAACAATCCTTAAGTTGTTTCTAAACAAAAATCAACTGTTTGTTCAATCACAATCAGAACTGAAAAAAGATACCCTTATTGAGCACAAACTAATCATTTTTGGGAATTTCTAGCTTTCTAGTTTCTATAACTATGCATTATGGTTGATGGAAAATGCTGATCTGCTTTCAAAGATACTTTTTTTGCCTTTTTAAATCAGTATTAATAAAAACCACCAACAAGCATACATTGAGGTCATTGGCCAAAGGGCTTTTTTCACACATGTCACTGCAGAGCGGCATTCATTAAACCCTGCCCTTGATTGTCCTTTAGCTGTAAGGAAAACAGTGTTTGCACCTCACATCTTTACTGAAGCTGCACATACTCAGTGAAATCAACATGCAGGAAACAGAATCAATTCTGCATTGCTGTCAAGCATTTCAACAAAAAAAAAAAGATGCCGATTACAATTAAGATTATGTCAAAGCGCCGCACTGCAAATGGCTACGGACGTCAAGGTAACGCGATGTAATGACTGCGCTTTCAAATCTATACTACTGCCGTTTCTGAAATTGTCCTTATATTAACATGTTTGAAAGCAGATCAATATTCTTCTGATATTTGCTAAAAATCAGAACTACTGGCCATCAGTCCTGCATCAACCCTTTCCACATATCGAAAGGGGGGTGACTTCTTTATTTAAGAAATGTAAGAAATGTTTCTCCTAACATTAACAGCCACTATTTATATGTACAATGCATCCGCAAAGTATTCACAACGCTGCACTTTTTCCACATTTTGTTGTTACAGCCTTATTATAAATGGTATCAAATTAATCTTACAATGTGAAAGAAGTTTGTTTGGGATTATTGTCAATTTATTACAAATAGACAACTAGGAAAGCTCATTTATGTAAGTATTCACAGTAATTGTCGATCCACCGTTGGCAGCAATTACAGCCTCATGTCATATGATGCCACAAACGTAGCAGACCTATTTTTAGGTCTTCTAAAAAGGCACTCCAGGACATTCACAGAGTGGTTCTGAAGCCACGCCTTGGACATCTTGGCTTTGAGCTTTGGGTCGCTGTCCTGCTGAAAAATGAACCGTCGCCCCAATTTAGGTCAAGAGAGCTCTGGAGCAGGTTTTCATTCAGGATGTTTCTGTACATTGCTGCATTCATCTTTCCCTCCATGCTGACTAGTCTGCCAGTTCCTGCTGCTGAAAAACATCCCCATAGCATGATGCTGCCACCACCATGCTTGACTGTAGGGATGGTATTGGCCTCGTGATGAGCCTGGTTTCCTCCAAACATGACGCCTGGCATTCACACCAAAGAGTTCAATCTTTGTGTCATCAGACCAGAGAATTTTGTTTGTTATGGTATGAGAGTCCTGTAGGTGCCTGTCTCAAACTCCAGATTTGTGCATCAAGACAATCCTGTCACGGAAGTCCACAGATAATTCCTTTGACTTGCATGGTGTTTGCACTCCGACATGCACTGTCAACTGTGGGATCTTATATAGAGAGGTAAATTCAGTTTATTCATGTGAATCAACTGAATTTACCACAGGTGGACTCCATTTAAGCTGTAGAAACATCTCATGGATGATCAGTGGAAACATAATGCACCTCAGCTAAATTTTGAGCTTCATAGCAAAGGCTGTGAATACTTGGGTAAATGCGGTTTCTTAAGCTATGTTTATACTTGACGCATTGAACAGAAATCGTGCCCTCTCCGCCCCTGTGCGAGGGCCCCACGCGATGTCACGGCAACTGGTTGTCACTTCTTCATGAACAGAAGAAAGAGAGTAACATAACAGCAAACAATAAAAGGTAAGAGAAATGCGAGATACAAAGTTAGATCGTATGCATTAAAAAGCTTTTTTACTGTTACTGTTTGTTGTATCTAGGTACAGTTTTAGATTCTTTACAAAGAGGTCAAAAAGCGGTTTCCGCTTCATTGCTTTACTCTTATAAATCAGAAACGTTGCAAGAAACAGAATCTCGTTGATTACAAATGTTTTCGATAGTGCACACAGCCATTTTTGTTGTTACGTGAAGTTCTCTTTTACTACAATTCCACTGGTTATCTAGCATATTGTCCCCTGTGTTTTCGAAGAATACTGCAGCAACAGCGGCGAGAATTATAAACGGCTTCAGCGCTTGTTCTGGTTCGCGTGGTGTCAGCAAAGTCCTGTGGGACACCCCGAAGCGTGACTGCAACTGAGCCTTTAGATTTCGATTTGTAAAAATTTGAAACAATCTCAAACAAACCTCTTTCACATTGTCATAATGGGGTATTGAGGAAAATAAATTCATTTGATACCTTTTGGAACAAGGCTGTAACATAACTAAATGTGGAAAAAGTGCAGGGCTGTGAATATTTTCCGGATGCACTGCACTTTTAGCAGAAAGTCAAACATTTATACATGACATTACATTTAAAGATCAGGATTGTGATCTTGTTTTGATCACATTGCGAGAGACATCTGGCCTTTCTGCGGTTTAGAAATGATTTTCCACATTCGCCAACAAACAAAATGATATATTATAAAATCAGGAGGCTGTTTACAAATGGAGGCAAAACTACACAAAATTTTAGTGTCATTAATTAACAAGGTCCACAGCTTTTAAATAGAGCTGCACAATATTAGGAAAACATGAAATTATGATATCACTGTTGAATGGAAATACTGTGATGGAACCATCTTTTTTGTCATCATGCTGTCTGCACCACTTTATTTAGCACCTCAGCCACTAAAATCTAAATCTGGTATAGGCATACATATATAATTATTGACATGTTTTGCTTGTCAAAAATGAATTCATTATTCACAAGCACAGCATGAATTCATGACCATTAAAATGTAAATCCTTTTCCAGATATTGCACCCAATCAGACTTTATATGTGGAGAAAGCTCCATTTTTAAGAGTACTTTCATACACAAGACAGCGACAGTTCATAAATTAGTAACTATTCTGGAAATGTGCTTCAGTTATTATCTACCTAGTAATCCTTGAGTTTTTTTCTACTGGCCATGAAGGCTTGAATCTACTAAACATCCAGCAGGACCTACCGTACGTAATAGCTGGCGGAGTTCAGCCTTTCCCTGCAGATCTCGCAGACCTGGCGTATTAGGGCTGCTGACGTTGACCACTAGGTAGTCAGCAAGCGGGCCCAGAGCTCTCACCCCCTCAGAGTAATCTGCAGCTGCATCCTGGGAAAGCTTGTTCTTCCCCAGGTTGATGCCCAGGGGAAGGCCAGCTGTAAACAAAAGAAGCACATGCAGACATGCAGAGAGGAAGGTTCAGGTAAACACAAACACAGCTTGGATCATTGTACGCATGACTCAACGGGTGCTGATGTGTTAAATGAGCTGCGAGAAATAAAACGTGGGACAAGGGGAGGTCAGGAACATTTAAACACAGCAAGGATTAAAGTGAAATGGAAAGTTGAATCTTCTCTGAAATATGTGCTTAACCTCCTCCAACACAATCCAGTGATTAAAAGCACAGCATCTTGTGACAATAAAATGTTTGTCAGCTATGATGTGTTCGCGTTTCCACAGGTTTAAATAATATGCAGTAACCTAAAGACCATGAAACCACTCACTGTTACGCTGCTCTTGCTGCGTTTCTCCTCTGGCCTGCAGCCTTGTGTGGACTTTTGCTAAACCACAGCTGTTGAATCCGTACCTTGACAAACCACAGAAAACGCACAAAACAGTAATTACTTAAAGTGTCTTACTTACAGACTTACTGTAAAACCACATTAATTTAGATTGTTGCATGAAATAATCTCATGCATATTGTTTAATTAATAACAGAATTAGATGATTTCATTTTAAAATCTTTATAGCACGGGCGTCGCTGAAATCTGCTAAGCTCAAATCAAAGAATAGATAGCAGGTCTCTATAGGCCTGTATATATTTTATACGGGAGGATCAAATACACTAAAGGACGTAGTGTCCACTTTTTCCAAACATACCTGTTAATAATTGCCTGATCTGCAGGGAGTCGAAACACACGGGGTTTAGGATTCCCCTCCTGAGGTTTTGGAGTGATCGTGCCCACTTCAACAAAACCAAAACCCAGTTTGAACAAGCCATCCACAGCCTCGCCGTGCTTGTCAAAGCCTGCCGCAATCCCAACAGGGTTTTTGAACTTCAGTCCAAGTACATTCACTTCCTGTAGATACACACCGGAACACACAACAATGTTTAGTCACCCTGGGAAGAGCCCAGTTTACAGAGGAGACATCACTCCGACTTGCTTACCAGTGATGTAGGGTCTTTGTAGCGGTTCAGAGGAACCAGACCCAGTCCAATCATCTTCACCGCAAACACATGTGCCGTTTCTGGACCCACAAGCCTCTGCAGCAGAGGCATCAGCTGGCTGCCGTAGAAGCGCTCATCTCCAACCACAGTGAGGTAGGAAGCAAACAAAATGCTGCCTGAGCTGATGACCTTCACTGCCTCTTTGAGCTGTTTCTGTTGATGAAACCATGAAAAACGAATTCAAACAGCTCAGTTTAAACTGTTTGTAATTATTTTACAAAAATCCTCATGTTTGCAGTGATCCGTTTTCTGCATTGAACTGAGACAAGCAAACTGATACGTCAAACTGCATGGCCAGTGTCTGTCATTGAACAACATTTTGAAGTGTCTGCTCTAAAACAAAGGTCACTGACCTTTACTTCTAACCCATGTTTAAACTAACAATTTAGTTAGATTGAGAAATCGCCAGATTTACGCGGATATTCAGTTTTTCAGAATGCTAGAATACACTATAGCAGTTTCTGATCTTTTTGATCATTAAGGAGACTTTACACTGCAGTATATTCATACTGTGTTTTTGTCCTTTCGATACATCAAGTACATCTGTATAATATACATCATTCACACATCTTCTGATTGGAATATATCTGACTGAATGCTTAGCTTTGTTTTGTTAGTGCATGCCCAATTTGTAGGACATAGCAGGAGTTTTCTGAGTACAGAAATTAATTAGAACCTACTCTTGAGAAAAAGATAAATCTGAAGTATGCTTAAGGAAAATAAAATGACCTGCAATGTAGCTAGCCCAGGGAGGTTTCCAATTTTATTCTCTCAATAACTGATGGTTAAGTTGGACAAATGGATATTATGTTTTCTAAGTTTAAACTGTTATTTTATAAAATACCCTAGGTTGTGCTACATTTACTAAACTGGAAAAACTGCAGGTACAACGCATATCAAACCACAATTGTCAATATAACAAATTGACTAATCGGCAGACTGATTATATAAAAAACAAAAAAACAATCATAATCACAATTATTTTAGGCATTACTAAAGCCATGATTGCTTAACAAAACTCATCACTGGGTTTGAAAAAACACTGCATGCAAAATAAATGAATTATTGCAAAACAGAATTTGTTAAAATAATTTTAATAAGAAGTGCCAATGGGTTGGAGTTTTGAAAATCTCCATTAGTAAATTGTAGGAAAAGAAATTGTTTGTATATAGAAGACAGCAGCAGCAGAGGTCTGAACATCTGGCCTAACAAAAGCCTGCTTGACTTTCCTCAAGGACCAGCACATTTATAATATATAGATTCACCTAAAGAAAGTAAACAAATTGTGTCTTTTAGACAGTTTCGGGGTCACAACGTTTTACGGTTTCAATGTAAATTTGGGAATTTACATTAATTACCTCAGAATAAACCTTTTGAAATGCTAGATATGTGATCTTGCTTTCATTTGAACGATTTAACCTCTTCCATACATACCTAGGGGTGTAACAGTACACAAATAAGTACCGGAAATGTTTGGTTCGGCACGCACAGGTACTGATCGAATACAGCGTTGTTTTAAAGCTATACACATGGAGTCCCAGCTATCACGAAAGTCTGCTATTTAATGAAAGTCAAAGTTTATTTTTCAGTGAGGATGGAGAAAGAAGGTTTGTCAGCATTTTTCAATACTTGACTAAATTGGTTATCAAAAACAACTTCAAGACAAATGTAAACACAACTGGTACTGAAGAAAAATCAGCTAAGGTCCAAATCTTGCTGCCTGTAGTATCATTCAACCAATCTAAAATGCTGGACAGCAGCAGACATGTTGGCAGGATTCCCTACAAGAAATCCTTCAGTGGTGCTTTCACGGACAACTCGTACACTGGAGTTTCTATATAATAAATCAACTTCAAAGCAATGTAAAAAATAAAATAAAATAAAACAATCTGTATCAAATATCACCACAGCCCAATTTAAAAATTCGTTCTCAGTTTTAAGGCATTTAATGGATTTGGGGGATATCTGATGTTTCAGTATTTGACCCGCTAATCAGCAATCGGAGCAGAGCAGGGGGAAAAACGCTCTGGCAAGCTCTACCTGATTGATTGGTGCATCTCTAATCTCTTTTTTTTTTAAATAAATAAAGTCCAAGGAAATCCTTTGAAGAACTTTAAGCCTGGAGAGCTATCGACCAACGACACTTTAAAATTAAAAACAAAAGTGCAGCCCAGACATTTTATTTTGTTATTACATTTCAAGCTGAACCTATGTACACTGCTCAAAAAAATAAAGAGAACACTAACACATCCTAGATCTGAATGAATGAAATATTCTCATTGAATACTTTGTTGTCAGCACATTCAACTTTGTACAGAACAAAGTCAGACAAAAATCATCAATGGAAATCAAATTTCTTAACCAATGGACGCCTGGATTTGGAGTCACACACAAAATTAAAGTGGAAAAACACACAACAGGCTGATCCAACGTTGATATAATGTCCTTAAAACAAGTCAAAATGAGGCTCAGTATTGTGAGTGGCCTCCACGTTCCTGTATGACCTCCCTACAACGCCTGGGCATGCTCCTGATGAGACGGCTGATGGTCTCCTGAGGGATCTCCTCCCAGACCTGGACTAAAGCATCCGCCAAGTCCTGGACAGTCTGTGGTGCAACGTGACGTTGGTGGATGGAGCGCGACATGATGTCCCAGATGTGCTCAATCGGATTCAGTTCTGGGGAACGGGCGGGCCAGTCCATAGCTTCAATGTCTTCATCTTGCAGGAACTGCTGAGACACTCCAGTCACATGAGGTCTAGCATTGTCCTGCATTAGGAGGAACCCAGGGCCAACCGCACCAGCATATGGTCTCACAAGGGGTCTGAGGATCTCATCTTGGTACCTAATGGCAGTCAGGTTACTTCTGGCGCGGCCCTCCAAAGAAATGCCAACCCACACCATTACTGACCCACTGCCAAACTGGTCATGTTGAAGGATGTTGCAGGCACCAGATCTCTCTCCACGGTGTCTCCATACTGTGTCCCCTCTGTCACATGTGATCAGTGTGAACCTGCTTTCATCTATGAAGAGCACAGGGCGCCAGTGGCAAATTTGTCAATCCTGGTGTTCTCTAGCAAATGCCAAGCGTCCTGCACGGTGTTGGGCTGTGAGCACAACCCCCATTTGTGGACGTCAGGCCCTCATACCATCCTCATGGAGTCGGTTTCTAACCGTTTGTGCAGACACATGCGCATTTGTGGCCTGCTGGAGGTCATTTTGCAGAGCTCTGGCAGAGCTCCTCCTGTTCCTCCTTGCACAAAGGCGGAGGTAGTGGTCCTGCTGCTGGGTTGTTCCCCTCCTACGGCCTCCTCCACGTCTCCTGGTGTACTGGCCTGTCTCCTGGTAGCGCCTCCAGACTCTGGACACTACGCTGACAGACACAGCAAACCTTCTTGCCACGGCTGGCATTGATGTGCCATCCTGGAGGAGCTGCACTACCTGAGCCACTTGTGTGGGTTGTAGAGTCCGTCTCATGCTACCACGAGTGTGAAAGCACCACCAACATTTAAAAGTGACCAAAACATCAGCCAGAAAGCATTGGTACTGAGAAGTGGTCTGTGGTCCCCACCTGCAGAACCACTCCTTTATTGAGTGTGTCTTGCTAATCGCCAAAGATTTCCCCCTGTTGTCTATTTCATTTGAACAACATGTGAAATTAATTGTCAATCAGTGTTGCTTCCTAAGTGGACAGTTTGATTTCACAGAAGTTTAATTTACTTGGAGTTATATTGTGTTGTTTAAGTGTTCCCTTTATTTTTTTGAGCAGTGTATATCTCACTAATACAATCTGCAGTCGCTTTAAGAAGGACAAACTGCACATATTGTTAAGCTTTGCATACTTTTTAGTTTTTAATGTGCCTCGTGAGATGTAATAGATAGAGAACGATTTAAAAAGGTGTTGACTTTAGAAGAATAACCTTTCAAGGAAGGTGCTGGTTGCCATAACGATGACTGACAAAGGGAGCTAAATAAAGTCCAGAATGCCATTTTTTTTTTTCTCAAAGCAATAGCTGAGAGCTTTGCTTAGTCTTTGACATTAGAAATTTATATTTGACCCACTATCCTACTAAATCAGAGCTTCTAAATAAACCTGTGTAACTTGTTTTTATAGGCGAAATAAAGCAGTGTGTTTACTGCATGCCTGCTGTTTTAGAGCAAACAGACAGAGCGAGTAAACGGAAACACGTGTTTACTTCAGGAACATCTAATTCAATGAAAAACCAAGTTTTGCTACATTGTTTAAATTTACCTTCCATCGTCCCGCCATGCACGCAGCTGTGTCACAGCATCAAAGGACACGGGATTGTATTTCCTGCATGTTACACAAACGCTCGCGCTTCCTCCACATCTTCTCGCGATGCTTACGTCACAAGCCTACAATCTTGATCCAATCAAGTTACTGAGGTCTTCCACATGAAAGGAGAGGCATATTTATGTAATTAAAGTACAAAAAATTGTTTTTTTTATTCATGAGAGTTATCAATGTGATACATACCGCACTAATATACAATAAATGTATTATAAAGTCATAAATTTAGTTCAGAAAATATTAGTGGTCTGCTAAAGGAAAGAAAACCTGAGTCACCTTGAGTGGCGTCAAGAGACTCCTTCACTTTGCATCTTGTTTGAGTGGCTGCACTGATTTTCCTAAAGTATTTAGAACATATGCAGAGGTTTTCTTTTCCTGGAGGAAGTTCTCTCATTTTCATACAAATGATTGAAGGCATCTGGCTCAGTAGAAGGTCCAGCCACAGTGCCAGCAGCACAACAGTAGACATGTTATTCCAAGCTTTTATCTTGTTATGGATCTCAGCTGGATGCCTGTCTTTAACCAAAAAGTGTGACACCTGCCCGGGCGACAACCTGACAGCAACATGCGAGTTCGTTTGGAGAAATGTCTGCTTGGAGTTTGTGGAGGAGTTGAAAACTTGGTACCAAGCGAGAAACAGCTGTGAGGAAAGAGGATGGAAGCTGCTGGATGTGCTGAATAGGCCAATCCATATGTTCCTGAGCGACATTACCAGAGAGAAAAACACCAGCAGCTTCACCTGGTGGGTTGAAAAAGGGGTCCAAGCTCATCACAGGGATCCCTTCCCAGGTGAGTAAAATAATTTTGCTTGTCTGTAGTTTATTTCCACTGCATAAGTGAAAAAAATGTCCCCTTATTTAGTCTGGCCTTCGCATATATATGGCTCCGAAAATCGGCTCTTCAAGTTGGTTTACACATTGTTGGTAAATTCTGTAAAAAAAGAAAATGATAAACTATAATTATGGTCAAATTAAAATTAATTACAAGGTATAATATATAAATAATTTGATCTTTACCAGGTTGAAACTTTCAAATCTAAATTCAACTTTATAGACTGTTGAGTCTGGCTCCACAGACTCTACAGTGTCGTTATAAATTTAGCATAGATGAAGCCAAATTGGTGTTTTGTAAAAAAAAAAAAAAAAACAAGGAGCACACCCAAAAAATATTTAAACCTAGGGAATTTAATATTAATTAAAACATAGTAAAATAGTAATAGAGATCATGGATACAATAAAGGAGGTGGCTGTCTTTTCTTTTGGTAAAGGCATGTCAGGGTTTCATTTGAATTTTCATCATCAAGGCTTTAACATCTTAATTTAAATATTTTTGAATACGTTTTCGCTGCAGGGAAAAAAGGTCCTTATAACATAATTTGTAACTTAATGAAAAAGAAACCAACTTTTATATAAACTGAGCAAAATGCAACAAGCCAATTTACTATCTTACCTTATTCTGAAGTTGCTGAAACAGTCCCAGGTAACAAATAGTAGAGATGACTTTAAGTTTCATCTAAACTACTCATAAATGTGTTTGAAAAGTGAATAGTGGAAGATGTGCAGATTAAGATTGCATACATTTATAAATGTACTTGAAAAATCTTTAGGGTTGATCAAATAGACTGGCCAAGCCTGAAATCTAAGGTCTTTTTGTGTAGGTTATTTTTTATAGAACAAAAGAGCATAACAATCTTGAGGCTACATAAGTATTATGACTTGTCAAGATGAAACAGTAATAATAAAGATGTCAATGCGTGTTTGGAGGGATGGCTTTCACAAAATGAGCACATAAGATTCTGCAAATGATACAGACAAAAACAGACAATTGAAAGACATTACAGAGGTTTGAAAATGTGTGCTTTAACCTAATATAAAATTTGGATACTATTTAACTGATTCGCTTCTCCTTTCAGTGTTAATTTTCATATTACATTTAGGATGTTGGGCATTTAACTTCTTTAACATTATATTTGCAGTTTTATGCAGATCAACCAAGTGTAAATTACCCAAAACTCTGCTTGGAGATGTTTTGCACCTGTTTTAACAACCAATTGGCTCCTGTATATATCTTACTGTGAGGAAATTTAGTTCTGTGATCTCAATAAATAATATCTACAGATGGGACACACCATCCAAACTTCTTTTGGTTTGATCAGGAGTCGTAATCTCTCATATTTCATACTAGTCGACTGGCACAAACTTGCATCAGACCCACAGTCAATAGAAACAGGGTGAAATATACAACTAAATTAAATTATAGATATGGTGTGATTTTCTCATTATTTTCTTCAGAGTTCAAGGAAATAATTAACTACCAACTGAATAAACCTACCACCCAATGATAATGTACATAGCTATGAACTAGTTTGTTTACGAAACTGAAGTAGGTTGGGATAAAATGGCAATGCACTGTTACAAAATGGTGGTATGAACTAGTGAGGTGACGAATTGACCCATGGCCTAAATTACTTGGTACCGCTCATTTAAATCCCAACTAATGTTGGCCAAAGTGCTTCAGGGTTTAAATTGTTGGTCTGTGCCTGGTGACAGTAACTCATTGGTTGTTCAGATAAGTGTTCCAAAGCCTAACTTTATGCAAAATCTTTGTTTGTGCACATGTGTTTTTACTTAATCCCATAACTCCAAACATTCAATTAAACCCAAAATTATCCAGACCCCCGGCAGATTTAGATTTAAAGTTATTTTTATTCAAAACGTTTGTGGCATGAAATGAGACACACATAAATATTACATATATATCAAAATAATGAAAAGAGTATCTTTAAAAAAATGTTGATCCATTGTTGTTTAGATTTTATCAAGAAAATATGCATGTCAAAACGTATTCACATATTTTAACAATAAATTGAGGAATCTTATTTGCCACTGTAACAATCAAACCCTTCTTATAATTGCTGTGCTGCTTTTTGAATGTTTCCACTTTGTTTTAAATAATTTATCTTTGGTGATGAGCTCAAAATTTTCTTTGATTGGAAGGCCTCTTTGCCATGGTCCTAATATTTAGCTCCCTCAACAGCAAAGCATTAATGTTGTCTTGTAGTCAGAAGAAACATGTTGGTGAAATTTAATGACTTCTTTAATTCTAAATCTACCAAAAGTATAATGTTAAGCTAAACTATATTAATTTTGAAACACGTAGTCCTGAGATCTCCAAAACTTTAACAAACATACTGTACTGAACCTTATGCTTGTATTCTGCCCTCTAGTGGATTAGCTCAGTATGGAGGACCAAAAGGGACAAACTAAAATAAAAAATATCATGAAATAAATCAACGTGGATGTCCCATGAAACAAATAAATGTACTATTAAATGTCCTATTACATAACTAAATAATCTATTTATTTTCTAATACATCATTAAATAAATATACCATTAAATTGTGAAATGCACAACAAAATTATTAAATATCCTATTGAATAATTAAGTATACCTTTAAATGATTAAATAAAAATGTCATTTTTAAAAAATCTATTATTTTAAAAATGAATAAGATTATTTCACTTTATATTTATTTCATGGCTCCCATGCAGCAGTGTCATCATGAAATAGTTTAAACTTTCAATTTCACCCATCAAACTCAGAGCGCGGGATTAGGGCAGCTTCTCAACAGACCGTGACATCTGATTGGCTGCTTCACACAGCAAGTCAAGACAGCTTCTTCCAAGTTTGCTATGACCCCGAGGTTAAGGTACATTTATTTCATGGGACATTCACATTTTTTTTTTTTATTATATGATATATTAATTAATTTAATTTTGGCCCTTTTGGCCCTCTATATTTGAGAAGTGGTCTGTGGTCCCCACTCTCATTTAACAGTGAGTTAATGAGGGAAGGATTTAATGAGCATTTGCTTCTTCCTACTCATTTTGAACTGAATAAGATTATTATTCTTTTTTCACATTAAATTTGTTGTTTAACTGTTACAAATAAAGATCTCATTCATCCAAACATGATTTTGTGAAAAGCATAGAGTAAAAAGTTCAGTTCCTAATGTACAACATTTTGTGACTGTTATCAGGTCTCAAGGGTTTAAAAACAGAAAAGGAGGAATCTTTAAAGGAACTGTGCACATACATGAAGCTCAATCCTTTTCAGCTCCTAACATCCAACTGCAGCAAAAGACGAGGATTTCTCTGCAGGCATAGTATGTGGAGGCTCCCAGCCAAGTGTTACCTTATCTCCGCAGCCTTTCATTTTATGCTTAAATCAGAATTAGAAAGTATTTATCACCTATGTGTTGCTTGACATTGTATTTAAATGCTAACACGCATACATTTTTCTTAAAGCTATAATGTCTCCATCAAGTTTAGAGGTAAGAGATATATCTTTCACTAGAGGTAAAAATCTGTGAGGATCAATTTTAATGTGTTTGTTTTGCTCATGTTTTCTCTTCAGCATACAGAAAACTCCAGAGTTACAGTTAGATCTCGTAAGTTAGGTTCTTCTATTACATCTTATTGGTAGGCTGAACTATGTCCGATGTGGAAACAACTATGTGTTATTTCCACATCTGGCTGACAAATAAATAAATTCCTTTTTATTTCAGGGACCAAAAGGGATTTACCTGAAATGCGTCAAAGTGTCAACAGCATTGATGTTCTACTGAAGGTGAGGCAAGACTCTTTTATAAACACTAAATGAAGAAAGTAATTGAATTTTTGAGTTTAAATATTTCCATAGTATAACATCATAGCATATGCTGTGTTTCTGAGGTAGCATGCACAAACACAACTGACTGTCATGGAAACAACTGCAGGAGGGCCTAGTGATACAGACAGGGTAGGAGTTTTTCTTAACTACAATTGTTTTTCATAATAAATACCTTGTTTCATCTTCTCACTGTCTTCTAGTGTGTCAAGCTTTCTCTTTCTTTCTTCTTACAGGACAGTTTTATTGATATTTTGTTAATAGGCACCCAACAACTGGACCGTACTTTTGCTTTAGCAAACCCTGACACCATCGACTCCATCATCAAGTGTAGCAAAGCCATCTTAAGTCTGTCATTAGAAAAATGTGGTTTTCAACACAACACAAATAAAGTATGTTTGTTTGCTGTCACTAATAAACATAAAGATATTGTGTTAAGTCAGATGTTTATCAATTTCTCTTTTTACCAGGGTTTGTTTGACAAGGTATTTCAGATCATTAAAATAGCTTCTCTGCTTGGGGTCAACACAACAACAGTCAACAAGTCACCATCGGGCACCGTCTATACAAGCGTGTAAGTATCGTCTCCCTTTTCCTACTTTTGTCTTATCTAAATAGCTAAAATCAGATTTTTCTTCAATCAGCTACAAACCTACGAACCTCAACAAAGCAGTGCTGGGTTCAGAAGAAGATGGGGGGATAGTTAAGCTACCCTCGTTCTCAGCAATGGAATCAAGGATTGGAAAGTACGACTCTGTTGTCGCACAGGTCTGTTTGAATCACCATCACGCATGTTTTTTCTCTTTCCTGGTATCTGTAACAGAGACTCTGTCTTATTTTTAGATGGCTACATTCTCAAGCAATCCCTACCCTTCTACGGACAATATAACAGGAAATGTTTGCAGCATTTTACTCAGTGATGGAAAATCTGAGATTAAGCTGGATAATCTGACAGAAATGATTGAGGTAGGCCATTCTGAAAAAATAAATTTCCTGTAATTGAAGAGCACGTTTGCATGTTTTAATCTCACGAACTGTGCATTGCATACAGACCCACCTGTCTGATCACGTACAGAATAATACAAGTAATAATATTTATTTATTTTATATGCTTCTTATCATGAGAATGCCTTTTCTGCCTCTGGTTTCCTCAGATCTTTTTGCTCCGCCCCAATAATTCAGCTCTGACCAGCACCTCCGTTGTGTTGACTAAAGACAAAAAGTCAGTATCTCAGCTTAATGTCTCTGACCCTGAGATGACCATCTTATTTAATGCCAAACCCAGCATCAATGTGTCACTGGCTGTTTACTTGTCTTACGGATCACCTCCCAACTCCACACATTTCTACAACACAACCATTTTGAGCCACACAGGTAAACATCTCTAGCATTTGCACCAACCTTTGCTCTTTGTGGTTGAAATTTGATGACAGACTGACATATTTTGGCTTCAGAGGACTATCGCTGGTTGATAACACCAGAGATGTTACAGAACACCCCAGGGGTTTGGTATGTGGACACCAGACTTGTAAATTTCACATTGGAAACAGAGGTGACGCTGACCATCACCACATACATTAGCAAGTGCCTTTACTGGGACACTGTGAAACTGGAATGGAGTAAAGAGGGTTGCAGGGTATACACACCATTTTGGATCTTCATGTGCATTCATATTTTTGTTTCAGCATTTGATGCATAGCCTACTAAGCCGTGATGCATGTTTCTGTCATGCAGGTAGGGGGGAAAAGCACTCCAGAGATGACACATTGTCTGTGTAACCACCTGACTCTCTTTGGGAGCTCCTTCTTTGTGATGCCAAACTATGTTGATGTATCTCGCACAGCAGAGCTGTTTGCCACAGTGAACGAGAACTACGTGGTTTTGGCCTTATTGTGTGCTTTCTATGGTCTTTATCTATTCACACTGCTGTGGGCCTGTTATGCTGACCGCAGAGCGAGCTCTAAGGTCAGACATCTGTCAATAAATGAGTGTGCTTTTAACTATATATTTTGAATGTTCAAAATTAAAGAATTTAATTTGGAATAAATACTTTCATATCACAAGAATTAAGTCTTTCTACTTATACATGTAACTGTATTCACTACGACCTATTTTTTATGTTTATCAGAGGAAGATAACTCTGCTGGAGGACAATCACCCAGGAGCTCAGTACAAGTACCTGATTGGGATCCAGACGGGACATCGCAGAGGCGCCGGCACTTCTGCTAATGTAAAACATTTCAGTTTACAGACAGAAATATGATTTACTTTGTTATTTAAAAAGATGAATATAAACAATTTGTACAGACTCCATCACAGACAACACTTAGATATACGTTTCCAAAAAATGTCACCAGATATACAGTTCATGAAACATAAATAAAAAAATGACTGAGGGATTTTAAATTAATCTAAATTCTATTCTTTTTCTACAAGGTCACAAAAGCACTGCAAATTTTAAAACTGAGGCATTTCATTGTTTTATAGGGAAATCGGCAAGTCAGTGATTACGATACTCTTATTGTAATACTTTTGAACTCCAGTCAGTCCATTGTAGTGACACACAGACAGGGAACATTAAGAACTTAATTTAGTTGAGAAAGCAATTCCCCAATGAGTAAATAATTATTTTTAAGAAATTCAATGGAGGCCCATTATTGACACCCCATGAAGTCATGTCAAATAAATGTAACTGAAAAAAAATTGTAATGGAAGTTAGTTGTTTTGGTGTCGAGAGACTTTTAATTAGTAATCAGTGAACTCCTGCGTCTCTGTTCTCTTTGGTGTAACACCAGGGTCCGTTTATCTTAACTTTAAAATGTGAAAGACAAGCGAACCTGCTATTCAAGCGAGGTAGATGCGTCTCCATCTTTATAAACAGTAAAATGCTGCAAAAAAAACATACTTGCCTAAACTTTCCCATATTTACAGCAGACAAAATGGGCCATCTGGGGCCAGAAAGTCTGCATAACAATCATTTAAGTCAATTTCAAGGCTTTTCCACACATACTAGTATTGATTTTGAATCTATTTATCTATATATTTATCTATTGTTACTCTTGTTTGAGTTACCTAACCAGCATAATCAGATTAGAGAAACTGAAATTGCCATTTTTTATTTTAACCCCCTCATTGACACAAAGATACACCACAGTAAATGACTGTGCCACAAATTAACCTACTAATTGTCCCGAGAATAAATATTGCTAGTCAAATCAATTTGCGAGGCCTTATATGGTTTGGTTAAGGTTCTTACTACATACTGGCTGAGCTGGTGTGGTTCTTTAGGTATGCATCACGTTTGACATTGACGTGTCACCTCAGTGCTACTGCATCAGTTCCGATTGCTGTCCTGCAGGTCACTGTGAACCTGATTGGCACAGAAACAGAGAGTACCATACACACCCTCACCGATCCAGACAAGCCGGTGTTTGAGAGAGGATCTTTCGATATATTCCTTTTGTGCACGCCCTTCCCACTGGGAGAACTGAAAAACCTTCGCCTGCAGCATGACAACTCGGGAGGTCACCCATCATGGTAACACGGACAGAGCTTTATAAACAATAAATCTTTCTGTCTTATTTGTACTAAAGTAATAATTTTTAAAAAACTGTTTCTAGTAGCTATTTCAAACACTTTGCCTAGAAATCAGTATTTAATGATTTTTTTGTCTCATGTAAGGTATGTTAGCAAAGTGACCATACAGGACCTTCAAACAAAAAATGTTTGGCACTTCTTCTGTAACTGCTGGCTGAGTTCTGACCAAGGAGATGGCATGACCAAGAAAACTTTCAATGCTGCCAAAAGCAATGAGATTGCCAGCTTCAGGTCAGAATCTGTGTTCCTTACACTGAAAGCATCTTCCTTTGCTCTTGCAAAAGCCATGTTTAACTGTGTTTTCTTTGGTCAGGAACATTTTCCAGAGCCGAACATCGACCGGTTTTAGGGATGAACACATCTGGGTGTCCATCGTGGATCCTCCCTCTCGCAGCCCCTTCACACGAGCTCAGAGGGTTTCTTGCTGCATGAGCCTGCTCCTGTGCACCATGGCCATCAACATCGCCTTCTGGAACATTCCTGTAGATCCAAATTCTCCTGTGCTCTTCTCACTAGGTGGCTGCAGAGCTTTTATCTATTTAGCTTAATGGTCTGAGGAGCAAAGTTTTATGCCCTAAGGAAAAATACTCTTTAAGAGACTTTTGAAAACTAAATGGAAACTACAACCTAAGGTCCCTGATATGACAAGCATGTGCATTTCAAATTATTTTAGTCTGCTTTCTCATGGCATGCAGTGGTATTTCTAATACCTTTGCTTAAACAAATTAAGCATTTGAACAATGAAAATGTTTAATAGAGATAAGCTGCAGCAAGACCACAATAAGGGACAGAAATAAGATCTACAGCAAGGTTTGCACAAACAGCACTTGAAAAGGCATTTGTTGGTGTTTTAAAATAATTTTTTTAAATATGTCAAACACAGTGTTTGCCCATCAGCAATAACAAGAAAAAAAGAAGCCTTTAATGGATGTTTCGTGTCCTGTTTCTTTCCAGTGGCGCACTATATTTTTAATTTAGTCACAAAATATATATACGGTAATAATTATTAACAATTTCACCCAAAAAGGTAATAACAACAGATGAGTGTTGACATAGCCATTTCTTATGGTCCTCTTAATTAAGCTACATATCTTTCTCAATTAGATCATAATTAAAAGAAAAAAACAGTTGATGAAGTAATCTTTTAAAAGAACGAAAAGAGTTGGCAAAAAACGTTGTTACAGCCACAGGTTCTGTTGCACTTTCACTCTTTGCTAAATGCTAGCTTCATTAATGTAGCTACTTTGTGGACAAAAGTGCTGACTGAAAGACAGAATTAAAACACTAAATATCTATACAATATTTAATGCCTAGCCTATAATGTGGTAATCCTTATCAATTACCAACAGGGGAGGAGCCCTGAAATATGAAAATAGCTTCAGTGGCTGAGTAGATTTTGGGTTTTCCTGAAGCAGTCGCCATTTTGTAAAGCCTGTAAAACTACCTAAGTCACACTGTTGACATAGACCATTATACAACAGGCATGAATTTGTATGACCTACTCAACTGAAGATTTAGGCAATTTGACAAGAGGTGGCTAGAATAATGAAGAGATGATTTAGGCAAAAAAATCCTTTTTTTAACCAAACATTACATTATTTTAGGAAGGCGACAATAGACAACTTCCAACAGTCTTATTTATGCTTTCTGTTTGTCTTTTAGGAGCCAAAGTTTATAAACTAGACAAGCCTCATCTCTGTGTATCTAAAGCTAGTGGAATTGACTGAAAAGTTGGTTAGAAGAAACCAAAATGTGCAAATAGGTTTTATATTGTTTGCTCACAGTTAAAATATATGGGATACTTATAGTATTTTGTGGTTTAGAATTGTATTTCTTGATGCACGTTCTCTTGCAGACTTCTTTATAGTAAATAAAAACATAGATGGAGGATTTCACTTCATGTAAAATTCACACTGTTCATCTGATAAAATGGAAAATCTCAATATAGCAGTACAAGACATCCATCAGTGTCTTTTTATAGTATAATCTGATTTTAAGTTGTCACGTTTCAAAATATTGGTACTGATTATTTTAATTTGCCATGGCAAGATAAGTTTATGTGGAAAGCCCTATTCATAAACAAGACAATTCAAAGTGTTTTACTGAAAACTGGTACATTAAAAGAAAAAATAAGTGAAGACAATAAATAAATTAAAAACATCAGCATTTAAACAGTGGTATGATATAAACAAAGAAGTTCTAAAATACACATTTAAAACAGATTAGATGACTCGACAATGGAACCTAGAGGAGCCCAACACATGATCCTTGCAAATTACCAAATAAAACAAAGTCCCAAAATAGCAAGAATCTCACAGGTAAGTATGTTGTTTATATTTATCGGTGTGTATATTTTGCTCCAGGGTCCTTACAGATGAGTTGGCAGGATGTCATGGTTGGTGTGCAGAGTGGTCTCCTCATGTTCCCAATAAATATCCTCATCATAACCATTTTCCGAAGCATCCGACCTCGCATTGTTTCAAAATCCAAAAAAGACGACCCTGATGAGATATTCAAACCTCCCTCTGTCACCATACCAACTATTCTGAAGGTGAGTTTTGTGTTGTCAAGATCAGACTTCACCTTATTGTTAAAGTCAGTTAAATGCATATATTTAATTTTGTTTTACTGTAGGAAACCGAGCAGGTAATTTCTCTGGTGAGCATGAATCCCAGGAACAAGATGTCCGAGATACTCAGGCTAGAGGCTTCCTATGACCTCTTACCAGCTTTGAACAGGCTTCACATGCTTATCCAGTATATACAAGGTACTTTTTGTAATTTGGCAGAAATATTTTTAGCAATATAACACATCCGATGTCAGAAAAGGTTGAAAATGTACAGAAATACATATGCTTTTAAATAAAAATGAGATCAGCTTTTCAGAAAGACAGACAAGGAAAAAAAAATTCTATCTGCAGCAAGAAAATAAATAAAACTATTTAAAAATGCATTGATGTTTAGGAATAAATTAGACATCCAAGGTTATAAATATATATTATGGCCAGTACCAAGCAAACAAAGCAGAATACATCCTGCTTCCAGCCCCATTTGTTATTTTGGCTTAAAAAATGTAATCATGCATAAAATGTTTGAAAAATTAAGCAAATACATGTTTTATGTTGGTTTTAACCAAATAAGGATCAGGAACACTTTTATGTTTCATCTAACTGTAACTGGTTAGAATAAATGATATATTTATATATATATAATTACAGTAATATTTTTTAAAACAAAATGCCTTAGCACAGACATGCCTCAGAGAGAATTGTAATTACAAGTTGGTACTTATATAAACCCTCCACAGGTGAGAGTGAGAGCGACAATCACTGGGTCTACTGTAGCAAGTTCCTCCTGGCAGCTCTGTGCCACCTCCTCATGAACCTGGAAAAACTGGATGCAAAGAACTTCTCAAGTCAGGATGAGTACCAGCAGGTTCTCAATACCACCAACCTGCTGGTCCGTAAGGCTGAGATGGTCTTCAGCAGTCACCTGGCCAACTGGTCAGCCCACTCACGCATCTGTTTACAAGTTCTTTCCTGTTTTCTGTCATTCATTATCTTTTCTTTTTTTCTTTTTTTTGAACAGCCCACAACCTGTGAGGAAGAAGAAAAAGACACCAACAGGTTTCAAGCTGCCCTGGTGGTGTGTATTCATTGGCTGGTTCCTGTTGGTCTCCATCAGTGGGATATCCACGTACTTCACCCTGTTGTATGGCTTTCAGTACGGCAAAGAGAAATCCATTAAGTGGGCCTTGTCTTTGGGCCTGTCCCTTTTTGAGAGCATCTTCATACTGCAGCCTCTGAAGGTGGGTCTTATTCAAAAAAACGTTCTAGTTCCAAGATGTTGCACTTATTTAACACATATAGCCTGGATTCAGTTTTCAGTTCAGTTTTATTTATATAGCGCCAATTCACAACACATGTTGTCTCAAGACACTTCACAACAGTCAGGTTCATACATTCCAATTAATCCTAACCATTGAACAGTGCAGTCAAAGTTAGTTATTTATTCAAATTGGATAAAACGTTTTTCTGTCTAAGGAAACCCAGCAGATTGCATCCAATCAGTGACTTGCAGCATTCACTCCTCCTGGATGAGCATGTAGAGACAGTGGACAGTCACTGGCGTTGACTTTACAGCAATCCCTCATACTGAGCATGCATGTAGCGACAGTGGAGAGGAAAAACTCCCTTTTAACAGGAAGAAACCTCCAGCAGAACCAGAATCAGTGTGAGCGGCCATCAGCCACAACCGACTGGGTGTTTGAGAGAACAGAGCAGAGACACAAAGAGAACAAAGACGCACTGATCCAGGAGTACTTTCTATGGGAAGGAAAAGTAAATGTTAATGGATGTAGCTCCTTTAGTCGTTTCACCTTGAAAGAAAGAACAGATAAACTCTGAGCCAGTTTTCAAGGTTAGAGTCTGAAAGAGAGCATATAGAGTTAGTCACAGTTAAGCTCAGTCAATCGACATGTCTAGGAGAGAGAAAGGGTTAAACACTAAAAGACAGGGCTATGTGGATCATCGGTAGAGGGTGAGCATTAAGTTGTTGCCAGCAGAAGCTCGGACGATTCCCCTCTCCAGAAAGGTGTCACAGGCAGACACAGAGCCAGACCAGGTGTAGCTTCTAGGAAGAGAAAAGAGAGAACAAAGTTAAAAGCTGAAATAACAGCAAATAATACAAAATTGGAGAGTAGTGTGAGAATGTAGCAAAGTGTTTTTCCAGTGTTTTTCTTTCTGTGAGCAGAATGTTTCTGAAAGATCTTACTGACATGTTTTTGTTCCCAGGTGATAGGTGTTGCTGTGTTCTTCGCCCTCCTGCTGAAACCTGTGGCTGTGGAGGAGACTGAAGAAGCAGCACAGGTGCTGTTAGGTAAGATGAACATTAATGTAGGATTTTCTCAGTTTTTGTGGCTTTTAAGAAAATATAGTGGATAAAACTGTAGTGTCCGAGTGCTGTTTTCTTGCGTGATGTAAGATGGCTGTAGTTACTGTAGTTACACTAGTTTTTAGTGTTCATCTCCTCCCTGTGATGTTGCTTTGTGCCGTGTGCAATTGGTTTGTATGATTTTTGTAGGGATGCACCGATATGGTAATATAGCTATTATGGTTGATAACAGACATTTACCGATATTATATATATTTCCCTACCCTTTTGAGACATTGCTTTTCTGCTTCTCTTAAACAATCTCCAGCAATCCTGCACTGCATCTCTATCACTGTCACATGACCAAACATCTCCCAAAACACATACACAAACAGCAACAAGATGGAAATAAACATCTGTTATTAATATTGGTCAAGTTTTACTTATTAGACCAATACCGATATGCTAAAATGGACTAACATTGGCCAATATCAACATTAATGTCGATCTGTCGTACCACCCTGATTTTTTATCTGTTAATCATTCTATCGAAATATAAAATAAAGCATATTTATTTATAGTACTAACATTATTCATGCACTTAATTATGTCTTGCATGTAAGAGTAACTGCTGGTGAGCAGAGAAAATGTTTTTAGCATCTTTACTGTTTTAGTTCAGGTTGATATGCTGTGTTTCCACATCTGGAGGGAAACTGTTGCAACTGTAAAGCATCCTTAGGCAACTGTACCACATCTGGTCAGAAGGGACTCAAAATACTTAGAATTTCTTAAAATAAATTAAAAAAGCTCCTTTAAAAAGTCCTAGTGATTATCTGAAAGTAGTGTTTCTTCTGTTTTGGTTGGAAAAACAATTTTTCCATTTATCAGCTTAGTTAGTTTGGATTAATTCACAACAAAGGGTAGTCCAATTCAGTTGAAGAACTTCAAAATTAGCAAAGCCACTAAGACAAACCAGCCCCTTTATTTCCAGCTCAGTCAAGCTTTGTTTAATTAAAATTCAGTTCTGGACCTAATATATAAAGTGGATTTAAATAACGTTTTTTGAAACAAATTTATCTACATTTATCTACATCTACATTATCCTGGTTAATGTCTCAGTGTGAAGTCTGAGTGGCATGTCTTCTCCAGTAGGTGGGACCGTATAGCCCCTCTGCCCCCTCTATATTTGGCGCTCTCACATAGAGTATTTTTGTGTTCGGCTTTTCACTTCAGAGATGATGTTTTCATAAAATATATAATACTTTATGTAACCAAAACTGAAATAGAAATCTTGTGATGGACGAATTGGCTTTGAACCAACATGAGATACCTTCTAAATGTAATTTGACTTACAAATAATTTATTCATGTTTCATAAAGCAGCCAGGGGTTGCCTTGACATTTCATTTTAGGCTGACTGCAGAGAGCTCTTACATAAATGTGCCTATCACACTGAAAAGAAATGAAATAAAAATGTTGCGCAACTTTTATTGAGCGACCCAATTCACATCAAATGATTTCCCCCTGTTAAGTATTATCAGTGCACACTTGGTTCCTTAGAGAGCTGAAGTGTTATGAGAGCTGAGGTGGTGTCCTCTCTGTTTCACAGAGCAACAAGACAGATGCAGGCGGTACACCGGCAGAGATGTGCTGTGAGGATGCAACACTTTACCAGACAGGCCGTGTTCTGCATGAACCATCATCACGCCTGCTTTTCTTCAACACATGCTACTCTAGAAACGTTAAAAAACACGTTCTGATGTTGGCATATGTACAGAATCTTTCTTTAGTGGGGAGACACAGTTAATGGGTAATGAAATGACTGATTACATATGTAAAGATGTTGATAATTATGTATCTTTATTGATGGAAACAAATGATGCTCAAGGCTTGTCACAGCTCTGTCATTAGTTTCTAGAGGTGAAACCTTTTCAATCCTATAAACATAATGAATAAAGTAATAAAATAGTAGCTTGTTTACAGAATCTATATATTACAGAGTATATTTTAACATAGTTTTACATAATTGAAGCTGATCTGTTGCAAAATTGTTTTAAATTGTGTAAAAAAAAACTTTTAAATTAAACATTTGTCTTATTTTAGTTTGGAAATGTAAAACTTTATAAATCCATCATTTTGGCAAAAAAATGCTCAGTAAGCAAAAATAAAAATTTTAGAAAATCCTGTTTCTGTCAGCATGCATCAAAGTGAGTTACTTTAAATGAAAGTACACTGTGGACAGGGCGAGGGTACGCTTATGTAATTGCACATATGGGAACTGATGGATAATTGATCACATTTTTTATTTCACTTCCACCCATGGAATACATGCTGAAAAGGGGATGTTGCACTTTTTGTATCATTGGTGGGTTCTTCTGTAAGATTCAGTTTGCCCTCTCTGAATGATTTATATGGCAGGCGTAACTACGTTTTTGTCTTTGTTTTTAGTTTGGAAACACGTCTCTCTTGTAATCATTTTAATATTCTGTTAGTTTGTGATTTTAGCATGATCACAAAGTTCCTTTTCTTCCTTTTTATTGACTAATATTGGATGTGTGAATTTAAATAAATTTATTTCTGCTCAATTTTGGAGGAGCCATCCATCACTATTATTATTATTTATGTTTTTTTACAGTAACTCACTCCATCATGGACAGGTGACTCCATCGCAAGAAGACTTAATTGAAGAATTAATATGTAAAATAATTATAAAATGTAGATCATGTTTAGTGATTATAGTAAACATACAATTTTCCATTCATGCAGTCCTACCCATCATTGTGTAAGCCACTAAATGGCTTTACTATATACAGAGGTTGGACAATGAAACTGAAACACCTGGTTTTAGACCACAATAATTTATCAGTATGGTGTAGGGCCTCCTTTTGCGGCCAATACAGCATCAATTCATCTTGTGAATGACATATACAAGTCCTGCACAGTGGTCAGAGGGATTTTAAGCCATTCTTCTTGCAGGATAGTGGCCAGGTCACTACGTGATACTGGTGGAGGAAAACGTTTCCTGACTCGCTCCTCCAAAACACCCCAAAGTGGCTCAATAATATTTAGATCTGGTGACTGTGCAGGCCATGGGAGATGTTCAACTTCACTTTCATGTTCATCAAACCAATCTTTCACCAGTCTTGCTGTGTGTATTGGTGCAAAGGTTTGGCTATAGCAGCCCGGCCGTGTATATTGACCCTGTGGAGCTCCCGACGGCCAGTTCTGGTGGAAACAGGAGAGTTGAGGTGCACATTTAATTCTGCCGTGATTTGGGCAGCTGTGGTTTTATGTTTTTTGGATACAATCCGGGTTAGCACCCGAACATCCCTTTCAGACAGCTTCCTCTTGCATCCACAGTTAATCCTGTTGGATGTGGTCCATCCTTCTTGGTGGTATGCTGACATTACCCTGGATACCGTGGCTCTTGATACATCACAAAGACTTGCTGTCTTGGTCACAGATGCGCCAGCAAGACGTGCACCAACAATTTATCGTCTTTTGAACTCTGGTATGTCACCCATAATGTTGTGTGCATTTCAATATTTTGAGCAAAACTGTGCTCTTACCCTGCTAATTGAACCTTCACACTCTGCTCTTACTGGTGCAATGTGCAATCAATGAAGACTGGGTACCAGGCTGGTCCAATTTAGCCATGAAACCTCCCACACTAAAATGACAGGTGTTTCAGTTTCATTGTCCAACCCCTGTATATATACTTGCTTTTGAAATTGGTCTAAAACTCAAATTTTTGACTGAATGAATTTGGGGTTTTCATGATCACCTAAATAAAACAGAAATTAAACAAATTTCACTCTAAAATAACTTTTTGTTAACAGATTAATTTGTTGAAATGCACTTGAAGATCATGGGACCATTGGACGGCATCATTTAGCGTTGTTTAAAAACCCGCCACGGACCCCTAGTGGACACCACTACATATTACAGCCATTGAAAACGGCAAAAATCTAGAAAATAAACCCAAACATTGCTCCAGTTCTTTTATTAAATTGTTATGTTAGCATAGTGTGAAAAAAACAATTAATCTCTTTCAACTTGACACATTTTTGTGTCTAAAGAAAAAGAATGACAGAAAGTCCAACATTTAGAAACAAAGAGGGAGCAGATCACAGTTTTGTAGTGTCAATCTCATTTTACATCCTACAAAACATGGAAAACATCAGAATAAACAGTGTTTACAATCCAGACTGAAAGCCACTCCTTGTGTTTCCAGAAACTGCTGAATCACCGTTCACAAGGCCGCCGTCCATTTGTCATGAAAGCAGAGCTGGGTGTGGTCAGGTTACAGCAATGCGTCATGTCTGAACAAAAATAAAACCCTCTGTTTTTTTCCTTTTACCTAAAAACAGAGCTGATTGTTACTTATCCAAAGCGAAACTTTACCTCATAATTTAAGAGGGAAATAATTTGTTACATAAAAGCAAACAACAAACTGACACTAAACAGAGGTAACATGAGTCCAGTCTTGATGGGTTACAAGTGCTTGATCGTTCCACAGACTGGCAAGGCCTCGGATGAGAGACAACAGCTAAGGCAAATGCAGCGGTGCACATACAGTATAAGACCCTTGCAAACATAAAATGATTACTTCTGGGATCAAACACTAGATCCGATCATTTCTGTTGTATCTGAAAGGAGTGTTAGTAAGTAAAAGTATTTTGTAAAACTGACATTCAAATGGGGAAAAAAGAAAAATGTTTTCGGAGGCAGTAATTATAAACCAGATTCTTCAAATAATGAACAAAGCCCTGAAGCCAGATGTCTTTAGGTGTAACGGAAAATCACTTGCGCAATCAATCATCTATAATAATGTAAATGTTCTATAGAAGAGACTTTTATACACTTTTTTTGGACAGAGCCAGATCAGTTAACATGTAGATTTTAACATTTCACTGCCTGCTTTCCCTCGAGGCCTCTCACACACTTTCTCTGACATTAAAGTAGCTCAGTGAACGGTGCAGGTTTAAAACAAATCAGTTCAGCAGTCATACAACTACACTGACTGCACAGCACACTGGAGATTTCTGTCTGTGTTCGATTGCTTCATGAAACTGCTGAGAGCTGGAACATCAACAACAAGTATGAGAAGATATGATGGGTTCATTAAGTGCAAATCTCCGTCTGTTTTCCTAGTGGAACAACCGGTCGAGCTTGTTTGACTTCTTTGAGAAATGACAAAGAGACACAGTGCCAAAGATCATAGCGGCATCAACATGCACAAATTAGAACCAAGGCGTGGACTGTTAATATTAATCAACCCCAAATCGTATGGAAAAACAAAAAATTAAATCTAGATTTGATTAAATAGCTTAATTGCGCAGGCGACTTGGGAACAGTGTGACCTTAAATGGAAACTTGTGAAAAGGGCTCGGCACCCATAATTGTAATGTAGTGAAAAGGTAAGAATATATGTATATGTTTAAAATCTATGTAAAATGACTTTATAAGGGTTAAAGGGGGGAGAAGAACTACCCAAATCTGATTCAAAATTTTCCCCATTTCCTGGCTTGTGTACGTGATGACACAGGCCTGTGAGAGAAGATACACAGACCAACTGTGTCACAGATTAGGTCTTCTTTTTCAGCTCCTCGAACCGCCGTGTCAAATCGTCAAAGTCGATGTCGTCTGAGTTGGTGGTGTGTCCACCAAGGGTGGAGGTGGGGAGCGTGTCGGGAACGGAAGGAAGTTCTGGTAGGTTGTTGTGGTCAAACGAGTGACGAGGCGCAGGAGTAGGGCCTGAAGGGAAGTACGCACAGTTCATTCATTTTTTTTTTTTTACTCTATAACAGCCAAAACACATCAGGGGTGAGGAAGCAGAACAACATTACTGACATTTTAAATAATCATACAGACAGTACTGGAGTTACATAAAAAAAAATATGATTCGCCAACATTTGAAAACAGAAGGAAGTTTTATTAGACATTATTTGGGGGTGGAGTTGTGTATAATACCCACATCTGCAGAAGTTACAGATGAAACTCACCTAAAGTCTGAGAAGGAACAGAAGGTTTGACAGTGAAGTCATCGATCTAAAACGGCAAGAAAAATGTGTTACAGATCTTATTGTCATTATTCAACTGTAGATAAAACTTTGTTAGTGCAAAAGGCAAGAATAAAAAAAAAATAAACATGAAAAACTTTGGTGCACTGTTTGTTTGAGAAACCATCACCCTTCAGAGCAGATGTTAGAAAGGAGGCACCCTTACTTCTCTGTTCAATACCTCAGACACCCTCAGCAACGCTCAGAACAACTGATCATCTCATGTTAGTCAAAGCAGAAGCTATCCAAGATAGCAAACAGGTTGTGGAACATATATGCATAGTGACTGGTCAAAATGGTTCTTTTACAAACAACTGAAAAGCAATTGAGATGCAGACTTCATTTTTTTTTAAAGGGTCCCCTCTAAAAAGCTACGTGAAGTTTTCAGGTCATTAATGAAGCAGTTTTCAGTTGTTCTTTCTTTGTTCGGTTTGTGTTTGGATGAAACACAATCAGGCCCCATCTGGTAGGGATCAAGTGACTGGCCATGCCACAGCAGAATACCAAGTCACTCTTACAATGAAACGTTATGGCTCACATAACACCATGTTTAAAATATGTGACACCCGCGTCATCAATCTGCTTTGCGACAAATGTGAGTAGAAAGTATCCTCCATCTAAAAAATATACATATATATATATATATATCTGATAACGAAACGTTTTTTGGTCTATTTCATAATTCTGTCTTTCTTACGTGTCTTGAGCCCTTTTCAGACCATATTTCCACATTAAACATGCAACCACAAACACCCGCGGATTACAGAATCAAAGGCAAGTATTCACCTGAGCAATGTGAAAGACACGTTTAGAGATTTCATGAGGGCAAATCCACCACAGGGCTGAGTTCTGTGTAGCGATCCTCATGCCGACATCTCAATTGCTTTCAGTGCGTTAAATACAAGCTTAAGTTTCCCATCGAATCAGGCGCACTGACGTTTAAGGTTTCATAGTCGGGCGTACCAATTTCCTACATTTCTGGTGAAAAATTCCTACATTTCCCATACTTTCTGCCATGGCGTCATCACACACCAAGGCAGAGCTAATCTGCTTTGTAGCTTTGAAATAAATAAATAAATAGAAAATAAGGTGGTATATAAAGCCACTAAACCAGACTAAGGAAGTAAAAGGGAAACCTGTCAGTGTGGTGCAGAGAGTGGCAGTGACACTGTGCAACCTCATGACTGGTCGCTCGGAGTAATGCGTCACATATTACAAATTCTGAGGTGAAGACTTGTTCCTGACCAGCAGTTTATTGTGTGACACTGTGCTCGTGGTTGTAAAAACTGAGCTATGCGTGGACATGTTCGGTGGACGTCTGCTTTGAATCCGCCTCAGGTACGCTTCGACGTCTGTGGAATCAAGTACTATGAGGGAACCTCAAGTTGTTCTGCAGCGTCCTCGACATGTTATAAGCATCAATTTCTACTGATCTACATATATCTCAAATTAGAGAAATAGGTTGAGTCACTATGTTGAGTCTGCACTTCAATTTCTTTTTAGAACATAGCTGTTAGTTAAATATATTTAGTAAACAATTAAAGAGGACAAGGACGGTGCTAGCCTCCCATTAGATAACTCTACAAATGTGAATGAAGCAGGCCCAATGCAGAAAGAGGCAGGCAAAACTGTAAACAAGCTGAATGAACTGTCCTTCCCTGAGTGCTGCTCTATCCTGTCCGTCTGTCCATCTGTGGGGACAGAGGGTGGGGGTGGGGAGGCATTCATGTGAAGGGCTCAGTCACTTACAGACTCGTATGTAGGGGGAGAAGAAGGCAGCTGAGGGGGCGGCCCTCCTACCACTGGGGGCTGGAAGTTGTAGGTTCCAACTGAAGGGTTAAAAGGTTCCTGAAAGAAAAGAAAAATAATTGGGAAAATGTTGGGTAATTTCAATCCATATCTTTACACACTTACATGGATATTTTGTAATATTCTTATATAAAAACAGATGGTCTGGTCAGACAAAAAGGCTTTTGAAAACACTTTACAAAGAGATTTTTACATGATTTGGTGTATCCAAGCAGACTTAAAGATCTTTTTTTAATTATTCGATTTAGTGCAATATGATCAATAAAAAAAAAAAAAAAGCCTGTCTAATTACAATTTTTCAGTCTTACATTATGAGGAGAGAGTCTAATTTTGTCTCAGTGAACCTAAACTCTAAATGTGTGAAACATTAGTTACTGACTGAGAGAAAATGGCATGAAACTCCAGCCCCAACTGTTTTATAAGAATCTTCAGCTCAGCATTGCTTTGTCTGCGCTGTTAATTTAGACTTTATGACTTACTGTAGCAGCATTTAGACTTTATGCTAGAATTTCAGAACCGGTGTGCATGTAGAAATGTATTAAATAAATTAATTAATTTCTTAGTACATTTTGGGTGCTTTATGAGATAAGCTAATGATAATAAGTTAAATAATCGTTTTTAGAAAATTTAATTTTATACTTTAAAATATGGAACACATTAAAGAATACTGGGAATGCAAATGGTTTTCCATATCCCATCTTTTTTTTTTTACTCATTCAGACTTGGAAATGGCTGAAAGTGAATTTCATACTTTTTAAGGCTGCTTAGGAACCCTTTAAATGTGCAACTCACAGAAAAAAGGTTAAAAGATTATTTTAAAAAATCCTTACGGCTCCTTTTGGAGGTGGATAGTTAAAAGCTGTTGGCATGGGCATGGGCATGGGCATGGGCATATGCATAGCTGTAGCAGGAGGAGCAGAGAAACCACCTCCACCACCTCCACCTCCATTCTTCCTGTCTGCATCAACATCAATGAGGTCTGCCTCCTCTCCAGGACACACTTCAGGCTATCCAGAGACAGTGTGAGTAAAAAAACAAAAGTCATGACATCATCCTTCATAAATAGTCAAAAGGAAATCTTTAAAAGAAAAGAAAAACAAAACAACAGCATACATGGACCATGGCGTCAGGCTCATATGGCACGTTATAGTTCTTGGCAATCTCTATCAGATAACGCTCCACCAAAATCTTGGGAGGTGCCTCCACACTCAGTTTGTGCATCAACTGTAAACATATCAGATGGTTACTTGACAAAAGACACGCATTCTTAACTAAACGTTCAGCAAGTCACCGGAAAAATATTGCTTACCCTGTCGTTGACTGTTCCAATCTGGTTTGTCCTGCACATCTTGCCATACTCCTTGCTGTATTTTGCACATAGCTGTTCGGACACCTGAAGGAAGCACGACTGTTGTGACTGACTTGCTTATTGATAACATTGCCAGCTATAAGTCCTATCAGAAGTAGCCTTATTGGCCAAGTTTATGCACACAAATAAGGAATTTGACTTTAATTTGACTTTGCTCTCTAAAGTTTAGACATTTTTAATATAGATAAATAAATTGGGTGAGAAATTAAAAAGATTTTTTTTTTTTAAACAGCACTTACGATCTTCAGTTCATTCACCTCTGACTGGAGGCGCGGTGCTGCCCAGATCATTGTGGACACTGCCTCTTGCAAGCCTGGATCTAGTTCCCTGGCAGGAACAAAATAAGTGGGTGAGCATTGTGACAGGTTGTTAGAAACACACCAGTTTGTTTCAGTACTCACTTCATGGACTGAATGAGGCCGAAGCGAGTGAGCAGCAAGTCACAGTAAAGCTCAAGGATTTCCATGGCTTCAACCATGTAGTCCTCTCTGATGATGTGCTCAACTCGAATCCGGGCCCGCTCATCCTTTCCAGAGGACAGGTAATCTGCAATCTCCTTCCTTGCTTTCTGGGCGAGCTCAGCTTCATTTGAAATTTGTGAAAATGATTTAAAAAACTGATTATCAATATTGGGATGAACAAGGAAAAAATAAAATCAAATTTATTTGCCAACATTCAGCCACTCACTTTTCTTCTTCTCTAGGAGCTTAAGCCGGTTTATGACCAGCCGGAGGTTAACTCTTAGCCTCTCTCCTTTGAATCCTCCTCCCAACATGACGACAGTGTGTCTGTGAGCAGAGGAGTATGAGGTGATCAGAAAACGCACGGAAACATCTGATGCAGTGACTCACCTCATCATGTGAGCATGATGACCGCGCAGATTGACCCCCCCAAACAAATGAAACACGCATGTAAACAGCGGAAATTAAACATTGAAATCACGCTGACAAGTGAAAGTATTCGCCATGTTTATGCTAAACTAAAGTCAGTTAGCTTTAGCTTAACACAAGCTAACAAGGTACAACTGTGATGCCTTCAGTGTTAACCTATCATATTTGTTTGTTGTCTTTATCGATTTATTGTAAAATTATAGCAGTTAACGTTCAACTCAAACCTGACTGTTTTCAAGTGTTCAGCTTGTTAATGCTCAGTGTTAGCATGGATAGCTTCCAACTACTAGCTTTTGCTAAACGCTTTCAAAACAAAAACAAACTGAAGCAAACAAACTGTAATACCTTAGAGAATTGTATGTTTTTGAAGCTACGTATCCTACACAAACTGAGAAAAGACTCACCTGGAAATCAGTAACTATCAGTCAAGCAAGACACGCAACTTATTTGGGTTTCTGTCCCTGTTTCGTCGCCTAATTCACTTCCGTGATGGTCTGCTTTCACGTCATGGGGATTTTACCACAGAGGCGGGGACCGGATATGGCAGTCCGTAGTGACATATAATATATAATCTTGCGTTACTTTTTTTTTAGATACCATTTACAGCATCTCTTCGTAGTCAAAATGACACAATGAGATGTCAGAATTGAAAAATAAAAGTTAAATGAAAAAATACTTTTAAATTATATTTCAAGTCTCTATTGCTGTAAAGTGACTTTGGCGAAACTAGGTAAAGGTATCTAAAAATAATTTTAGGTTTAATTGACTGTTTTTAAGAACCAACGTTTTAAAAACCATCATCTGTGATTCAACGCTTCACTGTCAAAATGAACGTTTTAGCTATCCAAAATAAGAATCTTCCTATCTCCCATAACCATTTAGGATATCTCTACGTCATTTCTCTCAGGACAAATGACATCACTTTTTCCGTTCACGAGCATTTGCTTTCAGCAGTTCTGGACGTCGGCCTGGAATTCCAAAAAAGTTATGTAAATATTCTCTATTGGTAACTACTGTATTTACACATTTATAATTAAACTAATATTTCAATAATATTTATGTTCTATAACGTTTAGTCAAATAATTCTATTCATATACAGCTTATTATTGTAAAATGTCTTATTTACATTTAACAATGTCCAAATTTCTTTTCAAGCCAAATTTTTCATAGTTTAAATGGAGCTTAATTAAATACTGTTTATTGTGTGTATACGTAGAGAAACCAGCTAGTGCAAATGCAGGCCACAAATTGCAGAGGATTAATAAAACTTCAGATTCACTGTTGTATTTTTTTTTTAGAATAAACCAGATCTTAAGATCTTTGAAACACGGTGCTATAAACATCAGCAGTATGCATATAGTTTTAATATTTTTCAGTAAAAAAGTCAAAATATGCAGAGAAAATCTGGCTTTTATGTCAGTTTCTGTCAGGCATTCCTGCTTTCATTATCCCCTAATAGCGAAGGCAAAAAGTCTGTCTGTCTTTGAATGTGACATGACTGTTGATCTGCACATAAAAGGCCTGATGCATTTTTCTGTCGATGCAGGGGTTGGGCACACTAAGATTTTTAATTTCTTAACTGATCCTGAGGGGATAGGATAAAAACGCCAAGTGACAGACAATAAAAATAAATCACCTGAACTTGAGAATCTGACAGACTGACACAGGCAGGCAACTCAAACAAAGGCCCTTACCGATTCCTACTGCAGCACCATAACCATTAAGATATATATAATAAAGCATAACGTTTTCTTGTGAATAAACACAAACACATGCAATCACTGTATATGTTTTAATAAAAATGGAAACAATTTACACAGACTTTCAGGTTTAATACATTGCAGCTGTTTTATGAAAAAAAAAAAAAGAATCTGTACATCAAAAAGTTGCTCATCAAAAACAAACCAGCACAGTCATTACAGCTTTAGTTTGCTGACAGAAATATCCTTTTGTTTCTTCTTCTTTGAAGACTGCTTCTTTGCACTTTTGATCTGACTTCTGACCTGGTCCTGCAGGTGAGAGAAGAAGGCCTGAGAAGACCGCAGAGCCTTGTCCTTTCCTTCATCCTGAAAGCAAAGGATAAAATATTAGAATATTAAGTCACTTCAGAAACACAGTGCTATTTAAGGGTTAATGACGTGTTCAATCTGGCATAAAAAGAAGGCAAGTAAGCTAACTGTACAAATGCTAAAAATAGATACCCAAACTGTGATATGCAGGAAATTAATGGATACAACACTGTTTCTGTGGCTACTGCTCTATCTGTAAGTGTGGCAAAATTTGAAAAATATTACAGTCTTTAAAGATATGAGCAGTGTTCACATTTAAAGCTACAACTCGGAGAAACTGATGTGTGTAGTCAAATAAAGCACTCAACCTTTAGTATTGTAGCTTTGCCTCCCTTTGTGAGTTTCTTCAGGTTTTCGGTGACCTCAGCCTTTGATGGCTTTTTGATCTCCCCAGTTTTGCTGGCCTCTTTAAGTTTTTGTCTCTTCTCCTTCTCCTTAATCTTCAGACCCTTCACTTTCTTCTTTTGCCGTCTCTCGCGCTTCTTGTCGGTCGTTGTCTTCTCAGTATCACCCAGCATGTCTCCGGCCTTGTTCTTCTCCTTTAATAAATCGAAATGGCTGTAAGACGTGCAACTGAAAAACGGATATCACCATAGAGTTTGTAAATGGATCGAAGTTGGCAAACCTTGACTTCTTCTGGTGCGAGCAGAGTAGCATCACTAGTGCTGACTGGAGCTACCTCCTCCATAGTAATGGATGGGAGGTTTGACACCACCTTGACCTCTGGAACAGGCTGTTCAAGACAGTAAACATGGATGGGGTTATCATCATCTGCACTGTCCTGCTAGCCTTTACATTTATCACACAAAATATTACA
Source organism: Girardinichthys multiradiatus (assembly GCF_021462225.1). NCBI lineage: Eukaryota > Metazoa > Chordata > Actinopteri > Cyprinodontiformes > Goodeidae > Girardinichthys > Girardinichthys multiradiatus. The sequence continues at coordinate 23,813,911 of NC_061797.1, forward strand.
TTTTCACTTTATTATTTCTTTTTAGTTTTTTATTTAAATAAATTGATTTATAATTAAATACATTATTTGGCATCTATTTAGTACAGATATCAGAAGAAAAACTCACTGGTTTTGGTGTGAAGTGGAAGTTGGAAAGAGCATCCAGCTTTAGGAAGAGCGTGTCCATAAGTTTTTGAATTTCTACATGAGCTGGGTTCTCCTCTTCCTCAGTCTTATGCTGAAATAAGAGGATAATAAAATGGATGCTGTGTGGTTTGTATGTGATGGAGCAAAATTGTGAACAAGCTTAAAGTCAAACCTGAGTCTGTTTGATGTATTCTTGCTCATAGATTTCTGCAAGACTTTTCTTGCTCTTCTCATGGTCCAGGGTCAGCCTCTTCTTGTATTCAAAAACCTCCTCCTTAGGCTTCTCTTTACGCTCCACATCATCAAATGCCTTACATGAAAACAAGATAAAATCACAGGTTAAATAATAGATCAATAATAAAAATAAAAAAAACAGGTTAAACAGAAGTTTTAATGGCAGACCTGGTCTTTAATTCTCTGTTTTATGACGTCTTCAAGCAGCAGGGTGGTCTCCTCTGTGATAGCAGGGGCTGAAAAACAAGTCAGGGTTATATAGATGGTCTGAAAGACTTGCTAAATAAACTGCAATATCAAATGACAGTAACATAGATTTATTGATTAAAGATGTATATATCCAAAAGAATGTGAATGCATGCTCACCCATTCTTGATGCCTGCTCAAACTCCACGTCTTCCTCCAGCATGCTGTTCTCTGGACGGGTCTGCGCTGTCACCTCTCCGGAAAGCTGCCACGGCTTCTCTGCAAGAGATGAGTTCTCCAGCTCCTGGATCTTCTGGGACATCTGCAAAGAGCGAGACCAGTAATCACAACTGGTGAACTACAGGGGACCATCTTCCACATATTCTTCAGAAAATATGACTTGGACTCTGTCTGTACAATTTGATCGAATTGACTTTATCTTTCCTCTTTTTTGTAAGGTGCCCTTGAGACAACGTCATGAATTGTTGCTATATAGAGAAACGAAAAATGTATTTTGTTCATGCCTAGAAATGAACTCAACGACCGATGAAACATTTTCGGTCCAAGGAATCATCAAAAAAAGTGTCATCACAGGTTATCGAAACAGTAACAAACAAATAAGGTAAAACTCGACATAATCATATCCATGACTCAACATTTCAAAACTAAAGTTTTCATTTTGCTTCATTTTAAAAGTCCAATCTGTGGTATCAGAAGTAGATGTCAGAATAAGTAACAAATCAAATCAGCAACATCTGAAACTTTATTACCTTTTCCTGTCGCTTCTCATATGAAGATTTTACTTCGGACTTTTCCGAGCTTGGAGCTTTTCCTCCAAAAATCTCCTCTATGTCCTCCCCCTCGCTGTCCTCTTCACCAGACAGGTCAAAGGTCACCTTCTTTTGAGATGCTTTAGTCGGACTTCCTCTCTCATCCCTACCAGAGAGCACAGACATGCTTCTATTAACCTAATGAACATCTGTGACATATCGTTTAAACACCACGTGACTCTGATCACACTTACTCATCATCATCCTCCTCTTCATCATCATCCTCATAATCATCTTCTTCACCTTCTTCCTGGCTGTCCTCCATCTCATCATGCTCTCTATTGGTTTTAGCTGCTTCATTGTCCACAGCATCAAAGAAGTCTGTGTACTTGAGATTCCTGGAGCTCTTTGCCTGTTAACATAAAAAAAAAAATCACATTTTTGTCTCCTGTGTTATGGTGGCTGGCAGTAATGTGTGATTTACATACTGTGTTTTTCTTTTTTCTCTTGGAGGACAACAACTTATCCAAGTCCAAATCATCATCCTCATCAGATGGAAGGTCCTGAAAGTAGTCAATATCATCTCCACCCTCGTCTTCCTTTCCCTCACGTTTTTCCATCTCATCAAGAAACGACTCCATCTCTGACAGTTTGAAAAATTTATCGTCGACCTCAGAGGGAACAACTTTCCCTCTGAGGTCAGTCGTCACGCTCTGCTTCCTCTGCTTCTCAAGAGCATCCACATCAAAATCTATGTCAGAGTCTTCCTCGGAGTCACTCTCCACCACCGCTGCCTTTTTGTTTCGGAGTTTAGGAGGTTGTTCAGTGTCGCTTTCATCATCTGTCTCTTCATTCTCCTCCACCTCTTCTTCCTCTGACAGCAGAGTTAGGGTGTTAATTACAGCCTCATCTATGGCATTTTTAAAATGCTTCATCACAGCATCGTTCTGCAGCTCCAGCTCCTGCCAAATCTGCTCCTCGTCAAAGTTGTCCACAACCAACTGAGCCAGCGGGCTGCCCTTATAACCTGCAGGCTCCTGAGATTTCTGGAGGTCATACAGAGTCTTGGTGAGGGAAGTAAATTCTGCTGCAGGTCCATCTTGAAGGCTGAGAAGGTGAAAACAAATTTTAAATCTGGCAAATCTAGAAATAATGTTTGAAGGTTTATTTTTAAATGTGCTTTTTTGATACCAATGAAAGTGACTGCAGGTTTGTGATTTCCAACACAAAATATAGGGGGAAAAAACTTGAAAACCAGAAGTGTACTGCAATGCGTTCACCTGTAAAATGCAAAAACTACACAGGTACAGAAAGACTGAAATCTACACCACCTTTGCAACATAAAACTAAAAACATATACAATATTTACAGCTGCACAATATTTTGCGAGTATATCATTATACCAATATCAGTGTCTGCAGTATTCATATGAAAAAGGACTGTTTAGAGCGCATTAATTGTTGGCTAATATATTCCAAGTGCTATGAACTTGTTGTTTTCATTCAAATGTAATATTAAAACAGTTGGACACACTCTTACACCAGCAGATGAACTTACCAAAGCATTACCCTAAACGCGAAAGGTCACAGAGTGATGGAAGCACAGATGACAAAGAGAGGAAAGACGAAAACAGGGATGTATTGCTGCTGAAATCGTCATCGCATATTTGTGATTACTATTGCCATTGCAATATTTTGTAGTACTGGGATTATTTAACTGCTATTTCTTGTATGTTTTTAGTTTATTCTACTTTTTATTGTTGTGCTATAACACGCAATATATATCTACATTACTACTTGCTAATGCTACACTTACAGCAGTTAGCTTTAGCCGAGCGTTAGCTGGGTGAACCTTTGCTTTTTATTGCGGAACAACATTCAGCAGCTGTTTCACCGACACACGCTACTTGCCTCAGGAAGTTCTCCGGCTGCGCCGTGTTGTCGTTTATTATCTTGACACAGTCCTCCAACACTCTCCTGATTTCTCCGTTAGCCATGACTCCCTCACATGTGTGACCGTCGGAGTGTCGCAGGTAAACAGGCTCTAAGGGAAACTCTTCCGATGTAGCGGATTGGTTCCGAGGTACGAACATGGCGTCCGCTGTGCTGAAGGTTGCAGGTTTGTGTTTACGTCGATTACTCTCAAACACCAACTACTGCACTCTGTGATTTCTTCCACCTTCATTATTATCAATTGGGACAGAAATACAGTCAAGTAGTTTACATCAGTAGTTTGTCTTACTGAAGCTTCTGTTTGCATCGTTGTTGAAGAGATTTCTATTTTCATTGGATGCATTTTAATGAAGGCACCCAGAATTAACGTTTACTGACTTTAATGCGAATGTACAGATAAACATATTCACCTCGTTTTATACGTCCAAGGATAAACGTTTTTTGTTTTTGTTTTTTTTTGTGGGGCCAGATATTCCTCTAATCCAAATTTTTATATTATATTTCGGGAACAAAATCCACAGTTTGCTAAATGCTTCTGGATTAAATGAAAACAGTATTTACAACTATAGTGACGACTGTTATTTAAAAGGGTTTTAAAGACACGAGTTTATTCTGTGATTAAGCCTATGCTGATCTGCAAGAAGCTGCTGTAGAAAAGCTCTTAACTCTGGAAGAAAATGGGGGCAAACTTCAGTCTCAGTTCAGTTTTATTTTTATACAACATTCAAATGTAATCTCATTTAAAATTATTTACAAAGTAAGGCAATAAAGAATCATCACAATAAAATTACCACAAAAAAGTTCACACATAATTCAAAATATATGACAATATTAGGTAAAAAAAACAAAGGGATTAAAAACACATAAATATAAGTACATGGCGACATAACCAAGGCAGATATTGTTCAAGAAGCTGAGTCAAATTAACTGAGCTCTTTCCAACGTGTACGTTTTTAAAGGCAAGGATCTTGGAATCTCGAACCATGACTTTGATTTCACCTGAACATAGTAAAAGAAAATGACACGTCCTCAAAGCCATGGAAGCCACTTCTTAAACTAACTTCATAAAAAATATTTTGACATGGCTGTACCAGCTCTCATCATAACAATCTGTTTGTTCAGTTGCAGGCATTTCCAGATGTTCCCGTGTCACCCTTCTGAGGGCACATTCGACAACAGCCCCCCTTCAACACGGCGTTCCTGGATCCCTGTGGAAGCTGGGGAAGCTGAACCACATAGCCATCGCCGTCCCTGACATGGAGAAGGCCACGGCTCTGTATCGAGACGTGCTCGGTGCCACTGTGAGCGAGAAGGTCCCCCTGCCGGAGCACGGCGTCTACACTGTGTTTGTGGAGCTGGGGAACACTAAGCTGGAGCTGCTCCATCCTCTCGGGGAGAAGAGCCCCATCTCTGGGTTCTTACAGAAAAACAAGTCAGGAGGGATGCACCACATTTGTATTGAGGTGTGACTAAACAATTAATCTATTGGTTTTAAGCATAGCACACATTTAAAGTTTGATTAACATTTACAAATCTAATAATACAGATCATAGTTTTTTTTTCTAATATTTTAAAGTGCCATTCATTAGTAGTTCTAGGGACATTTTCTTGGGACTAGGGCTGCTTTTTTATTCCTTTTAATTTGAGTTCTTATTTTGAAACAGGTGTTTTATGTTTTCAGGACACAGATCCTTAAATCATTCAGGCATAAAAAGGTTTCTAAGAGGATGAACTAGTCTTTCTGCACTAAAGACAATTCAGCAAAGAACCAATTTTAAATCAAAGCACTTTATCACAGCAGGCTGTTTCAAAGACAAATTTGCTCAAATTTATTTAGCTGTATCTATAGGTCCTGTGTTAGATCTTTGCTGCCGTTTTATCCTGGTTTCCTAAAGTAAGAGATTTCATCTGTTGTAGATAGCTTTTAAGTATAACAACTTTTCCTTTGTCCCCTATATGCCCACAACGCTCATTTTGTTTAACAGCAACTGCACAATTTGCTGTTATGACCTGATGAGAGGAGTGGACAGAAAATATGGTTAAATTTAGGGAAAATAAAAAATACCTTAAATCACCCCCAGAAAGCCTGGATAACAAGTCTATTGGATGTGTGAAAAAATAAGGTGAGGTTTATAACTATCCCTCAGTATTATATTTTGAAGGCTCATGCCACCTGGCATTCCTGAAAAGAATACACCAATCTGCATTTAATTAAATTTTTCTTGGTTTAAAAAAAGAGCTTTTTCATTGTATTTACTGGTGCCTATCTTCAGCGGTCATTAAACAAGAGACAGGGTACACCCAGATCATCCCATAAGATTATCAAGACAACTATGCACACGCACACACACACATACAGACTGAAATAAAGTCAATTTAAAATCACCAATTAACCCAACATGCCTGTTTATGGATGGTGGGAAAAAGCTGGAAAACCCAGTAAGAAGCCTGGTATGTACAGGGAGAACATGCAAACTCCACATAGAAAGGACCTGGTGAGTGGAACCCAGGGCCTTCCTGCTGCAAGGCCACAATGCTGATAACTACACCGCTCTGCAGCTCTATGTGCCACGCTTAGGGAGTAAACACTATGACAAATAACACATTCTCGTGGGAGGTTCCTCAAACCATACAATCAGAAGACACTGCTATCAGTTGAAAACAGCCATTTGAAAATGATTACAGACATCAGGGCAGTTGAAGAAAAAACGTGTTTCTTCAATTTTCTACTTAAATCATATTTCCAGCCTCCTCCGGAATGAGGGGATTTTAGTGTAAAATGGTCATCATTCCAAGCACAGCCTATTAATGAATATATAGACCATTTTCTTTACCAAAAGAGCCTTGTTTCATCTAATTACATAAGAGTTTTGTTTTTCATAATGAATATTTTGCTTTTACTTGGTCTGATGAGTAAAAATGTTAACCTTGAGTTGTTTAATGTTGCCATTTATTTTAATATGATTATTATTTCATTGGGTTTATCACAATGATGATCAGGTTCATGTGGGCTGAAGCTTTGTGACTATTTCATTATTATCTGGGAAATAGAAGAAATTCCAGTGGAAATTGCTGATTAGCAAAGTTATATGTTTATTTTTTCCCCTTAGCTCTGTATTTCTATTATGTATTTTATAATTAAAAAACGCAGACATCAAACAATGTGATTGCGGTACATCTTGCTGTGAGTTGAAGGTTTGTGTTTGACAACTTATTAATGCTAGGTTGAATTCTAAACATCATAGCAACTTAAATTCAAACCCAACATTTTTCTGGAAGCTAAGTTTTGTTCATGTTTTCCAAGTATTTCTCAAAAAAAAACACAAAAAAAAACTGCACTGCGCAGAAGTGGAGGTGATTCACAGAGTGGACTGTGTGCCGACTGTTGTCTCAGCTTATGGTTCAGTCGGGTAAAGTGGACGATAAACCAACTGCAGATGAATGATTAACAGAGTTTTCATCCCGTCTGCAGGTGGACGACATTAACGCTGCGGTGGCCGACCTGAAATCAAAGAACATCAGAACCCTGTCGGCAGAGCCTCGGATAGGTGCTCATGGGAAACCGGTCATGTTCCTTCATCCCAAAGACTGTGACGGTGTGCTGGTGGAGCTGGAAGAAGCATGAAACTCGCTGCTTCGCATGAACTGTTGGCGCTCTCCATGTACATCTACATTATTCTTCTGCCATTTTGTTTGATAACACAGTGATAACAGTCTTGATTGTTCTTTGCAGCACTTCTCATTTCAGAAACAGTTTTTTTCTGTTTTTGTTTCTGAATCAGTTATAATAGGGGATGTTTTGACAGTTTTCATAAAGGGGAACAGCCACTAACTGCTCTTATTATTATTTTTGAATAAGAGTTTGAAATCTTAATCTAAAAGAGCACATTGTTTTTCTCCCAGCTGTAACTTGAAACAAATGTGCAGCCGAAGGACGGATCATGTCAGGAAAACAGCAACATCCTGGGGAAATTTATCGAGCAGCATTCCTGTTGCAGATCATCAGGCAAACATGGTTCTAAATATATCTGACCAATAGCATCCAATAACCGCATACAGCCAGTGCAAAAGAATTTGAAAAGGAAAATAGCTGAAATTCAAATCAGAACCCCTCATAATGTAGTGTCAGACCCATTTATTGACCCATCCTGATAAAGATGTGGAAAAAGCCACAAAATAAATTTCCATTATGTTGTAGTGACATAATCTTATAATCCACATTTGAAGAAAATCCAACCTTTAAACTGAATACATTTGATCAATGGGTGAAAATAACCTGTTAAGAAAGTTTAGTTTTTATTTAGAAAACACTAAAGTCATTTGTAACATTTCACAAGGTTGGAGCACACAAAGAAAATGATCTTTAACTGTTCCTCTTTGCACAGTCCTGGTTCTTTTCTTCTCATTTATCCAATTCACTTCACAGGGTTTCTTCAGGATTTATAACTGTGCACTTTGATGACCAGGGAAGAAGGATCTTTGTCTGCTGCTCCTTTTCTCTAATGATGTGGCTTAATGTTTTGGATCATTAACCTACTCAAAGACCCAGTTCAGTTTTCTGGTGTATGCCACAAGTTTTATATGAAACCTCCTGGTATTTCAGGGAGTTTATGTTCTCATGCACTCTTATAAGGTACTCATGCCCTTTGTAAGAGGAACAGGCCCACAGCATCACAGATCCTCCATCGTACTTAACAGTGGTCACATATCAAACACACCTGGAGTGTATGCTGTTAAATCTTACTCTCATCTGACTAAAGGTCACAGTTCCAATTGAAGTCCTAGTGAACTAAGCAGATGTCACATGCTTAACATTTGTGTTGATAGGACAGAAATGGTAATTCCCTAACAGCCTGTTTTTTTCCTTGACCTACTCATTATCCTTTTCACTGCGCTTCATTTAACATAGTGGGAAGGGTCTAAATGAAATGGGTGTCTGTGACATGTCATTATTACACGCCAAGCATACAGAGAGCCATGGATTACTAATTAGAAGTCCTTCCAAACTCTGGCCACCTTAAAGTACATAAAAAAACTCTTCAGTCATGTTTGTTTTATATGTATCAATGAAACGCCTGACCGATGTGAACAGTGATCATTAGAGGCATTTACAAGAAAACCAAAAAGACCAAAAATGGAGATCCAAGGTTTTTTCCTGACTGCAAGAAAGTGTAAATAAAAACCAAGAAATGTATTATTTACATGTGAGGACATAATGAAGACAACCCTATGTAGAGTAAACATGTTCCTTGAACATGCCAACAGGAATATAAAAAGGTGCATTAATATACAGTCAGGAGTAATTCACATTTAGTTTGAAGCCAAAATTTAAATCCTGTAAATCTCTTAATCTTTAAGTTATGTAGTGTGCCATAAAAATGCACCATGAGTTTTAGTTCTGTCCACTGCGTTTTATGCTGACTGAGCCTGTTTTATTGTAGGTTTCCCAACATATACAAGCCTACAATGGCAGTGCATTGTGTGGGTGTGCTTATGAAGGTCCAAGATAAGGTCCATTCAATAAGTTGACCGTTAATGTTCTGATTTTTTTTTTTTTGCCATTTTCTTTTTAGAAAACCTTTGTCCTAGTTTTTATGTAAAGGCATTGAATAACATCTAAATGACAGAAATTTAGAACCACTATATTTGGGAGGAACTCTCAAGATTTAACAGTGTGCAGGAGTTTATTTGTGTTTTTACTGAATACTACTCCAGGGTGAGTATTGTTTATATGTGCAAACTACAAGAAAAAAAATTATTTCACCAATTTAAGTACAATTCTCCATTTAATATAAGTTTGAAGTGTGTAAATTTTGTCAACTTTTTTTTTTTTTTAAGATAAGTCACACATTCCTCATTTCAACCAGGTTGATCAATGTTTTTCCCCAGGTTTTTTGGTACACTGCACCTTTAATATATAGGCATGTGTATTCAGCATTTGCAGCCATGCTACCAGTTTGTTTAACTGCCACTAGAGAGGGCAGTATAAGATTCTGGAGGAAAGCAGGAACACAAGATATCAGATTGCAAAATAGCAAATGTCTGGTGACTCATGCTAACCCTCAAACCTTTCCTATAAAAAAAAAAGTTTTCCTGGGTTAAGTCCCTTAAAGACTTTCAACTTGCAGAACATTGTGGGAGAAATGTTTAGAAATAATTGTCAGGTGATCAAAAAAAAAAAAAAAGTACATGTAGAGTTAAAACAGATGAAGTCATAAACATCTTAAGACTGAACAAAGTGTTAAAAGCAAATGTCACCTTGAAGCTACATGATCAGACACTTAAAAACCCATTTAAGAGTCATGTTACAATCTGCAAACTATAGCACACAACGGCAAAGGGCCTCCGAAAAGCCGACTCCCTAAAGTGCAATCAATGTCAAACAGCGAATGACCTTGTAAAAGGCGGACAAAACTGTTTACACAGAAAGTCGGCTTTTCGGGCTTCTGTGATACTGAAGATTTCGGGAAACCAGGCAAATATAACAGGGCTAAAGCAGCACTAAGTTTGTTTTAAAGAAAAATTGGAAAAGTAGAGCCAATCATGACATTTAACCTGCAACACCATGACTGCAGTGTGGAAAGCTGAAAAAGTGAATCTGTTAGCACTTTGGACGAGCTGGTATTTCCTGGTACAGGGAGCATGAACATTTATTAAGTTATGTTTTTTGCAGTACTTTGCTCTGGATTTTAATGATATAGTGTAGCACCTTAGAAACGAGCCAACTAATCCTTGCAGCTGAAATTTCAGTAACTCAAGGCAGAGTTCTTCCGTTTGGCTTAGCGTTAACTATGTGTTCAAGTGTAAAAGGTGAGCTTTTGAAGCAATTATCCAAACTAGACTTTAGCACTTAAGACCAGTGTTAGATGGTTATTAGTTTTGCAGCAAGTTGCCCATTTGAGATGTATGGTCTGTACTTGAGATTTGAAGCTCTCAAGTAAATAGTTATTACACACCAACAGCTTTGAGTCCTCCAAACCCCATATTTGTGCATACTTCAGACTGAGATTATGCAAAATCATTAAATTTCCAGACAAATCTAGAAACATCTTTTTTTAATTTTAGGACATCTGTTAAAGTTGACCTTCTCTGCAGTAAGAAAAGTTTATTACATTCAAGTTAAGAATCACCAACATGCAACACTGAATAAAAGAAACCAGGCAAATGAGAATCTAGAGGGTTGGATTTATTTGTTCCGTTAACACTTTGTCTAAAACGAGATAGCAAACAAGCAGCAACTACATCTACAAATCCAGAACATGTCAATGACTGTTAAGCAACAATGTTAATATAATGACCAATTACATGCATATTTTGACATTTCTAGAAGCAAGCTACACATGTCAATGACAAAAGCCTTTAAATAAATTCTGGATGGATTTAGCTGCTCTCTTTGCCGAGAGTGTGTTTGTCAAACAGGTACTCTGCCATGCCGTTCTGAGGAGCTCCCATGCGGCGCAGGTTGCTCACCCAGTCTCCCAGCTCTTTGATGGACTTCACCTGCTCATCAAGGTAATGAGTCTCGATGAAATCGCACAGCTGGAAGACGAGATTAGAAAATATTTATTCATAATAGTCCAACCATTGAGGGGCTGTCCCAATTCAATTTCACGTTTAAAATACTCACATGTGGGTCATTGTGAGTGGAGCAGAGCTTGTGCAAGTCCAGCAGTGACTGGTTCACGCTCTTCTCAAGCTGCAGGGCACTGTCGAGAGCCTCGACACCACTGCCCCACTCATCCCTATCCGGCTTCTATCAAGACAAAGAAGCAGAGCAGTGAGACACTATGCAGGAAACCGGGTCAAACCGATCTAGATGAGTCCCTCTCCTCAAAGTCTGCTTGCAGTTTAACACATTACTTCAAGTTGAAGGGGTTGGCATGAGTGGCCACGATAGATAAGCAGAACATTACGCTCACACCCTCAGTATCTTGACCACTCCTAAAACTTGCTTGACACTTCAAAACAAGTAAGTAAACATCTTAAAAAATAAAATAAAAATACATCTTTATTACACCGCTTTATACCTTGATGTCCTGCAGAAAGATCCTCCCTCCTCTCTGGTTCTGCAGTTTCATTAGCTTTTCAGCATGCTCACGCTCCTCATGTGACTGATGATGGAAGAACTTGGAAAAGTTGTGCAATGCCTGATCATCCCGGTCAAAGTAGTAACTCTGAGAAAAGATTAGGGTTGTTTGATTAAATTGTACACAATTATAGGAAACAAAAGCCAAGTCAAATTGATACAAATCTTCACAGCACATAATTTCAAGTAGACCTTTAACGTTTGGTAAAAATCAGCAAGTCACACAAGTCTCAAATTCCTGTACTCCTGTACGTCCTTCACACTTCAAACGTATGCAGTATAAAACCTGCAGTTCTCCCCGAGCAAAGTGAAAGAAAAAAAACAAACCAACTGGACTATAAATATAGTTCCTCTTTCAGGCAGTTCCCCATATTTTAAAACACGTGTTCCACATAGAGTTCCAGGGGTTTGTTCACTGCAGCTGCTTTTACTTCCCCCTCAGCTCGTCTCTCCTCACCATGGACATGTAGACGTAGGAGGCATACAGCTCCAGGTTGATCTGCCTGTTGATGGCAGCCTCGCAGTCCTGATGGTAGTTGTGTCTCACTTGGGACGTCATGGTTCTGAAACACAAGAGTCCAACTATAATAATGAAGTGAACATGGAAAAGTTACACGAAATTGGAAAAACGCACGTATGTGACGCAACTTTAGCGTTTTAGATACGTTTTGAAAGTAGTTAAGTTGTGAACAACTGGACTCCGGCCATTAAAAGCGTAATATACATTTGAAAAAAATCCCACCAATGGCAAAAAATAAATAAATAAAACAAAATAGGAGCCGCATGGAAAACAAGCCAGACTGTTTGTGCGTCATGAACCACTGTGAGCCCATAAAGCGCTAATGCGCCAAATCCCACAGGAGTACCGCAAATACGGCGAACATTTTCCGACTTACATTAACAACATCGTCAGCATACAGCATGGAAAATACATAGCACACATCTCTTCTTACCAGATTTCGGTCGTCGTTTGAGGAGGTCGCCGCTCTTTGTCTAGCTGCGTTGTTAGCAAAACGGATGGCTCTCAAGCAACACGGTGGTGGAGGATAATTTAGCTAGTTAGGCCAAAGGTTCTGAGCTGAGTAAAAGCACTTATTTGAATATTGCGGCGTTTTAAGACAGTAAAAGGTTGCCGTTCAAGCACTGTTGAAGCAGGTAACCTTCACCGTCCACTAACGAGGATCAACTGTAAGCGTTACGTGCGGAACGACGGTAAATAAAGCTTTTAGAGGGGGACGTCACAACTAGAAGGGGGCGGGGCCTGTCCGTAACCACGTAACCGAAATCAATTCACTCTTGATGTTTTTTTTATACTAATTTTTATCAACAATCACGGCTCAAATACCACATTTTTCTAAAACAGACAAACCCACGGGAAAATATAACTTGCTTTGCCATTTAGATGTATTTAATATCACATTTAAAATGTATTTTCACTAGTTTAAACATTAAAACATTTAACTATAATATTATATTTTCATGCTTAAAGATACAAATATATGGTGTCCAATTCCTAAAAGTATATTTTGCTTAAAACATTTGACCTTAAATGCGAAAGTTTTTGAAAACAAATATAATCAGGTATTTCTTACAATTATTTGAGCGTCACGGTGCAGTTTTTTAGATCTCTATCTGCTACGTCTCTATTTTTTTTAAACTTTCGGAATCAAAGCTATTTCAGAGTGAAAATGGAATTAAAACAAGGTGTAAACTTTGTGAGAACCAATGATGAACAAGCAAATTTCACATTTCCGATGACTCATTTTGGAGCAAGTGAGACTGCTCAGATGACCTCTGTTTGTGTAACGACGGCGTTAACACATTTCTAATTTTTTAGGATTAAGTAACTACAATGTCGTGACGTACAAGTACCTGACTAAATGAATTATTGTGAAATATTTGTCTTGATAAAATCTTTTTATGCATACAAATGTATGGTTAGATGCAACCATGTAAATACAGCCAGATGATACAGGTTAGGTAAAGGAGTCTAAATTGTAGAGAAAGAAATTAAATAAAATTCCAAAACTGAATACTGTTGCAGTGACAACTAACACACCATAGATTATCGTTGGTCCTGAAATGGCTGAAGAAGGCTGTTTACCTTCCTCTGGTACAGCTGAGAAACACCTCTCAAGGCATTGGGGTTACGATGGCAATAAAAGAAGCAGATGCACACCAAGTCTGAGATAAGGTTACTTAAAGTCACTTCTAAGAACATTTCACAACTTAAGACAAATATTTTCAGTTTTCACAAACTTTATTTATGACTTAAAGTTTAGTCAAAGAGACCAAATCCCATGTCGTCATCAGACTCCTCAGACTCTTCTTTCTTCTCCTCCTTCTTCTCTTCGACAGCTGCAAAACCAAATAAAACACTTTTACTTTCAAGATATACCAAACTCATTTTTTTCTAAAAGTGGTCAAAATATTACTTCACTACAACATAGTAAAAATCGTGTGCATCGAATATATTGCCTATATGATTTGTACACACCAGGTCAACTTCATAAGGTTAAAACATATTTCTGGGTTATTCAAATGTAATAAAATATGGGAGCATGCCGTTGTTATATTTAATAGCACTTGTGCTAAGTGTTAACAATTGTGACAAATGAGGTGCAGAGGTAAAATCCTGACCTGCAGCAGGAGCTGCAGCTCCACCTGAGCCAGCAGCTGCAGAGCTGGCAACGGCGACAGCACCACCTGCTGGCACGCTAGCTAGCTTGCTGTAACCTGAAGAAAGAAGAGTTGGGAGAAAATATACAAAGCATGAAACACAGTAAAAACAAGATCAAAAACATGTCCTAAACTGGGTTTTAGCCAACATTTTCACAGACAGTAGATTGTTTGTTACTTTTTTTTATTTTTGTTTTATTCATCCTGCATCTATTTTTTTTTTCTCTTCACAACACCAAACATCAGAACTAGTCACAGCCACATTTGAACTGACTTCAGAAAAATTAAAAGCACAGTTTGAGTAATTATATTTGATACATCCTAGCATGCAACCTAACCAAACACAGACATAATTAAACAAAGAAATGATTTTAAGATGGCAAACGTACCAGTGGCAATCACCTCATTTACATTCTTCCCTTTGAGTTCTGAGACGACCTGTTAGAAACAAAAAATAACCATGAATATCTCAAGATGTTCCCAGCTGCTGGTGAAAACACATTCACTGTTACTGGGAGGAAAAAGAAAAGCAGTGGCTCTGTACCTTGCTCAGACGGGTGTCATCAGCCTCGATGCCAACGCTGTCCAGGATCTTCTTAATGTCCTTGGCCTCCGGGTTAACATTGCCCCCCAGGGCGGCAAGCAGGTAAGCAGCGACGTAACGCATCCTGAAACGCAGGCAGTCATTTATAGTGGTCTACTTTATTATTTTCTTGGCTAGATTTACATTTTCCAAAGACAGCAACCCCTTACTTAATGAGGGAAACAGAAAAGGACTTGTATTATAACAATCTAAATGTAAGGAATAATCTAAATCAGCTTCAGATTTCAATCTGAACAAAACTGTGAAGATTTCAGGGGAATAAGTCATTTATTTATACATTCAATTGGAACATTTCCATCTATATATTATGGGGGCATATGCTGTTAGAAATCTTTTTAGGTCTCTGGAGATGACCCACACCTATTTGGTGGCAACAATGCACCTAATAGTCGTTTGCCAACCACCAATAAACCCAAGAAGGACTCTGGAGAATGCATACTGAGGAGATAATTCAGTCATCTGATTAAGGGGTGTTGAACCAGGGATACGTCTTAACAGTCGCAGGACACCGGCTCTTGAGGACAGAAATAATCATGGATATCTGAAGATGTGTCCATCCTGATCTAGAGCAGAGTTTCTCAATCCTGGTCCTCAAGCCTTACCCGTTTCAGATGTTTCTCTGCTTCAACACATCCGGGTTTAATTGATGATTCTCAGATGACTGCAATTATCTGAATCAGGTGTGTTAAAGCAGAGGAACATCTATGTGTGCCTTGAGGACCAGGGCTGGAAAAACAAACGGATCCAGAGGCCAACTACACGGCTTTACGCGACCCCCGATGGGGTCCCGAGCCTATCTTTGATGAACCTATGCTCTAATTTACCACTAATTCACATCGCTTACTCACAAAAATAGAAAGGAACTACATATACGATCCTACTTGCAATTATTAAACCCACTAACTGTAAACACAGATATTTAACTTTCCATCCTGGGTGACTTCAGTGTGTGTCAACGAAACCAGCTTTAAATCATATCAGATGTGTTTAAACGAGCCCATCAATGACAAACCAAACTGAAATACTGACTGAATTAAAACATATTTTAGTATTAAACCCATTACAAAGCATGCGTTTCCCTCCCGCTGCAGTAAGCTAGCCGGACATCAGATTAGCTCGCAGAAAAATACATTAAATCGGGTGGAAACGCCGCGGTTAAACACTTAAAGCTGTCGGGGCTGGAAGGTTACTGTTTTATTTACATATCGGGGCTATTTTCGCAGAGAATGCTGCGTTTTCTAGTCAAAAAAAAAGACACTCACTTGAGCTAAGAAGGAAAACGCGTGTTCACTACGAGGGTGGCACAGACAGAAAGGACGTTACGTCACTGGAGGAAGGCGGAAAAGGTCTTTCTTCTTCGTGAGTGATGGAAAGTAAATAAGATCCTCCAAGAAACCCTGCAGCGCCGGAGGATCCTGGCAGTTTCTCTACTGATACTCAGCTAGGATCTCAGTCAGTCAGTCATTTTCTATACCGCTTATTCCATAGTGGGTCGCGGGGAAGATGGTGCCTATATCCAGCAGTCTATAGGTGGGAAGCGGGGTACAGCCTGGACAGGCCGCCAGTCCATCGCAGGGCAACACACAAACAAGGGCAATTTAGAGTGACCAATTAACAAGCATGTCTTTGAACTGTGGGAGGAAGCCGGAGAACCCACGCATGCACGGGGAGAACATGCAAGCTCCATGCAGAAAGACGGGAATCGAACCCAGGACCTTCTTGCTGCAAGGCAACAGTGCTACCAACTGCGCCACCGTGCAGCCTTCAACTGCAAATTCCAAGATCCCGAGGAATTTTTTTTATTAGACATACTGATTATATTTTTGAGAAATAATAAATCCATAGTTTCTTTGAATCTATGACTGAAAACGTTTTTCTTTATAGGTTTCTAGCGTCATGTTTTTTTGTTTTTTTTTTATCTTAGAAAACTTTACTTCTCAGGACATTCTTCCTAAACATCTGTTAAACATTAAACAAAAGTAACAGTCAAGAACCCTCATCGGATCATTCAAGGTGGGATTTTTAAGGTCACACAAAAATGACCCTCAGAGATCGTTGTCACTATATCTACAGCAACCAATAACTTGAGCTGTGCCTCCTGCTTTGTATTTTAGGCAATCACATCACATATTTTATCATTTGGGAACCTGTTTAATAACTAAAAAAAAACCAGGCGTAACACTGCAAAAGTAACACTTGGGCCAACTACCTTCTTCAGAGTGCCCTCTCTCTTAAGACCATGCACATGTTATCTTTTCTCATCATATGAATGTCTTGAAATGTTAAGTTAATTAAAATCAATGCTTTGTTTTTGCAGCTCATTAGCACTGCTGCTGATCTGGCCGACCTCTTCTTCTTCAAATTGCCTATGCTGCTATGTTTGTTCTGGGTTATGATTGGTTTTGGTCACCAGAAAGGAACAGGTAAAGCTGAAACAGAATACAGACTGCAACAGAGGGAGTGAGCACTGTAAACATCAGTTGTGCAGTGCTCTTTAGTGTGAACAACCGGCTGCACTTGTTGCACATTGCTGCAGACATACAGCTCAGATCTGCTGCTAAGCTTCTGTTCGGAGATCAGTCTTAGAAACATAGTACCTATAGTTTCATCAGGGCGAAACTGCTTCTTTAGACATTCCCACTCACAGAGTTAATGCTTTGAGATTATTTACAGTCAAACACATGCCACCAATGTTAATCAGTCTTTGTGTTTATGGAGCATATATCCTTGATTTTTACTCACACCTAGTAAGCAAAAGTCTGGTGTGGTTTTTAAAAAGAGGTCTGTCCAATATAAATAAATAGTAAAAATAGTTAGGAAATCTTACTATCATGCTGCCTCAATTTGTTTGAACAATGCCAAAGTTTTTTTTTTAGTCATGATTAAACCTTCTGCCAGTGACCCAGATGTGTTTTTGGCCTTAACATTTTGGTTTTTTTACGTTTAAGGAACAAGAGCATACGTTTTATTTGCAAATACATTTATGTGAAGAGTCAACATGTATGATATGTATTATTTTTCTTCTTAACTTTTCCATAATGATACAATGTGCTAGACATCAACCTCTGTGTTGAATCTTTGCGGCTGGTTACCCATTACTGTTTGGGGTCTATCACAGTTTGTTGGATTCTGTTTATCCTTCAATGTCAGGGGGCTCCATCATTCTGGAAAATACACAGATCATGGTCAAATAGTGCATGGATTACTAGAAGAAGTTTCTCTTGGAGGACATCTGATCCCACTTTTTATTTGTGGCAGTGTTCCAGGTTAGAAAACCCATTCACTTTATGGGAACATCTCTGGTACATGCAGTGTAACAGGATGTGTCACTATTGGTGTTAGGCAGGATTTTTTTTTTTGAGACCAATAATTTTCCAGCTGTCCCAAGCAACCAGGAGCATTCATTAGATAAAATATAATAGCACCGGTCTTCTGCTGTCCATCCTTGTAATTCCTATGGCATCTAAATTTTGCCTCGAACAAAATGAGCTCTTTTTGCTACCATTATGGCCACAAAGCCAGCTGTCAATAAGTATTTGCCTCATTATGGGTGCAGATGCACCCATATACATCTCCTGTCAATGTTTAGCAAGCTCTGGACTAGTGGCAACATACAGGGGTTGGACAATGAAACTGAAACACCTGTCATTTTAGTGTGGGAGGTTTCATGGATAAATTGGACCAGCCTGGTAGCCAGTCTTCATTGATTGCACATTGCACCAGTAAGAGCAGAGTGTGAAGGTTCAATTAGCAGGGTAAGAGCACAGTTTTGCTCAAAATATTGAAATGCACACAACATTATGGGTGACATACCAGAGTTCAAAAGAGGACAAATTGTTGGTGCACATCTTGCTGGTGCATCTGTGACCAAGACAGCAAGTCTTTGTGATGTATCAAGAGCCACGGTATCCAGGGTAATGTCAGCATACCACCAAGAAGGTCGAACCACGTCCAACAGGATTCACTGTGGACGCAAGAAGAAGCTGTCTGAAAGGGATGTTCGGGTGCTAACCCGGATTGTATCCAAAAAACATAAAACCACGGCTGCCCAAATCACGGCAGAATTAAATGTGCACCTCAACTCTCCTGTTTCCACCAGAACTGTCCGTCAGGAGCTCCACAGGCTCAATATACACGGCCGGGCTGCTATAGCCAAACCTTTGGTCACTCATGCCAATGCCAAACGTTGGTTTCAATGGTGCAAGGAGTGCAAATCTTGGGCTGTGGACAATGTGAAACATGTATTGTTCTCTGATGAGTCCACCTTTACTGTTTTCCCCACATCCGGGAGAGTTACGGTGTGGAGAAGCCCCAAAGAAGCGTACCATCCAGACTGTTGCATGCCCAGAGTGAAGCATGGGGGTGGATCAGTGATGGTTTGGGCTGCCATATCATGGCATTCCCTTGGCCCAATACTTGTGCTAGATGGGCGCGTCACTGCCAAGGACTACCGAACCATTCTTGAGGACCATGTGCATCCAATGGTTCAAACATTGTATCCTGAAGGTGGTGCCGTGTATCAGGATGACAATGAACCAATACACACAGCAAGACTGGTGAAAGATTGGTTTGATGAACATGAAAGTGAAGTTGAACATCTCCCATGGCCTGCACAGTCACCAGATCTAAATATTATTGAGCCACTTTGGGGTGTTTTGGAGGAGCGAGTCAGGAAACGTTTTCCTCCACCAGTATCACGTAGTGACCTGGCCACTATCCTGCAAGAAGAATGGCTTAAAATCCCTCTGACCACTGTGCAGGACTTGTATATGTCATTCCCAAGACGAATTGACGCTGTATTGCCCGCAAAAGGAGGCCCTACATCATACTAATAAATTATTGTGGTCTAAAACCAGGTGTTTCAGTTTCATTGTCCAACCTCTGTAATTCTGTCATGAACTTCTCTGAGAAGAAACACTTCTGGGTTTTATAAAGGTTCTTCACTGCATCTTGATGATCTACTAAACTGTTCTTTTAGTTGCAATAACCTTAGAAGCAGCTTCCTTGCACATGAAACTATTTTGATTCAAAGCAATGATGGCTGCACAGTTTTTTGCAAGTAATCATTGGTAGCATAAGAACATATTGGTTCAAGCCCCTCTGTTCATCCTTATAGCCAATCAGTCTGCTAGTTAATTTAATATTTAAGATGGACTCTTTCACAACTTCATCAGTGACCTAACCATACTGACGTGAAGATGGCTGATCATTTTATTCACTTATGAAGTGAAAATTTTAAACTTAAAAGCATGAGTTGCGGTGAAAAGTAGGATCTCTCTGAAAATAAATACAAATCATTTGAAGGTTCATAAATGTAAGCACACTTTATTGAGTTTCTGATACAACTATATTCACATTCCACATCAATGTAACGGCAAATACCAAAACAAAACCAAACAACACAAAATAACACAACACCATTTACTGATCTTATTAGTATTAAATCAGATTAGACCAAAAGATCTTAAAACATTATCAACAATTTGAACAAATGTTTTAAATTTGGTCTTAGTGTGATAAAGAACAATTATTTCAGATCTCAGAAAAGAAGCACCAATATTGGACCATATATTCTTTGTGATTCAGAGCTTCCTTCTGGAAAGGCTGAGCTGATATTGCCCTGGTATACAGTCAAAATGGAAGTACCAGTTCCTGGTATCTTCTGTTTTTTTTTCTTTGTTTTTTAGGAAAACCATTTATAAAACTTGAGAAAAGTTATCAAAAGAAAACCGTTATAAAAAAATATTCTATTGATCATTTAGATTTACAGACAAGGAAACCCTGTAAAAAGTTGAACTCAGACAATGGCCATGGACATTCAGAGGATCTGTGACTATGCAGTGTCATTATGTCTTATTATGTTTCCTTTCTGATATTAACGTGTGTGTGAAGATGAAACTAAGCAAGCTACTGTTGGATTTAACAGAATTAAGGAACAAAGGTTTTTCTAAGTTAAGACTTTTATTTACATTCAACTCAAAAGTAAACTATAAATAAGCTACAAAATAAGGTCTTAATATCTACGTTTTGACATAAGAATAATATGCAATCCCTCTATTTAGCATTAAAAAGGTGTCATATATGACTTAGAAAACGACAAACTGTTCTAAGTAGATATGAAGACATTGAAATGGTCATTTTCAATATATCCACCAATTAATGGGTACCGCTTTCTAATAAAACTCCACTTATGAATAATAATTAGTGAGCCATTTGTAATTATAAAACTGCCATAGGAAATTATTTAAAGGCAAGACAGGAGGCAAAAAGGATCTGTTTCTCACCAAATAATGAATCCACATTAATGTATGAATAGCTCCACATACCGGCTTACAGACTATTTATAAAGTCCTAATTAATAACAGGTTTAACTGTATAGGAATATTTTATAAGGGCAGTTTTACTGTAAAGCTGTACCCATTTATAAGCACATTTTTGTACTGATTTGCTACTTGCAGCCCACAAATGAAACTGCTTCTGATCATCTTGGACTATAAGTTACACCAGCAGACAGATGTAGGCAAACACTTTAACACTCCTTCCTGTTTATATCTTTACCTCACAATGCTAAATAGTGCTCAGTAGAAGGCAATTACGCAATATGTTGCTGCTTGCTCCCTTAAACCTTATGACAATCACCCATTAGGCTTTAAGTTTCATAGTTTAAGTATGTATTTAGACACTGATCAGCATGTTGTTGTAGTAAAGCTGTGTAACTCATGTATCACAGTACACCTTTAGCATCATGTTTACTGCAATTGTTAGTAACATTCCGTCATACAATGTTGTTTGCTTGTTTTGCACCAATGGTTTTGTTTTTAGTTTGTAAAATGACTTTGCATAGATAATTGATTTGCATTAAGCCTGTTCTATTCTTACATTTTGCCCAACAATTAGGCTTTCTCCCCCCTAAACATTAGTGTAATCCAAGAGCGTAGCCATTAAATAAAGCTGCCCTGTTTGCTCAGAATGTATTATTTATGCAACTTTAAATGTTAACATCCTCTTCATGAAAACATGACACCATATCAGCATACTACTCTATAACATCTACCTTGAAATTATTCAAAAACGAATGGAATATTTCAGTGGGAGATGTCTAATTTGGTGTAAAGAGATTTTGTTAAAGTCTGAAATGCCACAAAAATATAACACCAAACTTTACCTTCATGCATTGCTTGCAAAAACTGACTGTATTTACACTGGCTTTATGTCATGTCTGTTATGTGAGAACATGCTAAAAATGACAGCTTTATTTAACTTGATTTTTGTGTATTTTGGGGAAATAAAACCCTTAAAACTACTTCTTCACTGAAAATGTTTCTCTCCAAAATAGCTGTTAAAGCCACTTTACCCATCATTGATATCCTTCATTGATCAGAGCTATTGTTGCTCTAGTGCCCCAGTGATGCAGCACATCAATCCTGAGACAACTGTATGGCTTCGGCAGCTAAAACATGCTCTACACATAGAACATCAAACGTACCTTTAGAAATAAAGGTACGTTTTAAGACAGTTTTAATCTCAAAATTAACTTTTGTTTTTCCTTCACTTGAAAAGCAAGAAATTACTCATCTCACTTATGCTGTTCTAGTTAACAAGGAGAAGTTTTACTAACTCAAATAATTCCCAACATAAAACATTTCAACAAATGATTTTTTTCCCCCAGGATCCAAAGATGCAAAGACTTCAGGAATACAAATTGTTAATGTACATGCAGTGACATATATGTAAATGGAGTCTCCATTATATGAGAGATTAGAGCGACATTATGGACCTTATTGCATAAAAGAAACATTTAAGGATTTTGCGTTTCTTTGGAAATAGAAAGCATGCATGTAAGAAACGAGGCAAAGTCAGTTTTAAGACAATTATTTATCGATACATTTTTAATTCATCGTGGGAATCCCTGAACCTTCCTGCTGTTTCTGAGAGCATCATTATAAAGATAAATAATTATTTAAAATGTTAATTTTTTTATTTGTTATTAACTGTCAAAATCAAGTTAATGTAAATTGAGATGTTCACGTTTGTTTTAAAATCCACAGGAAGAAACTAAAATTGCAGCGACTCTACCGCCACACAGATCCAAGAAAGGGAACAAATCTCTACATTCATTTATGAACAACGGCAGACCTTAAGGTCATAATCCAAAAAAATGGGATCATCCATAAGAAATGCTACTAGGTCAGTAGAAAAATTGCTTAGACTGGCAGAAATCACTAAATAACATGTCTGCTCTAAGCTAGAAGCCGCTGGACCACTGGTGTCACCGTCTACAGTTTTACATCAGACTGCCGCCAAATAAAGAAACGTCTGTCATCAAATTTAAGCATCTTCAAGCTCCAGCAAAGTTTGCAGCTGATCACATCAGACAAAGGAACGGTACTGTGTTTTACAGTAATACAAAGATCAGTTGTATGGGAGACTTAATCTAGTGTCAAGCATAGTGGTGGTAGTATTATGTTGCTTTGTAGTAAAGATGGGACGGAAGAGGTTCATAGTAGTTAGTTATGAAATCTCAAACTATAACATGAAGAGTGAAACCTGAAAAGAGCGAGGCGTTCCCACAGGAACAACTACCAAAATGATGTAGAACTGAGAAAATAACTTAACAGACATATGTATCATGATGAGATGAGTGGAAAATAGTCTCGGCTCAGGCCGACTGCAGAGTGTGTGCTTCTGACGGTGTCAAACTCTGAGAAATGTCATAATGTGAGGCTCTGTGGTGGCACCAGCTCATTCTAGTCCTGCTGAGACTCCATTAAATCCCTACTGGGCTTGTTATTGTACAGTATGATGTTAGAAAACCCAAGCCTTGACATTACTGTGATTATCTGTTGTTTTGGGTTTTTTGTTTAACCAAACATCATTTCTATCTTAACTCCCAAGCCTTTGTATTGCTGACATGTCTGTGAAATCCCACTAAATAAGTTTAAAGTTTGCTCACTTAAATGATTTACATATCTTTTTGTCAAAAAAGAAACATACTTTGTTGTTGTAATTCCTGCCACAAGCGTTTAATCACCAGCACTTAACTCTAAAATGTTCAAATAAAACCAGGTTAGTTTCCACAGCACATTACATAAATATGTTTGCCCTGAGGCACTTGGTAGTGGCTGTGATAAAACAAACAAAAAAAACCTTTTCTGTCACACAGTTTACTTCTAAATAACTCCCAAATCTGCATTCAAATTGTCAAGTCAAAGACAATCATAATCATTCTAGTATATCTAGAGTTTTAGTGTCAAGTACAGTAACAGTGGTGAATATTGAAATGCTACTGAGATTAGAAGCACAATATACAGCATGGTAGAAATAACTAAAATTAGTCAAGTGTTTTTTCCTTTTCTTGTGTGTGAAGGGAGTGGAGTGGGGGGGATAAAAGAGAGACTAGAGTAGGTAACCAAAATAACTAAAACGGGACACCACTGGGAGCCGAGCAGGAAGCCGGAAAAAACTCCTACTGCGGATAGTTGTTCTGTTGTCGGCGCTTTGCCGACCTCATTTTCTCAAAACGTGACTCCATTTCCTCGAGGACTTTGGGGGTGTACCTTACAACCAGCTTCACTGTGCCCTGAGCTGCTTTGAGGAGTTCCACAGCTTTCTCATGGTGCTCTCCCTCCACGCTCTGAGGAAACAGAAAATACACCCATTTCACAACCTGGAATCTGTGTTTTTAGAAGGAAAAGACAAAGACTACCTCACTGAATCTACTATGTTACGAATTATTTATTTCATTAGAAAGAAGCTAAGGGCAGGCGCAAATTAGAATATTGTTACATTTCTGAAATGCAATTCAAAAAGTAAAACTCCTATTATATTTATTACTCACATTATATATATCATAAAATATCATAATATTCATAATCATCAAAATATATTATTTTGATGATTATGGCTTATATTTTAATGAAGATTAATAAAAAATGTTTTTTTAAACAGAACTGTTATGTTATGGCCAACACAATCAACTGCTGTCTTTCTCAATCCAAAAGGTGAGTACAAAAGGTAAAGAAATAAGATGGCTGCTCACGGAGTCCTGGATTCAAGCATTTTACCTGAAAGTTTAGTGGAAGGAAAAAGATGTGGTAGAAAGAAGTTCACAAAAAACTTGGATAACTGCAGACTTAAGAGGACTGTGAAGCAAAATCATTCAAGAGTTGAAGAGTCGGGTGGGATGCACAAGGACTGCAGCTGCAATTATGGCTTTAGGGGCCACAGGAAACTGACATATCCAGGACACGGGCTACAACTGTGGCAATCCTGGGGTAAAGCTTGAACAAAAGACCATATCAAAAATGTCTTACCTGGGCTAAGGAGTCAAGGGAATGGACTGCTGAGGTGAGACGCGGTATCCAAGTTACTTAAGGTACGTTGAAGTTTCTGAAGTCTGCGATGATCGTTACAGAAAATAAAGTACCTTAGCTGCAACTGGCACTGATGACATTGAGGCAATTCACACTGTATTAACATTGTATGTAAGCAAAACCTTAAAACAGTTTGGCTCCTCTTGCACACAGCTGTACTAGAGGTTAGGATACTAAGGAGCTGGTTGTGGATTTCTGCAGGCGGAAACCCAGTGGACTCTTATAGATACCTGGATATTTACCTGAACAATAAACTGGACAAATGAAAACTGATGCTCTTTAACGGAAGGTTCAGAGCAGACTCTACCTGCTAAGGAGACTAAGATGTTTTGGAGTACTGGTTGAGCTCTTTAAGGCCTTTTTTGACTCGGTGGTGGCATCGGCCATCTTCTACAGTGTTTTGTGTTGGACCAACTGCTAATCAACAACTGAGAAAAAGCGTTTAGATAAGCTAATCCGGACGTCCAGCAGTGTCCTAGGGTTCCCCCTCGACCCAGTGCAGGTGGTGGGAGACAGAAGGACTCTAGCAAAAATATCACTGTTGGACAATGTCTCCCACCCCATGCATGAAGCTGCTGCAGAACTGGAGAGCTCCTTCAGTGACAAACTGCTGCAACGTAGGTGCACAAAGGAGGTCCTTCCTCCTAGCATCTGTTTATGACCATTACTGCTCCCAACAAACTCAATAAGTGTTTACACCCCTGCTGTTACTAATAGTTTTTCCATTTTTTTTTTTTTTTGTAAATAGTGTATTGCTGCCTTCTCATGGACAATTACAAATGTTCTTTTTATAACTTTTCAAATCACCCTACTCATTTGAACATTTTATTTAAGATGAGTATGCCATTTTTAATAACTGTACAGTAATTCTATTTCTATCTGAATAACATCAACTGTCCGCAAAATTCTCTACATGCAAACCGAGGTGTGTGTCAGGCTAAAGCTTCCAACTTCCTATAATAATTCTCTGAACGTACCACCCCATTAACAGAAAGAAGCTGGTCGCCTCTTTTCAGGCCTCCGTGGCGGTCAGCGATGCCTCCCGGGATGATCCGTGAGATGTAAATGGGTGAGTTTTGCTCCTTTCCGCCCATTATGTTAAATCCCAGGCCTTCTTCCGTCTTGGGCAGTTCCACCACACGTGGATGCGAGTGTCCCTCACTTGCAGCAAAAGCTGCCACGGTTGCCTAAAAATAAGCAATCGGACTCATTTAGCATTTGGAAATATTTGGCACGCAATGCAAAATGTGAACTGCTACCATAGGAATGAAAGATTGTTGTGCAGAGAGTAGCCTGAGGTTTACCTTAGCTGTGGCGTTGGCTCTGACCTCAGGACTGCTGTTAATGTCCACAGTTTCGTACACATGCTCATAAACCTAAAGATGCATAAAAATAACACCAAATAATTAAAACAATGTCTTGCACCAGTATAGAGAAGGGACTGCACAGTCCAGCTTTTAAAGTGTCTCACTTCTCTGACAGCGTTGCAGAATTCACTCTGCAAGACCCTCTGCAGTGCCTGCAGCTTCTGAGGAGGAACTTCCCCCGTCCTCTGCAGCTTATCGAGCAGCTCAATAGCACGTTTGATATCTGTCAACCAGAACATACACAGCTCCATCACAGTTTAATATTCACAAATGACACTATAAGGTCCAACTGAACACTAAGCCATGGTTTTGTCATTATTTGGTGACGTTTCATTTTTTAATTATGTCAACTTTAATTAAAACTGAAATATTTTGAAGTAATACGTGACTACATTTGAACCTGCACTGCATTGGTTCAGGCTATAACTCTTTTGAGTCGCCTCCTGATTTCAAACCAAACTTCATTATAAAAGAAATATGGAAATTAAAACCATGCATTCTTGCTTAAATAATTTTAAAAGTCTGTATTTTGTCTGACTTATACAACAATAAAACTAAGCTTATTATGAAATCAGATGAAATGCTGCAAATTGCAATACATGAGATTGGACTAAATCACATAAATTGGAAGAGTTTTGCCTTTTTTAAATCTTGGCGTCCATAATAAAATGTATGACCTGGTTTTTACTTGTCCTGCTCATTGATCAGTTTTACAACAAATTTATGAGTGAATCTATTTTATATTGCTGGAGTCCTGTAACTGGGAATGGTTTTAAAATGCCTGAAAATGTTTTCTGAATGATAAAATTAGGCATCATTCCAGGAGGACAACATAGATGGTTTACTAATCTTATCACACTCCTAGCCAAATTTCCAAGGTAAAGCCATTTATTTAAATCTGTACTATATGGTCATTGATCTATATTACATCATCCTATTAACGGATACAAAGAAAAGTGATTTTTTTCCTAATTCTTTCCAATAGCATGCCAGAGGGACCTGACCTACTAACCAGCTGAAGTTAGCAGTTATACTTCTGTTACTATCTAGAGATTTAAACAGCAAACAAGTGCATTACGTTACATTATTTTAGCAGTAGCAGAAATATATGTTGCCAATGGGTTTTAAATAAAAGAAACTGAGTCATATTCTACATTTTTTTGCATTAATACTAGGGCTGAAAATCATGTTAGAAAGTCAGATAATTGAGATACATGTGTTGTTAATGGGGATGATACAGTGATTAACCCACATTTCTCACTCTTCTTTTTGTTTTCCATGATCCAAATTTCCCCAACACTTTACGTGAGATTAGGTTTGTGCATCAATAGTATTGAAAGTCCATCCAACCGGACAAATTATTTACATGCACATTTTTAAAATATAATAGTACACTTGATATACTGAGCAGCTCTAGTTAATTACCAAGCCACTATGGTACCGTGATACTGTTCGAATCTCACTGCAGCCTATGAATGTTGTATAGATCTTCAGATAAGTTTTTGTTATTTGCTACTTCAACTATTTCGAATTGAGTAATTGGCAACAACTCCTGTCATTTCTTGTAAAAAAAAAAAACCCCAAAAACACACAGATAAAAAAACTATGGTTGTGGTGAACTTGTTATAAAACATTCTGAAAATTAAAGGTTTCCTGTCAAAACAGGACATTAAAGTGTTGCATTCTTCTGTTTTCAAGAGGTTAAATTGCTTTGGCACACAAAGAAAATTAATAATTTTACAGTATTACTTAAATCACTGGCCTGGCTCAGTTTATAACATTTATATATAGAGCTAAAATATTGTTGGCTTGTAAGGCATCCTCCGGTCATCAGTGCCGAGAACAACAACTATTTCCTAAAAAACGTCCCTCAAAAAAGGCCTGAAAACAGCAACAACAAACAGTTTACCGTAAAGACTCATTTTTAATCCGTTCGCCTTTACTTTATCTCATTTCTGTGAGGCACGTCTAAAGTGTTCAAGTTTGGTGTGATAAAATAAATAAATAATTGACATTTTAAACGCGTAATAAGCTATTACTAAT
This sequence comes from Girardinichthys multiradiatus, assembly GCF_021462225.1. Classification (NCBI taxonomy): domain Eukaryota; kingdom Metazoa; phylum Chordata; class Actinopteri; order Cyprinodontiformes; family Goodeidae; genus Girardinichthys; species Girardinichthys multiradiatus. The sequence continues at coordinate 23,842,331 of NC_061797.1, forward strand.
GTTAATTGGTTACAAATTGATCAGGACCTTTATAACTCTGTTTTATTTTCTTTCTGCTAGTAACGATGAGCACATTTTGATTAGTAAGACTAAATTTCTACATAACTTCACCAGACCAGTTGGGTTGGTCTATCACTGTCTTTGGTCAATATTAGCTAGTTAGCGAGTATGAATAAAACAATATAACGCCGTATTTATTATCGCTTGGCCAAATAAATCAACTTGAATGGTTCATAAGACATGTTTAATGCAGTGTATGCCACCCAACAACACAACATGAATCCGAAAGCAATTCTAGTTTTATTCAAGCAATTGCTAGCTAAGCTAGGTCAATGTTTTTCCTCGTATAACTAAAGCTAGCTAGCTAATTATTGTTACCTCTTTCCAATCGCACCGGCTCCCCAAGAGATGCCATTCTCTAAACAGAATTTGGACGGTCTTAGAGTGATATGGCGCCTTAGGGAATATAAGGAAAACTAAATTTGGTAATCCTGGCAAACGTTTCCTGCACTTAACTGAGACGATAAATCAGATTAGCTCAATTGGCACGGCTAGGCTAGCTGCCAGTGTTGTGGTGCGTTCAAGTAAACCTCGGACAGAGGATAGCCTAGTGAAAAACGGATGTTTTTTCTTGGGTTATTCATAAGATGACTTTCATTTTTGGGGTCGTTTTTATGTTCAGACGTATGTTTAGTTGTTCATTAGATAAATTAGCAATTTATATTCGAGTAACAGTTTTTGAAACCAAGCATGAGGAACCTAAATCCATCTTTGTTGCCCAAATATTTGTCCTTCCTTTTCATCCTTCCATCTTACTCATGTAGTCTTTGTAATCATGATTCATGTTTGGAACTTATTGTAACGTTGTATGTCCAGGCTGAATCTGAATAAAGTTAAACATTAGATTTTGTTCTATTAAAACGGAACACTCAGAAGGAAAACTCAACCGTCACAGAGGAATATGAGAGTCTTTACTGCCCTCTTGTGGTTAATTGTAGCATTGCTTTAGATTCTAGTCCATCAGAAGTGCTGTTGCAGCTGCACTGCTCTCTGTAGGCTGCAACTTTGGAGCATGATTCATTTCTGACCACACCCTATCTAGTGATGAAACACAAACTGCTTCGGACCGTTCATAAAAGAGTGCTGTAACATTGGTGATTGGGGAATGTGCTCAGTCCCTAAACAACAAAACAATTGTGCAGCAGCTATATTTCTTGTTCATCTTTGAGACTGTTTTCATTTATTCATCTACAACCTTAGCTGAAAAAAACACCACATCATAATGTAAAAAAAAGTTCAGTGCTACCTTCATATAATATTATGTTTCTGTCCGCAAACATGGGCTTCATTCTGCCGACTGGCGTCAGTAAGACGTGTGGAATTAGAACATGGCAGTTTTCTTTCACTTGTAAATTGTTGCAACAAAACAGCCTGAGGTTCATACTCCTGGGAACTGGAGCACCTACCTTATCGAGAAAGAATCCCAGTGTTAGAATCATTGTTCCATTTTTTGCTGAGGATGTGTTTGTACATGAATTTAAGGAAATGTGCCCCAGCTTCATCTTAAGGTGAAATTTCGTGAGAGCAGATGGCTTTTCTTCCTGCATCGCAGTGGCTTTGTGGCCATGGTGATAAGCAAATTTTTTGGGGGTGCAAACTTTCTTTCATCTGGTATCACCGAAGGATCCTACCAAGATCCTACTCATCTTTCATCTGAAAGATGAGTGTTCAGCAGCAACACTCATCTTTCAGATGGAGAGAAAATATTAAGTGTAGGGATCTGTATAAAACAAAAAATACGCTCTTTGCAAAATGTTTCGCGTAGGGGATAAATACAGTCTACCTCTGTTCCAGTACAACCTTGAACTGTGACATTTAAACGTGCCATGTTATGCTGTGAGTTGTTTCTGCTGGAGGGGATGTTGCAGTAGTCTCCCAGATGTCGAGGATGGCTTTTCCTTCTGCTCATAGTGAGTGTAGAGCTGGATAAGATCTGTGACGACTGTTCTTTTAAAGATGATTCAAAAATGGGATTACCTTTCACTCATAACAAAATCCTGGGTGTATATCTATATTGTACACAAATGTATGGGTGGCTGAATCTATCACTGTCGACCTCAGGCATGCCCAATGTGTACTCAAAGACTACTTGTACTAGTCTGTACTTGAAGATGTAGGCACGTTTCTCCTGATGTTAAAGTCTTATTGTCGTGAAGTTTCCTCACTCGCAAGTAAAGTGATCAATAGGAAAAAAAAACATATTAAAAAAGTATGAAGAGGAATTTCAATTGTGTTGCATTACTTTGTTGGAAGATCATTTGCTTCATTTGTCACCAAATGTTGTGTTTTCTTACTTACTCCATTATTCTAAGATTATCTTCCTGCAGCTTGAAAAAAACCCTCTGAAGTAGTTTCTTAAAATATGTTTTTAGTGTTGATGATTTCAACCTTTTTATATGTCCAAAACATACATTTTTTGTGATGTAATGCACTGACCTCTCTTTTCAGTTGTCTATTTGCTTTGTAAATAAGGTTAACCTGCCTAAAAATGTACAGTTGAAACTGTATTCACATTGCTTGTGTTTTTTCAGTTGCCTATAGTCATTTTTATTTCTTCAAATATTTCAGTTTAATATTGCAAACAACTTCACAACATACAAAATGAATATTAACCCAGAAACATGTCAATGAATAGCTTTCTCTTTTATACATATCTATATCTATATAGATATATATATATATCTATGTACATATAGATATACTCTTTAAATATATCTTTTCCTCGGGTGGGGATAAAAAAATAAACAGCAAAGCTTTGACAACAGCACCTTGACATAGTATGTACTTCCAACATTACCTTGAGAAGTTTAGAACAGTAAACAGATCATTTTACTTGAGAGGAAATCATTTTCTGCTGGATATGTGAATTGAATGATTTTTTTTTTTTGGTCAGCATCATATCCTTTTTTTTTAAAACTTTTTTTCTTTGAAAGTGGAGAATTTCTAAATTCACAATTGAAAGCAGCATGCAAGCTTTTGAAGATGGAACTGTCCTCTCTCATTCCTTGCCCGTGTTTTGTTTTTTTCCTTCATTTTCTAATTCTTGGCAACGTAAACAGATCACAATGTCTCACTTAATGTGATATAGTAATTTAAACTGGGCGCAAATGACTGATCAGATTTTTTTTAATTGTTTACAAGGTCATGAATATGTTCAATAAATATACTTAGTATCACTTTTACTGTATAAACTTCATCTTTTTTTACATGCAGTCCATAAAATTTTCATTTGACGGAATAATTTACCCTGTTATGTATATATACAAATAGATATTTTCTCTTTATTCTCTTTTTTTAAACTCTTCAATAAAATCTATACATTTTATACACTATCTCCCTCTTTTAATGGTCAATGTGCATACACATGAAGTGTCTATCCTTATAAACCGCCAGCCAATCTTCTTTTTGCTATCCATGGTGAGCGCTCGCACGTAGGACTGGGTTGTCCTGCATTGGGAGTTATAATGCCGCTTGTCTATTCCTCTGCAGCCGTCCTTTGTGTACCCCATGGGGTTGCATTTGGTCTCATAAAAGTATTGCTTCAGTTGGCCATTGGGGACAGGGACCTTCTCCATGACGGTTACTGTCTGCCCAGACATGTCTATCGCCGTCTTTTTATCCACAGCTGTCACCCATTGGCTAATACTGTCACACACACTGAGCTCTCCGCGCCGCGAGGGGTCAGAGTGCCGCCGCACCCTCATGGACATGTTCGCGGCGTCCAGATAGTTTTTGTATTCCTCCAGGAGAAAGAGCAACGGCGGCTCTAAAGGCACTTGGTTGCTGATCATCACCCGTGAGTTGTACAGGTCAACATCCTTGGCCTCAGCGGCGGCCACAGGTGACAGGCCCCCACCTCCCTGGCTTTTGTCGGCCCCCTGTCCCAGCTGTGCTGCCTCGCCCTCCACCTCCAGCAGCTCCTCTATCACTTGCTCAAACGTGTCTGTGAGTGAGGGGAGCTCCTCACGCTGGCCTGGCCCACCACTCTGTGGAGTCCCATGCCTTTGGGGGCCCGTCGCAGCGGCGCCCAAGTAGCCTTCCGTCCGATGGCCCCGCATGCCCGGGGCATCTCTCAGGGGCGCAGCTCTCATGCAACTGAAGTATGAAATAACCATAGTAAGGAACAGGATGGTCATCACTCTTCTAACCTGGTGGAACTGGAGAGAGAACATAAAGAGGGAAGAGAACACGGTTAGTCAAAGAGCATTTTTACCAAAGTTAGCCGCTTCCTGATTATTACCGCATCACTTCAGCCTTTTTTTTACACCCACAACTCTTTGTTTACATGCCAAAAAGAAAGAGCTTTTTAATTACTACAACATGTTTTTATCAAACTGATAATAGCACCATGTCATCAGTGCTTTCAAACTGTTTGCAAACTGTAAATCTATGTGAGGACTGGCTTAGATTTCAATTTGTTGGCAGCAAAAGCAGCAAAGCTGTGCTGAGCATCAGAGAGATGAGAGCGTGAGAGAGAGACTGCTTATTACTAAAGATTAGAGTGCACAAATAGATGCTTGAAACATCCTTACAGGCTTGCTATTATTCATGAAGGGGTGTGTTACACAGTACAGCGAGGAGTGTGCAGGCACGTGTGGTTTTATAATGGCCCCAGCTATCATTCACCCATCTCTGCATCACTAGGTGTCTTGTTTTAGAAGCTCACATCGTGTGTATCTTTGGTTGTTGGAGTGAATTCACCAGCATTGACACCTCAGGAACCTCTTACATATCCAGCATCTGCAAACTGACTGAGCAAAGCAGCAAATATTGTGTTTATCTCAGCTTTGGCAGACATTGCCGCTGCACTGCTATACTGTTTGCACTACAAACTGGTCTGCAGAGCAAGACCAGTCTGACACCAAACCTTGTGGTCATGAATGAGGAACCTGGGGTCTGTTTTTTTTTTAAAGGAGCGGGATCCAAAAGGGACAAATTCCCATATACCAGGGGTCTCAAACTCCAGCCCTCGAGGGCCAGTGTTCTACAACCTTTAGACATGTTTCATATTTTAACCCACATATATCAAATAATTAAGTCATTAGCAGCACTCTGCAGAATGTGACTGCATACTGAAAGACCAGGGAGACATCTAAAAATTGCAGGACAACAGCCCTTGAGGGCTGGAGTTTGAGACCCCTGTTGTATACCAACCTCCCCCTGGAGTCACATTGTAGCCAGCGTGCCACCATGGGGATCTAGATGAGGAGAAAATGCTGAACACACATCCTTAATTATTGAACCGCCTGAGCAAGTTTGCGTCCCTTACCTTCGAGAAGCTCTAAGGCTCACAGCAAATCAATAAGGTGGTGAACATCCGACAGCCAGAGACATTAAAGCAACCATAAAGATTTATAAAAAAAAAAATCTAGATTTTGGTTTCCACTTGGATTCATTTAAAAATAGCCTGGCTAATGCTTTGACTTTACTCCGCATGTCCCAAACCTGACACGGCCAAAACAGGGCGAGCAAACACACTCACCGAATCCACTAAGGATGGACACAAGGTCCTTTCCAGTAAGAAGAAGAAAAAACACATCCCCACCTTAAAAGCATTCGTTTCTTCCTTAATTGGTATCTGGGGCTGTGGCTGCAATTAACCGACACCACGGTGAGTGCCATAGAGATATCGCTGCTAAAAATAGACGTGCTGGGAGTCTCACAGTCTCTATTCAGAATATCACATCCTTCTTCTTAATGAGCCACTCATTCCCCGAGCTCAGTGACGCGCTCTTCCAGAGTGTATGAGTGTGTGTGTGTTGGTGAGGGGGGGCATGGGGAGGGGCGGGCTTTACTCCGTGTGTGTGTGTCTGTGTGTGTGCGTGCGTGTAAGTATGAGGGTATTTTTCCTCTTAGCAACTGAAACAACAGTGAGAGCAAAGGCTACGGATGAAGAGTCTATTATCAAATTATCACCGGGGATAATAAGTCTCGCTCATCATTGAAAGAGATATTCTGGTTGAAATGATGAGGATATTCTGCAAAGATTTCCCAGCACAGAGAACCATGTAGGTTTACGGGATCGAGGCCAGTCACAAGCTTTAATCTGTAGGATGCATTTAGGCTGATATTATTATCAGCATTGTGCTCGAGTGGTTCCACGTCCACATGAGGGGAAATGAAAGCAAGCGCTGATTACTGTCAGGCGTCAAACTTCATGCTGGAAATGGTGCAGACAAGGAGTGCTGCATCTTCCGTAAGAGACCACAGGAGTAATGTTGCAGTAGCAGGGGCGGGTGGGGCAGGGTAGGGTAGGGTGGTGGAGAGAGTGCCAGCGTCATTTCGCAGCATAACAACCACGGATGACGTCTCTTCCAGGTCTCCATAGGGGAGAAGATGGAGGGGAGGAGGTTGCTGGGGGTAATGCCACTCAACGGTGCACAATTGCCTGCCTTTCCCCTGGGTATCCTCACACCAGGAACCACAGATGATTTTATTTCTATCTCTGTGATTTCCTGTTTCCATCAGGACAATCAATATGGCTTAGGCTCCCATTCAACATCCTGTTAAAGCCCGATAAAGCCAATGAATCATTTAATTGCTGTGGGACCGGCGGAGAATCTGCGCCTTGTATCTGCAAAAGAGGCTAAATGTGACAAATACAATAATTCAGTGTTAACACAATGAGGATGAGTAATCCAACTAGACAGGAATTAAAAACAAGGCCTTTAGAGGGCAGCTCCCTGAGTAAAGTGTAACCTCCCCCAACTCAGATTGATTAAAACACAGTTTTAAAATGAAATCCAGGTAAGCACACAATGAATTCAAGTTTCATCTAAAGGCTCTGGCCATCTAAATATGAGTACTGCGCTAATAACTTAGAGCAAAGGCGAAATAATGGCCTGCAATAACTGCTGCTCAAACACGCCTTTATCTATGGCACCACACTCCGAACAATGGGAGCAGGTGAGTGTTTAGCTTTGACATCTCCAGATGACCACCTGTTCATCTGCTCGCAGAGAGAGAGAGAGAGAGTGTGGCTGTATGGCCAGGACGTGTAACTTACCCTCGCGTTCATTCTCCATGCCAGGTGGGGATTAGTGATAAATGCCTCCTTTGACAGTCGCTGAAAAGTTTCTCCAAAGCATGAAAGGACTAGTAAACTGCAGTATTATTGCACATTCAGTAGCGTTCCCTCTTGTCAGCACACTTTATGGCTTCATCTCTGCTAACTGCATGCATGATACCTTAAAAGCCATTACAAAGCAACATAAACACCAGCAGTGGAGATGAAAGGCCGAAGTGTGCCCTGTGTGTTTGAATAGAAATGTGCGCAGCATCGACTCTTTGGCTCCCACAGCAGCTCCCTCATGGGCATCTGTCTTTCTTTAATTCCTCCAGAACTATAGCGGCCAGAACTATTTACGCAGAAGTGTGTTTTGTCATGCTCAACGTGCACAGCCCCATGACTCCAAATCCTCCAAGTTTTTCCGAAGAAAACTGCAAATATTATCACCCAAGAACCCCCTTGTGTGCCACAATGCAGCACTTAAAAAGCCATTTAGACTTAATTGAGTTGTCTGCAGTAATGGCTGACACATGTGCACGTTTGCTTTCCCCGAGATCTGTTTTCAACCCGATGCAAGCTTTAGAGCACGTTTGGTAATAGATGAGCATCGCCACGGATCATACCTGGTTCCTTCCACAGAAATAAAAAAGAATCTAACACACTTAGTGATTTATATTACCCAAATTAGTCGCCTCCCCCATCCCACACTTTTTATCCCTTTATTTTTAAGCTGACTCTCGCATAATCAATTGATCCAGTTTATGTGTTAATGCACATAGCTTCATGTTAAGGCTTTGTAATAGAAACAATCTATAATTCATTTTAACCCTTGAACAGTGAAACCCAACCACTGAAACAAGTCCAGGAAGCCTTTAGCTCAGAATTAAGACAGCGGCAGTTCTTATATTCTCACACTAGATGGCATGTGAGACCGTGAAATAATCAGAGCTTCTGTTCTTGCGCCTTTTCTCTTACCTAAGATAGATAGATAGATAGATAGATAGATAGATAGATAGATAGATAGATAGATAGATAGATAGATAGATAGATAGATAGATAGATAGATAGATAGATAGATAGATAGATAGATAGATAGATAGATAGATAGATAGATAGATAGATAGATAGATAGATAGATAGATAGATAGATAGATAGATAGATAGATAGATAGATAGATAGATAGATAGATAGATAGATAGATTTTATTTGCATCTCTATTTCCTGAATTAATCTTACATTCGTCTCCAGCCGCAATTTCTTTTTCCCACGAAGTTGTCACCAATGCGGCCTATTGTTTTCCAACATTTTATAGGGTTTCTTTGTAGTTTATGTCGTGAAGTTAGTACCAGCACACCACACTGAAGCCAACAGTTAAAGTTGGCCGCAGCTAAGCGTTTTGGATCTCGGGTGTCCTATAAAGTCTTAATGAGTCAATCAAAGTTTTCCTTTTTTTTCCCCCCCTCCTTTTTTCCTCCACAGAAACAACGATATAAAACCGCTTTAAATGATTCATTTCAGTCCACAGTGGACTGCTGGTAATAAGCAGAAACAAACAAATACAGACTTTCTTGAGCTTTTTAAGAGAGTAAACGGCAGTAAAATGCAAAATACTTGGAAGGCTTTACGCACACGCAGTTTAGTATAATAGTCTGCTTTATTAATGGAATAAAACTGCTGTTTTCTGCATGAGATTGCATCTCATTAGCCTGTGCTCTCCGCTGGAAACCCAATCAACATAATAAGTGCGTTTTTTATTAATGAACGGCAGGATAAGGTTACACATATCCCCTCTCGGGCCGCGTCACTGTCTGCTCGCAGGATACCTGGACTTGATCGAGCTACTTTTAGAGCCCCCCTCCCTTCCCCATCCCACCTCACATATGTCTGCCCTTTATACCTCAAACACATCCAAAGTATTTCAAACTAATTCTGGCAAAGCAAAGAACTAAAACAAAACCCACAGCCTACCTTTTAGTGCCCAGTCGTAAAACAGACCATTCAACAGGACAGTGGTGTCATCTGGGATGTTTTGAACAACTCCCTCAGTAATTTACTTGAGCGGTATTTTCCTCTCTGCAACTCTCCCGACAGGAAAAATCAAGCTTCGGGATATCTCTTCAGCTTTGGAGCAAGTAGATTAAATTATTGATGGTGGAAATTGCTCGGCTGAGGTAATGCACTCCCATGGCTGCGCGGCTCGTTTGCGGAGATCGTCTGAAAGTGAAGTTGTAGCATGCCGAAGACGCAAGCAGAAGCAGCGGCAGCAGCAACGGGGATGAGGAGACCTCTGGAGCTGAAATGAGGAGTCTCTTTGAAACTACTGTAACTTTACTACACAATGACGCTGCACCATGTGACCTGCCGCTGGCTGACTGGTCGCCGCAGAACTGCTGTCTAAACAGCCCACAGGCGAAGCTGTTAATGCGCTTCCAGCGTGCATGACGCGCTTTTGTTTGCCCGCAAGCCGTGCAGCCTGCATCCACGCCATAATGTCTGGGTGGATTAAAAAGCAGCACCGAAGCCTCTCCTCTTCCGTATTTTTTCATTGCGCTTGTTTTTCTTTTTCCTTTTTTTAGACTCAGCCTACGGCGGAGGCATAGTGTTCTGGAGGTTCTGCGTAACTGCGCGTCTCCACCAAAGTCGTGATATACTGTGTTGCCATTTAAAGATGCCCTATTTGAGTAAAATTAGATACCCAGATGGTTAAAATAAGCATTTTATGTTGTCATCTGCACAAAGTGGGGAGATTTGGTAAAGAGTTAAACTATTTAGTTATGGTTTTGGACGTTTTTTTGCCATCTAAACCAATTTATGTTGATCATTTTGTCAGAGCATTCAATAATCTGAGTTATTCCTATCATTCATGTTATTTGAAAATATATATATATAAAAAAAAAAACACCAGGTAAATTCCTCTTTGTCTTAAAAGAGAGACACCTCAAAACATCTATTGCAGGTGCTCTGCAGCAGGCTGGCCAAAGTTGAAGCTAAAGAAAGCTTCAAAACAGCTCTGCTTCATTAATATTTCCCAACATCTGAAACAGACTGGGAGCAGTTAAATACCTTCATCAACTGGGTTTACATACAGATGTCAGTGGAGGCCCAATCTTTCTATTGGGGTGATGAACTCCACCTCAGATGAACACAAGAGCAAGCATAATGGGGAGATAGCAGCCCGTTATGTCCCTGGCTTGGCCCACATCCAGTGCAAAGATTTATTGTGATACTTTGCTGTATTTCCATCATGATTCTTCCCTGCACGAATCTCTTGTTTGGCATGCAGTAGTATGGGAGTGGATGCTCACACCTGCTTAATGAGTCACTCCCACCTCCAACACACCCGGGGACATGCCAGGATAGATATAGCCCTCCCTGAAGGCACACAGGAGGTGAGGGCAAACTCTGGATGACAAAGAGTTGCATCAGCAATCACTGAGCGACATGACTCCAAAGAGGATATTACAGAAAAGGGAAAAATGCACTCTGCACAAGAGGGCTGTTCCAAACAAGTAATTCATAAATAAATCACTTGGCATCTCATTAGAGGAGCAAAAACAACAACATGGTCTCTCTTTCCTTTTTGCCACTACAGCACAACTGAAGGTGGTTTTCAAGAGGGGGTTCAGGCTGGTATTTCTGAATGAAGAAAATGAACCATGAGCTTCTTCTTGACTGATCATACAGAAACCTGTAATCAGGAAACCAGTTTAACCATACCTTCACTTCAAATGAGGTGTAGGACTTCTTAAGATTAATGATTTTCTCTGCTCTCAGTTCTTGGAACGAGATCTTCAGTCATAGCAGGTCTTAGGAACAAGGTTCCAGCTTCGTACCTCGCTAAAAAAAGGACCTGCCAACACCACACGCCTGTACAACCTTTCAAGGTTCCTCTTGCCAATGGTGACGAGAAGCTGCCATGTCTGTGCCACTGAAAGCTTCGCTTAACAAGTAGAATTATGCCTCCTTCTGCAAGGGGTGGAGGGGAAGAGCTGTGTTACATGGAAATTGACATTTTGTGAAATGTCATTTTCACTGGGGATAAAGGGAGGCGACGAGGGTATTTTGATCAAAGTGGAATTGCATTCCTGCTCAAGGAGCAAACACATCAACTGGGGAAACATTTTGTAAGAGGCTGGGTGACGTCAAGCGAGTTGAGAACTGGAGCTGGAGGAGATTTTGAGGGGAGGTTGACAAACCCAGTCAACTGGGTCCTTTAAACGGATGCTGGAGTCAGGAGCTAATGTCATCCCTCCTGTGATGACAATAACCTTTAATGTAATCATGAGGCAGCCACAGCAGACTAGTTTTCTAAGCCTCAGATATACCCCACCTGAAACACACACACACACACACACACACACACACACACACACACACACACACACACACACACACACACACACACACACACACACCATCATGGAGGGCTACATTACTTCCATCCTGTTAAATCCTGTCTGTCCCTTCTCTACCAACAAGGTTTTCATGAATGAAAACTCACAGTGCAAAGATATATATTATGAGCACAGATAGAAAACTATGCTTGTGTTCCAATTTGATATTGTCTGTTAATTTTTCTTTTCACAGTTTTAAATTAAGCTGAATAAACTTCAATACTCATTTTTTTTGCAGAAGTTGCTTGAATCCAAATGCTGCACCGACCTCTCTCTCTCTCTCTCTCTCTCTCTCTCTCTCACACACACACACACACATTAACGCACACAGCATCTTGAATCCTTGTTGTCCCGCAGTGCTCCGACGCGAATTATATATCCACTGTGTATTAATAACTTATCGTGGGTTTTTTTTTGTCTCTGTGAAACCCACAATCACGCCACTGAACGACGATAATTAAAGATGCAAAGTCCCTGCCAGAACTTGTTTGAGCAAGTCTGTTAATTGGACGGAGGTGCTGGTGATGATGAAGATGGTGGTGCCGTGACTAAAGCAGAAGCAGCAGCGACCGCGGTGGCGGCGCGGCAGCGGCGGCGCGGCGGGCGGTGCTGCCTACATCTCCATAACGATCAAGATGATTAATTTTAGCTCTAAATATATCGTAACGTCCGCTAAGCCGAGAGCCGAAATTTCCGCCTAAAATAATCAATATCCTATTTATTATTTGCACGAGACATCAGCCCGGATTAAAGGGCTGGCATTTCATGAATGAAAACGTTGCGGCAACGTGGGTTGTCACGTTCCAGCTTTTATCAAAATGTGCGGATCATATTTCAATTCAAGCCCACATTTTGCACCAAACTGATTTCAGCGGAAAGAAGACACAATAAGGCCCACATTTGCATTAACTGGTAAAAAACAAACAAACATTAAAGCAGGGAAAACAGTAGCTAGAGGAAACAATTTACCAAAGATATTGTAAAGTTTTTATTTTTGCGCATCGCATTTTTTCCCAGGCTTACCGAGAGACACCCAGATTTATAATTTTATATTTTTTTCGCAATGAAATTTACCATCAGGTTTGTTATTGACGCCCACCCCAACTCTGCAGAGCTGAGAGTGCACAGGGAGGGAGAGAGAGGGGAGATTCTCGGTAAAGATAACACACGCGGAGACGCACGCACGCAGGCGCGAGCGCACGCGGGAGCACGCCCGCACACAAGCTCACGCAGGCCCTTTTATGGACTGATCCGCTGACGTACATTGCAGAAAAGTGCTATAAAAAAACCTTCATACATACAAAGTGTGTCGTGCCACCCCACAGACCCCTCCTTACCCGCCTCCGCTCATCCCTCCTCCTCCACCCAACACGCCCACGCCCACACCATAATCCCACGTCTCAGTTGAAACAGGGGGGGTATTAAAATAAAAATACTGCTATGGCCGGGAAATATGCTGAGGAAATATTAGATTTCAAAACAAAGCAGAGAAATCCGATGCAATGTTAATATTAATAAAACAGGATTCAGCTGCGAATAAAAAAGGCCGGAGATTTATTTAAAGTGCCATAGTTTTAAGACCTGATTTTAATGGTAATCTGAGCTATGCGACGCATTTTGATTAAATGAGCGCCTTTATGAGTGTCGGACAGTTTCATAAGTAATATGATTTATTTTTGGTTTCAGTATCAAAAAGGCGTCAGAGTGCAGAAATCGATCTTCGCGCGTTAATTGCATTGCTGGGTGAAAAAGACAAGACGAAAATACCGAAAACGCCGACGGAAAATTCCCATAATTTAAATGCAATTAGGATTTTACTGGACGCGCTCATATTTATATAAAGGCGCATCCTGGAACGAGGAGTTTTGAATAAAACAGGACTACCGCTGGGCTTTAGGTGATGGTGATGGAGGGCTTTTCTCCTCTTGCTGTTGTTTTTGCCATGCAATTGCTTCGTGTTGGATGTGAAATCTTAAATCTTTGACCCGAAGAAAAAAGATGACTGAGAAAGAGATAGGGAGAGAGAAAGAGGGAGGGGTGTGAAGAGTGGTAGTGGAGCGAGGGACGGGGGGTGGGTGTGATAGGCAATATCCACAGCTGCTGTGCAAGACGATTTTTTAAGGCTACAAGTCGCCCAAGAGAGAGAGAGAGAAAGGAATAAAAACCCCAAAGCAGTTTTTATGTGCATCTGATTTTTAATAGTCTCGAGAAGCGTTTTTTAAGGAAATAAAAAAGAGAAACGAAAATAAAGAGGAAAGAAAACGTCCGCTTCCTGAAATATTCCACATCAAGCCCTCTTATCTCTTAGCATCACATTCAGCCATAACATCTGTCAGCGGATCCTCTCTGACCACGCCCATCTTCATTGTAATTTTCACACTGGAAAATATTAATAAAAACAACGTGCCAATTTCTCTCTGTGCAGTAAAACAGCGAAACCTCGCAAATAACGCATAATTTTATCCTTTATTGCCCCTCATCTCTTTATCTACACTTCCACTTTCTTTTATTCATTTTTTTAAATATTACTCACTGGTGCAACCGGCGTTTGACAGGTCGACATAGAGCCGTGAACGGACAAAAGAGAGAGGAGGGTAGGGTAGCAGGTGAAGTGAAAAGCACCTTATGAATGAAACTGTGGAGCGGTCGTAGTAAAAACACAAGTGATTTGATGGCGATGACGGGAGGAGGGGGGGGGCATGGAGGGAAAGGAAGGGGGGGTGACTGGGGGGGTAAAGAGTAGGGCTATTTTTGGTTGATAACAAAATCCAGAGGGTTTGATATGAAGGCGAAACATGAACGCAGCAGACTAAACAAGAACAATAAGCACAGATAGATGTTAGAATGAAATGCACCTGCATCTTGACTCCACTTCGTGCTGGAAGGATCACTGCAGCGTCTTAAGTCCCATATTGGGAGGATGATTAGGCACAACGCAACGATTACGCAAATAATGTTGCAGCAGGCAGTGTTCGGGAACTCCAGAAACGCTTCGAAAAGCTCCCTTTCTGCACGAAAACCAGCCCCAGTTTAAACACACACACACACACCACCACCACCACCACCTTTTTGCTTTTTTTCCCCTCCACCCTGCTCGCATCGATCGTTTTTAAATTAATGTCCATTTGTAGAGAGAATAATAAGAGATTATTTATTCATTCATTTGTTTGTTCAGTCACCTGGATCGTGTCTTATTTTCGGAGTTATTTCGGTCACTGCATGTCCACAATTACTAACACAGCCAAGCCAAGGCAAGGCGAAGGGCTGCATGCTGTAGTTTATTTTAAGCCGGAGTTTAATTTGAGATGAAGCCCGCAAAGACGACAGGAATAACGAAGAAATAAATAAAGACTGACATGAAAGCAATGTATTGTGCTCTTACCTTTACAAGGGGGCTGACAACCACTATGTGCGTGGTTAGATCTCCGCGACCAAGACTTGCATGTCCCAAAGTTTAACGCAGTGTGGGGGGGCTTATAGGTACCGAGAATGTGCTGTGCAAAAGACCAGACGCCCCTAACATTTCAACTTTGACAGTGCGCTACAAAAAATACAGTTACGATCTCTTTTTAAAAAAGAAAAAAATAGCAAGCGTTTCTTTCTTTTCTCCCTTGCTTTTATTTATTTATTTATTTATTTATTACATTTCTCTCTCTTTAGAATCCCGTTTATTTTCCCATTTACAGACCAAAGGATCCTTGAGAATGAGCTTACCAAAAGTTGAAAAAACAATCCCAGGTTTGGCAAAGGGGGGTTGGGAAAAGAGAGAAAGAGAGTTGGCGTCCACTCGGCGTGTTAGTCCATGCACGACTCCGGTGTCTCTGTCCAACGTGCTGAAAGCATAGCACAGCCAGCGTAACTATGAGGGGCCAAGAAAAGATAATATAGTTTTTGTTTTGAGTGCCCACTTTAAACAGCTTTTCTCTCCTTTTTTTAAACAAACAAAAAAAAAAAAAACTGCTTCTTCTTGTCACGTGTATTTTCCCACCCCTTGCCAAACCAGTCCTGTTAATATTTGATCACATATTGGTCGGACATTTCCTTCCAGATTACAGCACCTATTATGACAAACACCGGTTTACTTCAGTGCAAAAGCACCCCTTAGCGCCACATTTCTGACGCCGAGCCGGATATTTCCCCTCACCTCCTGGCATATGACAAGTGTCACAGTTAAGTAGCACATGTTGCTTATTTATCTCGGCGCACTCAAAAAGAACATACATCCATGCATTAAACATAAAGCCCCATCAGTGCCAACACGCAGCCCAGATCACATCCACACATTGCACGCAGACCCAATCTAATATTTCCTTACCCCTTTTTCACTGAACCGGCATGTCCTGAGCGGAGAAATGCCACACAGTCTCTTTCACACAAGCTCTGTCAACACCAGCCTCAACAGACATGGGTTCTCGATGCTGAGTTTGTCAAGTAGCCCCCGAGTCCAGCCCTTCCAGCAATGCGCTGCTAGACTAAACACCAAGCACGACTATTTACTTGCAATCATCCCCTGATCACCACCATCATCATCTGCTACTGCTGTGTTTCCATTGCTACTCACCATTTTTCCCCTACGCTGTCCTGGAGATAGAAGTGCCTTAATATCCACTCACTCCAACAGATGCTGGTAGGTAATGTGTCTTGTTTGAAGTCATCATAGGAGAACTTCTGCTGTGCTCAGTAGATCGCCCACCACTTCGCTGACTTATGAATCTAATAACCCTTCGCAATACCGGCGTGCTTAAACTCTCTCAGGCAACACCTTGGTGGCTCTACAGTTAACACAAATAACAACAAGCCGCCCGGCTTGTCAGAAAAGCTTGTACAGATATACGTAACACCCTCGCCCGGACAACGCCATTAGGGGTCTTACGTGATTGAAATGTGCGACGGCGGCACAAGTTTTATGGGGGAGACTGTAGTTTTTTCCGGGCTTACTGCTCGACGAGTGCTTTTAAAGCACCGATGAGCAGTGACGGACATAAAACTTCTGACTTATTCGCCTGTTTGTTTTACAGACTGTAAACTCCCTTTTTGGCGAAGGGCCACGGGCCTATTACGCATACGCAGTGGACATTTAGATCTTTTCTAACACGGACAATGCGCAGCAGGGTCGCCTTCACAAAACAAACACGCATTTATAGCGCCCCTATGTCTGCGTCTCAAGTTCTTGAGGAACTTGTTGCTGCTCAAAGGCACAACCCCCCCCACCCCTTTCTTTTTTTCTCCAACCCCACCGTCTCTGTCTCAAATACTTACACTGACGATTTCTGCGGAGAATTATGCGTATTTTTTCCCTTCCTTCGGACAAATATGGGAAAAAATCCAAAAGTTAATCCACGTCCCTCAGAAAAAAATAACCCAGAGGAGAGCCGGCCACGACGTTTAAAAATCAGGTATGACACTTTTCGATCAGGGATATGTGGAAGTTCAAAGGCGAAATCTGTTTTCAGTAAAATTCCATCAGTTGCACTGCCAACACGCAGCCATCTGATTGTTATGCAGTGACGAGGCGCAGTGCTCGCAAGTGAAGCCCCAAATGTACTAAGTAACATGAGTAATAGGTGATATTTGCCTGACTCCTTGTCAGCATCCCAAACTTTTGTGCGTGTGTATGATAAGTGTCATACTTCTGATATAAATTACTCTAGTTATCGTCTATGGAAATCACGCAGCACTGGGTGTTGCGCTATTGGGAACCTGCATGTGGGTGTTGCTTCTGCCAGGAGACAATGACACCAAAATGGTAGTGGACTTTCTCCCACGGATCATCAAAAGCTCCAGGTAACCAGAAATCGCTCAGATGTGTCACTCCGGCACCCACTTTTTTTGTTTTGTTTTTTAAAACTGTGAGGACTGAAAAGGCTCAAAACCTGCCTTTACATTACCTTTTCACAATATTTGACTCAACTCGTTTCCACCAGTATCCGTGGCAGAATTTGCTATAGGAAAATAAAGGTGATTCTGGGCAAAACCAAATATTTGTTTCAATACATGTCTGCCTCAAAGACACAAGATGGCATAATCAGATAAAATTAGCATGATATTTTTTGATTTGTGATAATCTCCTGTTATAGAATATGAAGATTTTTGTCCACCTTGTCTGCAACAAGTGTTGGACACAGGAGTGACACAGCCTATTATCCTTGAAGTCACTCCTTGTAGGCTTTTCACACATGGGGGGTTAGTGGGGGACTACTCATCAAAGGATGGAGACATAAAATAAGAGAGAAGTAACACACTGAGTGTGGACCGCTTTCCTCACCTCATACGATGCAATGATAAGGATGCATGTTTCTCGTCACCACCATCTCAGGCTCCTACTATCATCCTACTCTCAGGCCTTTTTGCTTTTTTCTGACGTGGTAACTTGACTTGCTCCTACTTGTGATGTTGTTAGCACTTCCTCTGCTCCCACAGCTTTTTTCTTTCTTTTTTTTTTTTTTAGCAGACATTGTTACTGACTCATGCTCGTTTCTTCTGCACTATCCATGCCCTCCCCCGCACTCTTCACCATAATGATCATCTTATGGCTGAGCACGAGGTCACAGATCAATCACTTCATCCCCTGGGCTGCATATGACTTGCATGGCATTTGCCTCCAATGGGAAACTAGACACTTCACCTGTTTTATTATTTTATCTCAGTTTCAGAACTTTTTAAATGTTTCGGTGGACAATATTTTACCAGAGGGAGCAGGACATGCTTCTTGAACATTTTCACATTTGGTTACAACTAAATATTTTGACATGGCAACAACAAGTAGCACAAAAGTGTGAAGTGGGAAGAAAATGCTACATGGTTTTCAAAAATCTGAAAATTCTGTCTGTTTGTACTCTTTTATTCTGATAGACCTAAAAATAATTCATTGAAACCTTTGCCTTCATAGGTCATCTGATTATTAAACAGGTCCAACCTTTAATCTAAACTCAGAAAAAAATCAACTGTTTTGTGAAGGCCTTCCTTCACAGGGGTTTGTTAGAAAACATCAGTAATCAAACAGCATAATGAAGACCAAAGAACACAGCGGACCGGTCAGGGACAAAGTTGTGGGTAGGTTCAAAGCAGGACATCATGGTCCAGACACTGTTAAATCCATTATCTGAAAATATAAAGCATATGACACAACTCCAACCTACCAAGATATGGGAATCTACCTATACTGACATGGTAGGCAGGAAGAGCATTAATTAGAGAAACAGTCAGGAGGCTAATGGTAACTATGGTGGAGCTACAGAGATTTACAACTCAGTTGACAGATCACACATTGGACCTTTTAGATATGCCCCCCAGACATCTGGATTTTAGGATTAGTGTCAGGAAGAAAGCCATTGCTGAAGAAATTTATGAGAAGTCCCATTTGTATTTTCTCACAACGCCATGTAGGAGACACAGCAAACATGTGGAGGAAGGTGCTCCCTTCATGTGAGACCAAAACAGAATCAGCCTAGGAACAGAATGAAACAGCCTGTCAACTTGAACTCACCATCTCCACTGAGACACATGGTGGTAGTGACATCCTGCATGGGGATATCTTTTTCATCAGGGACAAGGAAGCTGGTGAGTAAGGGGAAAGATGGATGCAAAATAAAAGGTACTCTTGAAAAAGAAAACATGTTGGAGGCTGCAGAAAATTGTAAACTTCAGTGGAGATTCACCTTCCAGCAGATCAATGACCCTAAACATCCAGCCAGAGCTACAATGCAGTAGTTTAGATCAAAGTATATTCATGTGCTCGAATGGGCTAGTCAAAGTCCAGACCTATATACACTATGCAGAAAGATTTGAAAATTGGTGTTTACGGATATTATCTATCCAGTCTATCACACTTTTCAGATATTAATTTGTAAAAAAAAAAAAAAAGTTTAAACCACCTATTGTTTTTCTTCCTCTTTGCAGTGATGTACTATTTTCTGTTGAACTATTGCATAAAAACCTCATATATAGAATACGTTAATGTTTGGCATTGGATCATTAGTATTTCTGCAAGGCACCGTATCTAGTTCTAAATATGTAGGACAGCAGAGAAAGCATTTTCTTTGGTGGATCCACAATCTCTGCTAACAATCTGCATCTGAAAGCCTAAAAATGAATTATTTTTGTCACAAAAAAACATTGTTTAAGTCACTTTAACACAGCAGTCATACATTCTCCCTGTTTACATCTGCTAATCACATCTGGGCCTCATGGGGTCTCTGGAATCATCATTAAAATGAACTAAAACTTTGAATCTGTGTAAGTGCTTTCCTCCTCCTCGACGTAATGACAACTATTAAGCATGAATGGATCCAGTCGGGGCTGCGTGCATCATTACTCTGTCTTAATCTTTGCTCCATAAATATTGATAACATGTGCCCCCACGTCATCACTTACTAGTACCTGCTGTTATAAATAGCAGCAGGTTATCTCTTACTGTCAGTATGCCCCCCTCCCCACACACACATACACACACTTTACCTCTTGTATCTACAGGAAGTTGAGCGCTGGGACAAACAAAGAGCAGACGGAAGACAACAAACAGTCCAACTCACACAGAAGCAAATCCAGCATCTTTTCTCACTCTTTTTTGATGGTCAAACAAGTATAAAAAATTGTGAGCTATTCAGATGAAGGCCTAATGTTGTAAAAAAAAAACAAATAATAAAGAGGCCTTGCCTTTCTGGATGGTCCTGTCAAAGTAGCTTAGAGCAGTCACCCTGTTGACATTGTGCTCGGTTCCGTACATCTGTCATTCTGTGGAGCTGCTTCATAATATTTCTGTGGAGTGAGGAATTAATTATCAGGCTCGGCTGATGACTCAGAGCTCAGGTCCTCAGAAAGTAATGCAGCCCATAAATAATGGCACCACACTGCACACTGATGGTGAGCGCTGGATTTGTGCTAATTTTGCTGTTCTATGTATAGTGTCACGGACAGTGTCAGGGTGAATGATATTTGGGTTGCCCCAGCAGCTCAGCAGACTGAAATTACACTAAAGGGGACCGCTGTGACACTGATGAGTTCTATCCGTTATTATTTTCTTCTTCTTTTTTTTGTGACTGGGCACAGAGTTATCTGTCCTCTCCACACCATCTTGTACACATTAAATACCAGGTGACTATATAAACTCTGTCTTTAGAGCACTGGGGGCAAAAATCTGTAGCTTTGGGTGTGAGATATGAAGGCATTGATCTCCTAGCTCTGACTAACCTCCCCTCTGCACAACAGCCCGAAGAGGAGGATGCAGCCTGTCTGCAAGGATCTTTATGGCTGCCTGAGCGAGACGTGCAATCTTGGGGCCTGCCATTGGGCTTGAGAGGCTGCCAAACTACTGCAGGAACAAGGAGGGTAAGCACAAAAGTTAAAATAATTTGAAATTTGTTGTACAAACTCTTCTGGTCAATAACTAATGTGAGCAAAAAGGGACAAAAAAATCCAAACTTGTCTCAGATCAAATATTGCCCCAGGACCGTGACTTATTCATGACTGAAACAAATGCATTGTATTTTAATTCTGCAGCCTGGTGTTCTGAGACGAAATTGTGTTTGTGTGTGTTCGTGGAAGCTCCGGTGTGCATGGAGTGGTGCGGATTTGAATAGATATATTTGCATCTTGTTGCTTAGCCAAAGGCATTATTGGCTCCCAGTGGTAGTGACCTGAAATTTTGCATGCGCGGCAAGCCTGCAAATGATAGCTCCTTTACGCTCAGCCAAATACTGCACAGGAGAGGCATGAAGCACTGACCTTCAGTGCAGCACATGCATGTAACACACGTCGCCACGGATGTTCACATTTCATCTTGGTCCCTCCCTCCCGGTTTGTCTTCTGAACTCTAGGTGGAAAAGAGAAACAACACAATCAATTGAGGCTGCATTTGTGCTGTCGGTTTTCGTCGTTGGATTCATTCCTTTGTGCATGATCCCTCTACCCGAGAAGCCAGACATCCTGGAATGTAACAAAAGAGTTGAGTGTGACAATAAAAAGAGAAAGTTGTGGTTATTTCTTATAGCTTACAGATGTGTGGAAGTTTTTCCACAGTTGTGCAGACTGTGCACACTGTAGACGTAGCTCAGAGATTCACAGTTTGGGATTGTTTTGAAAACCAGCAAACTGATAAAGCATAACTATAGATTTCTGAACTGGACACCCAAGCTCTGAACTTCTTCTTACTTTTGCAAGAAAAAGAAAACGTATCTTTCTATTTTAAGACACTGTAGTGTATGATCAAAAAGTCAGTATAGGTTTCCACATTAAACACCAGGCAGAATAAATTATTTAAAACCCAGCATAAGCAAACTAAAAGTATAAAGTCAGTTAAGGCCAACATCCCTGCAAAATTCATATCATGCAGAAATAAAACAAAACTGTTTTAGAAAAAAATATGTTTTATGTAAAAGCCTTTTTCTGACACCCACACTAAAATGTTTGAGTGATGAATATAATCTTTATCTGCTTAAGCACTTATGGGCACCCAGGAATGGAGGGGTCAAGAGTTTTAGCTGTATTACTGGCCCTGTGATATAAAATATAGCTGCACAGGAGGTGGAGGCTCCTAACTTGGATACTGTTGGTTCAAATCCCTCAGCTGCAACACCATGCTCACTGCCAAAGTGCTGCTCCACCAAGCTGCTACAATCCCAAATGGCCAGAAAGGAAACTACAGAGTAGGTCAGGATGCTGGCTTTTCATCTTATGTTGTGTGGACAGCCTTACATTTAAAGGGCAAACACTACCCTGTTTTGTAGTCAGAAAATCTAAAAATATTTATTAAACATAAATCAAGCCTTTCTATTGTTTTTCAAAGCAGATAAATACACTTGAAAGTCACATATTTAATACAAAATAGCTCCTGATACCATGCCCCTCTAAAATGGAAATCCAATCACGTACGGATGATGACATGCTGTCTGGTACCGCAGAGCATGGATGTCTAGTGCTGTTAACAAAAAGTGGAATGTTTTCCTGACAAAAACCCCAACAAAGCTGTAATAGGAATATATCAAATGAATGTATGGATGATTATTGGCAACATAGACAAAAGAAGGAGTGATAATTTTGCTTTTCCCCAAGGGTCCTTAATGGAGGAAATGTGGGTGAGCTTTGCAATAGTATTAACAGATGATGGATTTCTTCTAACCTGCTAAAACAGTATATTCACTAGGGGGACTTTGCACCAGGATCATGAAAATACTGGAATCTTGGCTGCAAGGAAAGGAACAACCAAAGCCGGAGGAACAAGGACACAACACAGTCAGTGTTACGGCAATGGCACTCTAACTCTAACAATGATTCTGCAACCAGATCACTGAGGCAACCATAAGTGTTGTTTGTGGGCATAAAGTTTAAAGTTAACAAAATGCTTTGTTTTACCACTTTGCCCTGTAACACTGTAGATAAGCTGGTAGATAATTTTCATTCACAAATCTTGAACATCATTGATTCAGTTGCTCCAATGAAAGTAAGGGGTTGTTTCTGGGAAGAAAAAGTTTCAGTGGAAGCGTGCTCCACCAGTCAGAAGTGAAAAAAGGGAGTGTCGAAAAGCTGAACGCAGCTGGCGAAAGACTGGACTCCAGGTTCACTATAACATGTATAAAGAGAGACTCCACAGATATAACTTACAGCTGAAAAATGCGAGAGAATCTTTCCTCCTTGAGATCATCAGCAAAAACATTAATAATGCTCGTGCCTTATTTGCCACAGTCGACAGCTCAACAAACCAGCTTAACTGTAGCATCTGCACTCCACTCTACCAGGGCCTGCAACGAATTTGCTAACTCCACTGAAAAAACCCAAAAGATCAGCGGGGCAGTCAGCACATCCATATCAAGTCCAGTACCAAAGTTTTCTCCAACTAGAACTGATTTTGGCAAAATTTCCCAATTTCACCAAAGAAACTACAAAAACCTTTTTGTAGTTTTGAATTGAAAAAGCTGTGTTTCAACAGTTAAACAACTTCCTAACAACGACCAACCGCTTTGATGTCTTCCAGTCAGGCTTCCAGCTCACCACAGTACAGAGACTGCTCTTGTCAAGGTGTTCAGTGACATCCGTATAAATGCAGACTGTGGAAGAACAACAGTACTGGTATTATTGGACCTTACTGCAGCATTCAGCACTGCTGATCACTCCATTTTATTAGAGGGCCTGGAAAACTGGGTCAGCCGTTCTGGAACAGCACTCGATTGGTTTAAATCCTACTTGAAGGACAGGGACTTTTTTGTGTCAGTAGGTAACTTTACATCAGAGACCACAAAAATCGCATGTGGCGTTCCCCAAGGGTCCACTTTAGGGTCACTTCTGTTCAATATCTACATGCTCCCCCTAACTCAGATTATAATAAACAATAACATAAGGTATCATAACTATGCAGATGACACACAGCTATACATTGCCCGGAACACCTCACCAGGGAGGTGTCCAGGAGGCATCCTAACCAGATGCCTGAGCCATCTCAACGGGCTCCTCTCGTTGTGGAGAAGCAGCGGCTCTACTCTGAGTCCCTCCCGGAAGACCGAGCTTCTCACGCTATCTCTAAGGGAGAGCCCAGACACCCTGTGAAGGAAACTCATTTCGGCCGCTTGTATCAATGATCTCGTTTTTGACCCAAAGCTCATGACCATAGATGAAGGTAGGAACGTATAACGACTGGTAAATCAAGAGCTTAGCTTTTTGACTCAGCTCTCTCTTTACCACGACAAACCGGTACAGCGGCCGCATCACTGCTGACGCAGCACCAATCTGTCTATCTATCTCCCGCTCCATTTTTCCCTCATTCGTGAACAAGACCCCAAGATACTTGAACTCCTCCATTTGAGGCAGGACCTCCCCCACGACCTGGAGAAGGCACTCTACCCTTTTCCGGCTCAAGACCATGGCCTCGGACTTGGAGGTACTGATTCCCATCCCGGCAGCTTCACACTAGGCTGCAAACTGCTCCAGTGAGAGCTGTAGATCGTGAGCTGATGAAGCCAATAGGACCACATAATCTGTAAAAAGCAAAGGCGCAATCCTAAGGCCACCAAAGTAGATCCCCTCAACACCTTGGCTGCGCCTAGAAATTCTGTCCATTAAAGTTATGAACAGAATCGGTGACAAGGGGCATCCTTGGCGGAGTCCAACCGTCACCGGAACCTAGTCTGACCTACTGCCGGCAATGCGGACCAAGCTCTGACATCGGTCATACAGGGACCTAACAGCCCGTATCAAAGGGCCTGGTACCCCATACACCCGGAGCATCCCCCACTGGATTCCCAGAGGGACACGGTCAAACACCTTCTCCACACAGTCCACAAAGCACATGTAGACTGGTTGGAGAAACTCCCATGCACCCTCTAGGACCCTGCTGAGGGTGTAGAGCTGGTCTAGTGTTCCACGGCCAGGACGAAACCCACACTGCTCTTCCTGAGTCCGAGCTTCGACTATCCGACGGACCCTCCTCTCCAGAACCCCCGAATAGACCTTACCAGGGAGGCTTAAGAATGTGACTCCCCTATGGTTGGAACACCCCCCTTTTGAATATTGGGACCACCACCCTGGTCTGCCAATCTAGTGGAACTGCCCCCAATGTTCACACGATGCTGCAGAATCTCGTTAGCCAACACAACCCTACAACATCCAGAGCCTTAAGGAACTCCACCCCCGGGGCCTTACCATCGAGGAGCTTTTTAATCACCTCGGTGACCTCACCACCAGAGATTGGAGAGCCGCCCCAAGCTCCTCAGGCTCCGCTTCCTCAGTGGAAGATGTGCCAGTGGGATTGAGAAGGTCTTCGAAGGATTCCGCCCAATGATCCACAACGTCCAGAGTTGAGGTCAACAGCAACAATCAGGCTCGAAACCTTGGTGTAGTGATGGACTCAGACTTAAACCTTCAGAGGCACAAAAGACAGTAACAAGGTTGGCCTTCTGTCCCCTAAAGAACATCTCCAGGATTAAAGAACTAATGTTTCAGGAAGACCTTGAAAAACGAATTCATGCGTTCATCTTTAGTAGAATTGATTACTGCAGCAGTGTATTCAGGTCTGCCTAAAAAGTTGATCAGACAGCTACAGCTGATCCAGAACTCTGCTGTCCTCACTAAAACTAAGAAAGTGGAGAACCAGTTCTATGTTCTACACTGGCTCCCTGTATCTCAAAGAATAGATTTTAAAATACCTTTGTTAGTCTTTAAATCACTGTATGGGTTAGTACCAAAATACATTTCAGACTTGTTGTCAGTGTATCAACCACCCAGACCTCTCAGGTCAGCTCAAATCTACTCTGCATACCCAGGACCAGGACCAGAACCAGAACCAGAACCAGAACCAATAGACTCCCAGAAAACTGTAAAAGCACTGAAACTCTAAGTTGTTTTAAATCACGATAAAAAACTTATTTATTTAGAGTGGCCTTTGACTGTGCTATCTAAACATTATTAAAGTTTTCAGTCCAACTTTCCTTTCATTTTCTTATCAGTCATTTTATCATAAATGTTTTATTTTATTTAATTTTTTTGAATTATTCATTTTTTATTCACTTTAATTATTTAATTTTCTTTATGCCACTGCAATGTACTTTTCCTATTATGTTTCTTTTTACTTTTTTCATGTACAGTACTTGCTACTGAAATGTGTTATTTAAATAAACGTGCCTTACCATAGTTCACAATTTGTGTCTTGTGTCAGTACAAATTGCCTGCAGATGCCTGTAGTTCACAACATTAAATAAATCAGCAACAGTTCTCTCTAAATGTTCCCCCAAAATTTCACATAAGATAGTTAGCTGCAGCAATTACCTATTTTGTTTTTCACTATCCAAGTCATTTATGAGACAAATTATTGTAAGAATGTTTGATTGCAGCTGCTGTCTAATTGTATCTCAGTATTTTAACCCTTCCAATCACTGCATTTGTAGCACCAGCTTGAAGTTACTTGTCAAACAACATTATTGTGGGAAATTTAACAGTAGATTAACTTATTTGAGTGGCCAATGATGTCATTGGAAAAACATTTTGAGAGCCATCTTACTGTAAAACTGGTAAACTATCATAGAGACTTTGAGCTGATTCCTTTCACTACTGCTATTTAGCAGGTTTTGGGAGCCAGTTTATTGATTAAGAGGTGACACAACAAAATCCAGGGTAAGAGTAAGGTGTCTTATTGTTTTATCAAAAGATTTTTTTCAGTTGTTGGATGCTGGCAAACCTCAAGAACCTTCCTCCCTTTTGAATTTCTCACTTTTTTCTCTCTTCTTAAGTATCCCTCAGACTTATATTCGGTGTTTATAACTTTAAATTATGCACAAAAATCATGAGTTTGGCCTTTACATAGCGTGACCTAGCTTTCCTAGTGATGCAGCTGTTGGGAAAAGTGGCGGTGCTGATGCATGCCAGTGTGCATCAGAGTAACAACACTACTTATAACCGGAGCAGAATTAGATTTGTCTGAATGGTGCCAGAAATATATATTTTTTATTGGAATTTTATAATAAGCAGCTTTTCACCACAGTTGTGAGCTACGGCCTGACCTGGTTTGCCACAGAGAGCTTTTAAATCCCTAGGTAGGGTGCAGCTCATATAGGTCTCCAAGCTACTGCTCACAGAATACATTTATCCTGATATCTTCCTCCTCGCTTGACTAACTGACATTTAAATCTTCATTTTGCAAGCTCACAATAGACACTTTGATGTCACTATTTTCTTCCAGAGTGGTTAATTAATGTTTTTTTTTCTTTCTTTCTTTCTTGCTTTCTTTCTTTCTTCCTAAATATTTCCATAAGCGTGGACACAAATCAAAAGGCAAAATAGTAAAAAATTATGCAAAACACTGTTTAAGTTTCTTAATAAAGAGCGATTTGCATCATGTCACCAAGCTTGAGAAAGAATAAGGATGCTGTAAAACTCCAGGTTATTGGAGGATTATTTTTATTTTCTCTTTTAATACGTAACAGGAATTTTCCACAGGAGACGATTGGTTCCAGCTTGTATTAAAATGTTTTTCTTTTTTTTTTCACTTATTTTTATTTTCTGTTGATGTTTGTCTAGTTTTAACCTGAAATCGAAAGGTTTAGGTTTTATGATCTTATATATGAACCATATAAAAGATAAGCATCAGGTCACAGGCCTAACTACAGCCGTTGTCCCGATGGCTCCTTAACACTTCAAGCCTACTAATTAGGATCACTGGATGTGGTCAAAAGCTCTAAAATATTAGTTAAATTGGCCCTGTTTCAAGGGTGTTTTCTTAATTTTTGCTTAGGAAACAATAAATCTCAAAATTAAAAACCTTTCTACTGCAGTCAACTGAAATATTTCATTTATGACAGCAATGCTGATGAAGATAATGCAATATATATAATCCTTTATTTCTAAATTACATAAGTAGTCTGGGGTCTGGTTATAGTAAATAATTGGCCCTCAAGAGAAGGTGATTGATTTTAACTTCATGTAGACATCAAGACAAGAGTTGATGAAGATGGAAAGTCTCAAATGTGTTTAAATTGATTTATAAAATGTATTCCAAAGAGTGATTCTTCAGCTAAACAAATGCACCGCTTCGTGTTTTCGTGTACCATTATCTTGTTACAGTTTCTACTAGGGACAGGAAGATTTGTACTTTTATTAAACAAAAATATTAGTGCATTTATAATGAAACTCCTGTTGTTAAAGCAAATGCAGAGATATTGTGTATATTGAAGACGCAAACAGAAAATACTAATAATAATTTTAGGTGAATTCAATTCAATTCAATTCAAAAATACTTTATTAATCCCAAAGGGAAATTAAATGTTGTTGTAGCTCATATTGTGAAGGTTTCCTCAAAGAACCGTTGTAGATGCTGATGGCTGTGAGCAGGAAGGATCTCCTGTAGCGCTCCGTCTTACAGCAGATCTGAAGAAGCCTCTGACGGAAGACTGTTGTTGTAGGACAGTCTCATGAAGAGGATGCTCAGGGTTCTCCATAATGTTCTTCATTTTATGAAGAATCCGTCTTTCCACAATGAATTGACCCATGATATCAAATTTAAATATTTTGAAACTGAGAAACTGTATTATTTTGTTAATTAAAACTGTCAACTCTTTGAAAGGATCTCAAAACTGCCCAAGTCATACAGTTTAAATTGAAATTCTATCAAATACTGAGGAAAAATATTAGAAACTTCAGAATGTTAAAAGAAAGTAAAATAAGAAATTTTCCCAAAAATATTCAGTTATATTAATAGAAAATGGCAAAAACAAAAACTGAACATGAATAGTCTAGTGTGATTAAATGTCACATAGTGAAAAAAGTTTTATATTTCTTTTTATACATTGTATGCACGATGCACGATGCATCTTGTACAATCTTTGCAGCTGAATTTTCAGCTGTCTGCCAAT
Source organism: Girardinichthys multiradiatus (assembly GCF_021462225.1). Classification (NCBI taxonomy): domain Eukaryota; kingdom Metazoa; phylum Chordata; class Actinopteri; order Cyprinodontiformes; family Goodeidae; genus Girardinichthys; species Girardinichthys multiradiatus. The sequence continues at coordinate 23,871,125 of NC_061797.1, forward strand.
GAAAAGCCTGAGATACATTGAATTTTTAACTGCCCACTCAGCTTTTAGGATAAAGTTCTACTCCACCTTCGTCCATGTTAAATTAAGTCAAAACCTAAAGCATTTTGGGATGTATATTTGTATACTTTTCTAAGCACTATAATTTGCATTTGCAACACAATCAAATGTCCATTATTAATTTTTTATAGGAATGTTCTCAGAACCACTGCCTGATTTCCACCTTTTAATAAAGTACTTTTAATTAATTGCAGCCTGAGGGCATGAAAATCAAATTCATTTAATTTTGGTCTTCAGACTTTGGCTTTGTAAACAAATCTTTTTCCAAATTTTCTGAATCATTCAGCAGTTTTCGTCTTTTGGCAATTTTCATGAAAAACATTCCTCTTAGGTAAATTCCTTTTATTTTTAAAATTATTTAAGTGGAAATTTTGAGCACCTTCACATGTCGCCGGTTTTTTGAGATTATCTCGCTTTCCGCCTTTGTCACATTGTTTTTGCCCTATCTTTAACCAATGTGAGGTTTTAATAACTTACAGATTGTTTTTATTAACATTCTACTCTCTGTCTGAGCATCTCTACCCAAATACAACACTCCCATCCCCCAAAGTCAGACAAGATACCGTATTACAGGTGACAGACAGACAGTAGACCGAAAGTTTAAAATACAGGTCTTAAAAGGAATAAAAGCCTTGGAGTGAATGGTGAGGGAATTGTTAAAGATAATACAAAGGAGTGGGATTTCTCGTGTATTTGTCTGCGAGGGATATCCCAGCCAAAGTTTCTCTATACATCAAAGGGCCGCCGCAAATAAAAGCACACTTGTCAGGGGCGAACAAACTGCCTCCTTTATGCCTTCTACTGACTAAATGTGGCGGCACAAAGCCTTTGGATGTACAACACTGCAAAGAAGACATACTATTCAGATGACATGCTTTGCTCTCTGGTGGTTTGCTGTGTGCTTTTGTCTGTCCTGAGCAGGACAGATATATAATATCACTGGATAAAAATCCTTTCAGCCCCTTTTACTCCTTGTTAAAGACTCCCGTTACAGTCCCCCCTCCAACCCAAACGCTCCACCATTCTTTCTTTTTTTAAACAAAGTAAACTTGATGCAGCCAGATAACACTTGCACCCTCAGGCCTAATGTCCAAAATAAGTCTGTGGGGTTTTTTTTGTCTTTTTTCTTCTCTGTTTTGCAAAGAGCCTTGTATAAACCATAGTCAGACAGAAAAAAACATTTCTCTGTTGACAGGACATATTTATCTGCTTTGCCTGCCATGTCTTCAAACATGCATTGCCTCCGCCTTTCCCGTATTGGTGAAATAAATCACTGTCATTACCCTCAAACAGCGGCAAAATTGTTTTTCTTTCTTACTGATTTGAATGTACACGAAAAAGTTGCTGTCATGGAGTGTGTGTGGGGGACCTTTGCAGAGGAGTCACAAAATAAATCAGAAAGGTCTTCTGATGATTCAAATGAGAGAAAAACGCTGTTCCTTTTACGCTTCAGTCTTACTTGTTTATTTTTAAAATGCTGTTGACGAAAATGTTGAAAAAGACATTGATTGTTTTCATTTCAATTGAGCAGGTGTGTTCCAACTTTGGAGTGATACTTTCTATTACGTAAATAAATATGCATATTTACATTTTTTTATTTAGATTTTTTTGCTCAGGAGATAACCAGAGCTTCAACCTGCCTCAAAATACTTCAGCCTGTTGAATATATAAAAAATAAAAATCTTGAATGCAATGACTCATCACCAGGGTCATTTGCCTTTTGCTGCAAATGAGTGTGGGTGTCTGCCTAACTTGCAGTTATAAGCTGGATATTGTTTTTTAATCACGCAAGATAGAAAGAAAGGGTGAAAAAGAGAGACCTGATGCTAGTGCATACAGAATGCATGTGAAAATATAGAGGCATGACTGTTTGTTTATGTGTGTCAAATAGACAAAGACTGAGGGCCATATTTTCACTCCCGGAGATGCGCCTGCCTGTTAGTACAGTTTCCTTTCTTTTGACCGAGACGTCCTCTGCACGTCATCGGTAAAGTGTGCCTCCTTTGCGTGCACTTGACAGAGGAAAAGTACGGAAGGTGGGAAGAGAAATGGTAAGTAAAACATTGGCAATGCTTTGAGATTTGTTTTTAAGCACAATAGTCCTCATTTGATGCAAGCAGATACATCGTTTTTGCTAACGTTTTAAAACTAAAGCCAAAGGTAGGCAGGAGGAAATTTAATTGAACTCTAGCTGCAGAAATCCAGCCTACATGCAGCTAGACCTATATCCATGGAAACACTTGGTTTGAAAAGGTTTGCACGAGGCTGACATTGCACTATCATGAATACTCACATTCAAGTCAACATAATTGGAAGTTAAAGTTTTAAACTATCAGTAGGAACATTTGTTAAAACGTTTATGAAAGATGGTAAATGAATCATGAAACAGTCATCAGCTTTGAGCTAATATTGTCTGCTTAGCTTTTACAGTAACATACCCTCCAAACAATGGACGTTCATGAGCTTTTTGTATGGCTGCCTTAGATTAGTCCCTCCCTCCTTGAACCGCCACCTTAACGTGGTGGAGGGGTTTGAGTGCTCGAATGATCCTAGAGGCTATGTTGTCTGGGGCTTAAATGGCCCTGGTAGGGTCTCCCATGGCAAACAGGCTCTAGGTGATGGGTCAGACAAAGAGCGGTTCAAGAATCCTTCATGAGGACTAGTAGATCGAGGCACGTGACGTCGCCCGGTACGGCGGACCGGGTCCCACCCTGGAGCCAGGCCTGGGGTCGGGACTTGCCGGAGAGCGCCTGGTGGCCGGGTTGATCCTCGCGGGACCCGGCTGTGCCAAGCTCGAACGAGAGACGCGAGGCCATCCTCCAGTGGGCCCACCACCTGCAGGGGGAACCGTGAGGGATCGGTGCAAAGAGGATTGGGCGGCGGACGAAGGTGAAGACCTCGGCGGCCCGATCCCCGGATGCTTAGGCTGGCTCTAGGGACGTGGAATGTCACCTCGCCGGGGGGGAAGGAGCCTGAGCTTGTGCGGGAGGTCGAGAGATATCGACTAGAAATAGTTGGGCTCGCCTCCACGCACAGCGCGGGGTATGAAACCCATCTCCTCGAGAGGGCCTGGACTCTCTTCTAGTCTGGAGTGGCCCACGGGGAGAGGCGGCGGGCTGGGGTGGGTTTGCTTGTTGCCCCCCAGCTCAGCCGTCTCACATTGGGGTTTACCCCAGTGGATAAGAGGGTCGCATCCCTGCGCCTTCGGGTTGGGGAGAGGTCTCTGACTATCGTTTCGGCCTACGGGCTGAGCGGTAGTGCGGAGTACCCGGCCTTCTTGGCGTCCCTGTCAGGGGTGCTGGATAGTGCCCCTCCTGGGGACTCCATTATTCTGCTGAGGGACTTCAACGCCCAGGTGGGAAACAACAGTGACACCTGGAGAGGCGTGATCGGGAGGAATCTCCCCGATCTGAATCCGAGTGGTGCTTTGTTATTGGACTTCAGTGCTAGTCACGGATTGTCCATAATGAACACCATGTTCAAACATAAGGGTGTCTATCAGTGCACTTGGCACCAGGACACCCTAGGCAGGAGGTCAATGATCGACTTTGTTGTCGTATCATCAGACCTTCGGCCGCATGTTTTGGACACTCGAGTGAAGAGAGAGGCTGAGCTGTCCACTGATCACCACCTGGTGGTGAGTTGGATCCGCTGGAGGAGGAGAAAACCGGACAGACTTGGCAGGCCCAAGCGCATAGTGAGGGTCTGCTGGGAACGTCTGGCGGAGCCCTCCACCAGGGATGTATTCAACTCCCACCTCCGAGGGAGCTTTGACCAGATTCCGGGGGATGTTGGAGACATAGAGTCCAAGTGGACCATGTTCTCCACATCTATTGTCGATGCTGCTGCCCGTAGCTGCGGCCGTAAGGTCTGCGGTGCCTGTCGCGGCGGCAATCCCAGAACCCGGTGGTGGACACTGGCAGTAAGGGACGCTGTCAAGCTGAAGAAGGAGTCCTATTGGCTGTGGTTGGCTTGTGGGACTCCTGAGGCGGCTGATGGGTACCGTGAGGCCAAGCGTGCCGCGGCCCGGGCTGTGGCAGAGGCAAAAACTCGGGCCTGGGAGGAGTTCGGTGAGGCCATGGAGAAGGACTACCGGTTGGCCTTGAAGCAATTATGGCAAACCATCCGGCGCCTCAGGGGGGGGGCAGCAGTGCTTCGCCAACACTGTTTACAGTGGGGGTGGGGAGCTGCTGACCTAAACTGAGGACATTATCGGGCGGTGGAAGGAGTACTTCGAGGATCTCCTCAATCCTGCCATCACACATTCCCTGGTGGAAACAGAGGCTGGGGACTCGGGGCGGGACTCTTTCATCACCCAGGCTGAAGTCACCGAGGTGGTTAAAAAGCTCCGCGGTGGCAGGGCTTCGGGGGTGGATGAGATCCGCCCTGAGTACCTCAAGTCTCTGGATGTTGTGGGGCTGTCATGGTTGACACGCCTCTTCAACATTGCGTTGTGGTCGGGGACAGTGCCTCTGGACTGGCAGACTGGGGTGGTGGTCCCCCTTCATAAGAAGGGTGACCGGAGGGTGTGTTCCAACTACAGGGGGATCACACTCCTCAGCCTCCCTGGTAAGGCCTACGCCATGGTAATGGAGAGGACTGTGTTGAAAATTAAAATCATGTACTTTCATGCTATTAGTTCGGTTCGCATACAGGTCCTTCTCAAAATATTAGCATATTGCGATAAAGTTAATTATTTTCCATAATGTAATGATGAAAATTTAACATTCATATATTTTAGATTCATTGCACACTAACTGAAATATTTCAGGTCTTTTATTGTCTTAATACGGATGATTGTGGCATACAGCTCATGAAAACCCAAAATTCCTATCTCACAAAATTAGCATATTTCATCCGACCAATAAAAGAAAAGTGTTTTTAATACAAAAAACGTCAACCTTCAAATAATCATGTACAGTTATGCACTCAATACTTGGTCGGGAATCCTTTTGCAGAAATGACTGCTTCATCTGGGAGGGGCTCGGAGTAGAGCCGCTGCTCCTCCTCATCAAGAGGAGCCAGTTGAAGTGGCTGGGGCATCTATACCGGATGCCTCCTGGACGCCTTCCTCAGGAGGTGTCCCAGGCACATCCCACCGGGAGGAGGCCCAGGGGATGGCACAGGACACACTGGAGGGACTATGTCTCTCGGCTGGCCTGGGAACGCCTTGGGCTCCCCTCGGAGGAGCTGGAGGAGGTGTCTGGGGAGAGGGACATCTGCTGACTCTGCTGAGTCTGCTGCCCCTGCGACCCGGTCCCGGATAATTGGAAGACGATGAATACGAGTAGGAATATGAGTACATTTGTCCCTTTTAATGCACCAGAAAACATGTTGAAAATTTGACTTTCTCAGCCCATATATCCTCTCAAAATCTTGCCTGAATAAACACATTTAAGATCAAGCTGGTTAGAAATTTTTAGGCGGATAATTTCGCCTTTCATTTTTCAACCCCATTTATATATTATGTGGATGGAAGTCAACATATTCTTTGCTTTGTCTTTTCAATGAAAACTTGCTCGGGGAAAACGTTTAGAAAGCAAATGAGTGAGGATTTGGTCACATTGATAATTGTCTGAACTGGAAATAACTTCCTTCTTCTGGCAGACCACAGAAAGAAGTGAATCTAGCCAGGACTTGGGAGACTGGGGCACCCTATGGTGTTGGTAGGGGTGTTTCGGCCAGGCTTAGACCAAAGAAGCTACACAAACTCCTGTCAGTGTGGTTGTCCAACACCTGGAAGGAGGAACATCTGACTCGAGTCCCATACAAGCTGGGTGGTAAGAGAGTCTGGGGTCCTGGACATCTTAATTTCTACTGGCTTAGTCTATCTGTGGGAACATGGAATATTATTGGTGGGTAAGGAGCTGTAGCTAGTGTGTGAGGCTGAGCAATACAAGCTGAACATGGTTAGACTCCACTTATAGCTTTGAATTCTGGAACCCCTGGAAAAGGGCTAGAATTTCTCTTACCCTCTCTTAGAGAGGCAATAGAATTGTGTGGACAATGCCAAGCCCCTGGCGATGATTATCATGGCAGAGGTTGCCAAAGTAGTTAAATCTCCCCAGTGACATGGTGCAAGGAGTGGAAAAGACTTCCCAAAATGCTGCAGGCTCTGGACAGTGTGTGGCTGTCGTTGTTGAAACACGTCTACAGTGCTGAGTGCGGGACTGAGACAACACCCGTGGAGATGCAGACCAGGATGGTGGTCCCAGTTCGTTGTGTTCCAAATTGTTGAGCAATCGCATTTCCCAGGTTTCCTGGGGAAGTTTACTCCATGGTATTGGAAAGAGGGCTTAAATCTACAGTCAAACCCTAGATTCAGGAGGAGTAGTTTGACTTTCATCCTTGCAATGGAGCAGTGGAGCAGATCTTTACCAATGCAATATTCCTGAGGGGGTCATGGAAGTCTGGTCCATATGTCTTTTGTGGATCTCAAGAAAGCACAGTGAGCGATGTGAAACCTCTTTTTCTACCGGTGAAAACATATTAAATTGGCCACAACCAAAAGCCTGAATGAAAAGAGTTCCAGGAGGTTAGGGACAAGTGGAGATAAGGCACAAACCATTAATCAAACCATCTGCACATATGTCCTACAAGCCAACTGACACCCATCTGGAATTGTGAGCTGATTGCTGAGTGAGATTAATACTGCTATTACAAAAAACTCCATCTAAACTATTATATTTCCTTTTAAAGAACTCCTTGAAAATATCAAAAAAATTAAACCAGAGGCTGAGGCGTAGTCAGAGTCACTTTACAGCTCAAAACATAGAACATCCTTGAGGTAAAATAAAAAATAAATCCTCAAGTGATTACATTATGGTTTGAAGGACAGAACATATACCCTGAATTTAGTGGCTCAATAACTGCATAAATCTAACATCTATCCATAGCAAAGCACATAGTTACTTGGTCTAAGACTCTAACTGGGGGTACATTCATTGTGATGTGTGGCTCAAGTGGTGTGCAAGAGAAACTATGTCCAGTATGAGTTCAAATTCCCCAATCCCTGCTTGGACACACCTCTGAAAACATCCAAGAGCAATATAGTTAGAAGATGCAGATCTTTCTGACCAAAAAGAGGGATAGGAAAAGTGGTAACTGTAATGGAAGTAAATAACCTGTATAATTTGGGACTGTGGAAGACTACTGTACCTGGAGAAAACTTCCACATGCGCAGAGAGACCCCATTCAAACTCGACATGAGGACTAGCCACCGAACTACCTACCAGGCTGCAATATTGCAAACTTGTCATTACTTGTTGGATATTATTTCTTAAATATGTGCATTATGGTCTCCAACATAACAATTAGCTTCATAAGATTACAGCAGAAAACCATTAAACATCAAACAGTTGTTTAATGTTTAAGTATTTGTAAATGCAGTTTATTGATGGCTAATAGGTATTGTTACTGGAGTACAGCCAAGCATAATAAAAACCTAATAAAAACATAAAAAAACATAATAAAAACAATACTAGGGGTTTAACGGTACTAAAAATATCCGGTACAGCCCTGTCGGTTTGGTACGCACATGTACCAAACAAATGCAGTGTTGTTTTACACCTGAACACATGCAGAATGTTTCTATGTAGAACGAAGTGCACAATGCAACGTTTTGTGGTGACACCAAAACAAAACAGAGAGGACTCCCAGCTATTACTAAACTCTGCTGTGTGGGAACTTTAAGATATCTCATGCAGCTACAGTGGAGAAAGAACTGTGGATAAAACTTTATGTCAGTGTTTTTTAACAGCAATAACGTCTGTAGCTTGCTCTGCACCTAACTGAATTAGTCACCTGAAACAACGTTAAGATGAATGTAAATATCACTGGTTCTGGAGAAAAATAAGCTGAAGTCCAAATCCAGCTGCCTGCAGTATTCAACCAGTCCAAAACGCTGCACAGCAAATGAGATGTGACAACTCAATGGTACTGTGGTGAGGAGCCCCTCTGACCTGAAGGGATTTCCAAACAGCTGCCTTTTATGGTGCATTCAAGAACATCTGCATACAGGATTGTCTAAAAATCAAAACAACTACAATATTAATTTATTATCCATCCATCCATCCACACACAGAATTAAACCAAAAATCTCCAGTCAGTTCTATAATGGTCGCTTTTGATTTGTTTCCCTGGATTTAAGTGAACTAAAAACATACTGATCCATGATTTCTGTGTACTGTTACACCCCTAATCCATACTGATGAGGTATACTGTGGGTACTTATCATTTTGTCCTGAGAGCACCTAACCATACAAAGACTTCAGGCAAAAGTTAATCACAAGTTTAGTGTGATGAAATGGTAACTTTTTGGGAAATTATAATGATAAAAACTGTTTGTAGTTAAAAATGTGCGCTCTTTGTCCTTTAAATTTAACTTGTTACAGAAAATGTGACAGCTATCGGTAAGACATTTCAACATTTCAGTTACAACCAATTTTACCATTTTAGGTTATTCACATTTACACAGTCAGTAATATAAATGTATTAGGTTGAGCAGGATTTTTTTTACGAGAAACTAATTCAGTTTTTTTTGTTTAATCATACTTGGTCATAACATAACTGTTCAATCAGTTAAAACAAAAAAGGAAAAAAAAAACTTTTGGAAATATTTTCTTTCAAAGTTTTTCTTAAACGTTTTGCTGCCATTTTCATACATTTTAAGAACATTTTATGAAGTTGAGGTGGTTCACCACATTTATACAGATCTGTGTAAAGTCATTTGTATACTGTAATTGACTGCAGAACCACAGTGGTAATCATTACATTGAGACATTTTCACATTCAAGATAGTTTTGACCTGAGCCAAAAAGAACTTGAATTTTTATAATAAGGGCAGGATTAATGAATATATTTAATAAAATCCTTGAATGTTTTAATTTGGAGGGATGTGTTTTCCAAGAACATCAGTCTTTTTCTTTTTCTTTTTATAACCATAACATCACAAATCAAAGCGGCTACAAAACAGTAAAAATAACCAACTAAGCTGCAGGCTTTTTTATATTTAAAACTACGTACTCAGCTACCTACTCAATGGTGACAAAACCTTGAGCTTTTGTGGGACATAGCTGAGATGTTTTCTTTTTTTACTTAAAATTTAAAAATAAATTTCATAAAACAAATTTATAAATTTGTATCTTTTGACAGTGATTTGTTACAGACTAAACCTGTTTTTTGCTCTTTGATACAAACACATCCATTTTTTGCTGTAGATCTTAATGACATTATTTAGAAATGTATATTGTTCAATTTTGTGGACTTTAGCTATTGATAAGGCCCAAGTTTAAGAAAAGGTTTAGTGACAATAAACAACAAATGAAGGAAAAAATAGATCACTTCCAATCAATTTCAGTTTTTGTCTTTCTATTGAACCAAGGATAGACAAAAATCTTAACTGTATAAGAAAATTATTCAAAAACTCAAATTATCATTAATATTAAAAAATATGATAAAGCAAGTTATCTTGGAAATGCCCCTGACATTTAGATTTAGTTTCCAGCTAAATACTGAGCAGATTCCGTATAGTGTTTAAAGCTGAAATTTTGAGCTGAAGTTATTTGAAAATAAATATAAATCTAATTTAGGTAACACTTGTGGTGTGATGTTTCCAGTAGCAACATGTTTTCAGCTTTGATGGAGTAGAGAACAAGAGTGGGTAAAATCTATTTGCTTGCAATTGTGTGCAATTTCTTTGTTTGTACTGTGTTCCTATGGCATCTTAATACATATTAAAGCATTTTTATTGTAATTTTTGACTCGCCTGAAGTTGACCGTATCATTTGCTTGGTAGAAATGGTAAACTTCTACCTCTGGTAGTGGTTGGACAATGAAACTGAAACACCTGGTTTTAGACCACAATAATTTATTAGTATGGTGTAGGGCCTCCTTTTGCGGCCAATACAGCATCAATTCGTCTTGGGAATGACATATACAAGTCCTGCACAGTGGTCAGAGGGATTTTAAGCCATTCTTCTTGCAGGATAGTGGCCAGGTCACTACGTGATACTGGTGGAGGAAAACGTTTCCTGACTCGCTCCTCCAAAACACCCCAAAGTGGCTCAATAATATTTAGATCTGGTGACTGTGCAGGCCATGGGAGATGTTCAACTTCACTTTCATGTTCATCAAACCAATCTTTCACCAGTCTTGCTGTGTGTATTGGTGCAAAGGTTTGGCTATAGCAGCCCGGCCGTGTATATTGACCCTGTGGAGCTCCTGACGGACAGTTCTGGTGGAAACAGAAGAGTTGAGGTGCACATTTAATTCTGCCGTGATTTGCGCAGCCGTGGTTTTATGTTTTTTGGATACAATTCGGGTTAGCACCCAAACATCCCTTTCAGACAGCTTCCTCTTGCATCCACAGTTAATCCTGTTGGATGTGGTTCGTCCTTCTTGGTGGTATGCTGACATTACCCTGGATACCGTGGCTCTTGATACATCACAACGACTTGCTGTCTTGGTCACAGATGCGCCAGCAAGACGTGCACCAACAATTTGTCCTCTTTTGAACTCTGGCATGTCACCCATAATGTTGTGTGCATTTCAATATTTTGAGCAAAACTGTGCTCTTACCCTGCTAATTGAACCTTCACACTCTGCTCTTACTGGTGCAATGTGCAATCAATGAAGACTGGCTACCAGGCTGGTCCAATTTAGCCATGAAACCTCCCACACTAAAATGACAGGTGTTTCAGTTTCATTGTCCAACCCCTGTATGTGTTTGGCATTATTGTCCTGCTGGAACACCCTATTGTCCCACAAAACAAAACAGTCCCACAGCAGAATGCTGCCACCACCATGCTTGACCGCTGGTACACTGTTCTTAGGTTTGAGAGCCTCATCTTCTCTCCTTTAAGCATACATTTTTACACCTTTTTCCCAAAAGGTATTTTACTTGTGAATATGCAGTTCTTCCATTAGTGTCGTGACCAACTAACCACCAGCAAATCATGACCAAGAGCAAACAAGAACAAGACTCTGGAGGCAAGACCAAATCCGAAACCAAGACCAACGCTGTTTGAAACAATTTCAAGACCATTGCTGCAATATTACTAATGTAGTTGTTTCTCCAAACATTTAAAGAAAATCTGCCTGTGGCAGCCTATCAGCAAACTAACATATCACAGGGCTCCAGGATAATTGGTTGCACTGGTGCCTCTAATTTTTTCAGTTATGTGCACTGCCACAGCATTTTTGTGAACCCAAACTTGTATGTAAGCAGACAACTACATGCCACTAGTTTAATAAATCTGACAAGTTTTTAGCAAGTTAAACACACAAACCCAACAATTCTCAGAAGCACATACATCCAGCTAAACATCTGGCTCAACATTACTTCCAGGCAGAGTGACTGGAGGCGACAGATGGAGGACATAACTCACTCAGTGTTATTTCTCTCTGCATGATGTACAAAAAGAAAAACATCTGTATATTTGCACATTCGTATGTTTGCATCTTCTCTTCCTCGGTATAGGGGCATAGTTGACAGTGTAGAAATAAAAAACTTAATTGGTTGTATTCCAAGGCAGCCAGTAGTTTTACACTAAGTTGCAGTAAAAGGGATGTTGCAGCTGTGGTCTTGAATAGTCTTAAGAAAAAAGGTGTAGCATGTTTGAGATTGGAAAAAGACCAATACTTTTAAAATGTGGTCTCAGGAATGGTCTCTGTACAGAGCAAGGTCAGTAGAACACCTACTAGTCCAAATGTGTCTGCTGGGTTTTAGCCTCTCCCTCCTGGGTTTGTGTCACTCACAACAATCATTAATTAGAGAAACAGCCAAAGGGTGTCTTGGTAGCTCTGGAGGAGCTGCAGATGGATGGACCAGGGTAAGCCTGAGAGAAAGCCTGTTAGAGGCAGGAAAAGGACTTAAGATTAGGGGCAAAAGTTCAGCAATCCTAAACACACTGCCAGAGCAAAAATAAAATGGTTTAGGTGAAAGTAAATTCATGTGTTAGAAGTTTCAAAATTTTTCAAAATCATGTTCTGCTCTGTCAAAGTCCAGATCTAAATCTAATTGAGAAACTGTGGCAAGACTTGAACATCTTATATTCACAGACAGCCTTCATCTAGTCAGACTGAGCTTAAGATACTTTGCAAAGCATTGGCAAAACCTTAGGACTATATGTGCAAAACTGGTAGAGACACAGCTTAAAAATGTTTTTAAAATCTCTTACATAAACTAGATCTGTAATCTCTTTGCATTTAAAACATCTATATACTACAAAAACAACACTGTAGCTGTAGCTCCCGAACCTGTTTGAAAATTTGACTTGTAAGAGTCTCTGCTCATAAACAGTGGAAAAATAAGGTGGAAAAAATATTGCATCTATGTGTTAAATCACTGGAAAAGAGAAGACATGGCTTATTTCTGAAATTTCGGTTTAATATTTGTTTTGTTTTTTGTTTTTAGATTAAATGACTCTTAAATTGAATTAACTGATAAGTTCTGACATTTTTTAAAGATTCAAAGATTTGTTGGTAGTAAAGAAGAGACCTACTATAAACCCTGTATGGTTGAAACATCTTCCTCTGTGTGATGTTGTCAGGTATACGTGTATGTCTAACATTGTGACTATGTGTTAATGTCTTATGATGAAGGTCTGTTTTGTTCGCACTTTATATGTAGAATGCTTTGTTGCTGACATCTGACTACAAATAATAATATAGGGTATTTATCCTATGGACTGTTAGGCTGAATATCCCTTATAGTAATCTGCTACTAATACACATCATGTTAAAACAGCTAAAACACAGGAACGATATCAAACACTACTTCTATTGTAGGAGAGTTGCATCACAACCTGCAGAAAAGTCATCCTCCCTGAATGTCTCAGTGTAATTCACACTCCGGTGCTTCCCTAACTAGTGCAACAAACCTAAAGGGGATGGTGATGCAGATGTGAATTAGGTAGCCTGTACACACCCACACAGTCCTGAGAGGAGGTCTAATCAAGTGAAGCAAGTGGAAACACCTGTGTAGGTGTAACATGGTTGTGTTTCCAACTTTATTTGAAACAAATCCAATTAGACAAGAATAAAAAGTTAACTTATAAGATAAAAAAGAAGGATGTTGGGGAAGATGAAGGTTCTCTGGTTTTGCTCTGACTCTTCCCCTGCAGACAGTCTACATCCCTTTGGCATTTATTCCCCCAGAGAAGACCTTAACATTGTGTTACAGGTTGCAAGGCAATGTTTCCCCCTGCCAGAAGGGATCACAGTCACAATTGACTTGATCCTCTAGGAAGAGTATGTTAAAGTCCATTCCTGTACGTTTGGTGAAAGTGAATGTTGGCACATTGCAAACAGACAAGAGCTGGGATTTATCCTTCTAGTTTGTCCTTGTGAAACCATTATAACTATTGCCATCGGCTGGAGACCAGCAGGAGATCCACCGATCAGGCTTTTAATTGTTTAAACTGATTTCTAGTTTTCTTTGAGATCTGACCTTATGATTGCGGTTTTGACTGATTCCAAATCTCTTTGAGGACTACAACATGTATAGATAAAGTCAATGTGCTGTGGGGTTCTTTGATAGAGGTAATAGTTTGGAATCCAACAGAATATTTTCATTTACAGCACCCTATAAAAGTATGCATACTCTCTGGACATTTCCACTTTTTGCCATGTTACAACCACAAAAGTCAATGTATTTTATTGGTATTGTATAAGATTTATGGAAGAGACCAGAAAAAAAGCTATTGTTGAAAGAAAAAGATAAAAAAAAAATCCTGTTCAACATTGACTCAGCCACCATGGCAAAAACTGGTTTGGTCAGATCTGAACTTTCTGGCCTACATATAAAATGCTGTTTGAGGCAGATAACTAACACAGCACATCCCCCTGGGGATGCTTTTCTTCAGGATGGACAGTGAAGGAGGTTTGATGGAGTTAAATACAGGGTAATCCTGAAAGAAAACCTATAAGAGGATGCAAAACACTTGAAACTGACGAAAGAGTCACCGTCCGGCAGAACAACAATCTGAAGCATACAGCGAGAGCAACAATAGTTTAGAACAAAGCATATTTATGTATTAGAATGGCTCAGTTGAAGCTCAGACCGAAATCCAATTAAAAATGTGTGGCATGATATTAAAAGTGGTGCTGCCTCAAAGCTGACAACATGGTACCAAAACAAACCATCCAAGAGAGGGCCGCCCACCAAAACTGACAGGAGAGCATTAATCAGAGAGGCAGCACAGAGACCAAAGGTCACCCTAAATGAGTTGCAGAGCTCCAGATACTGTCCGTAGGACCACAGAGAGCTGTACACGCCATAGAGCTGAGCTTTGTGGAAGCCTGGCTAGAAAATAGTCATTACTTAGTGTAAAAAATACAAAGGCATGTTTTGAGTTTGCCAAAAGGCATGTGGGCAACTCCTGAAATGTATAGAGGAAGTGGCTCTGGTCAGATTGGACTAAAACTTCCCTTTTCGGCCACCAAGGAAAATGCTATGTCTGATGAATTCCCAACACATCCCATTACACTAAGAACACCATGACCACAGTGAAACATGGCGGTGGCAGCATTTTGCTGTGGAGATGTTTTTCAACAGCAGGGACTGGGTAACTTGTCTGAGTCGAACATTTAATGTTTTGGAATGACCTCGTCAAAGTTCGGACCTTAATCCAGTTGAGAATCTGTGGTTAGACTTGAAGGTCACTGTTTTTTGTTCCTCCAAGGTTTCCTTCAAGGTCTCACAATGGAACCAAGCCTTCAGGGTTTCTTTATGGGTCCCCCAAAATTGAAGTTTGTGGTTGCAGCATGACAAAATTCAAGGAACTATATGTAGTAAAAGTGCATCAAAGAAGATTTTAAAATGCAATTACAGACCAAAGAAGTGGGAGTTTTCAGTTTGATTTATTTAACTAAAAGGGAAAAAATTATTTTTCAGTATTCTACCTCATGATCATCAGTCAGAGCCTAACAAGGGGAAATTGGCCTATTTCAGAATACATGACTTGTTTCGCAAGCAGACAAGCAGTGGGGATGTGCATTAAGAGCCGGAATAAGGTAGGAGTAGGACCCAACGGCAGCCAGGAGCATTTTGGTTAGTTAAAAAAGATTTTAATAAATAACCAAAAAGGAAACCTCGCAGCATGGAAGATATAAAAGATGCAGGCATGAGCATAGGTAGGTTTGACATGGCAACAGTCGAGAACATGGACAGTCTTGGCTTGGCATGAGCAAACATGAACTGGCTTGGCAAGGCAAACAGTATTCTTCAGCAAGGAGGGGACAGAACAGAAGAGTATATATGGAGCATGGCACAGATGAAAGCAGTGAGAATGACTGCATGAAACAGGTGGCCTGAATAAAGCTGATTGCAGTGGCAGAGAGATAAATCCAAACATGACTGGAACTAAACAGAAAAACAATGACAAAAAACCAAAGGATAAGTCTGAAAATAACAGAACTAAAATGTACCATAACCAAAATGAGTAAAAGACCAAACCTAAAGGAATGAACTAAAGCACCACCTGGAAAACATAAACAATCATGATCAGAGGCAAGACCCAAAACAAAACTCAAATAACTCCAAATCATGACAGAGGCCCCCCTAAAGAGTCCAGAAAAACAAAAGACAAGCTAAATTGGCCAGGCAGAGGGGCCATGGAAAGAGGGCTTGAAACAAGAAAACAAAAGCCAAGGTTCAGGCTGGCAAGCCAGAGGTCCTCCCGTGCAGGCATAAAGTTCAGGTGGGCGATGACTCAGAGACCTTGGCGACTGGTGGCGAAGACGGGGTCCTGGCCAGGGCTTGGGAGATTTGATCTCTTGCCAGAACTTGTGAAAGGAACCCACGAAGAAGCTCAGGAAGCGGGTACCCATAAAGTAACCCTGAAGGCTTGGAGGGACAAGGAAGTCTGGAGAACCCTTAATGAGGTTCTGGAGGCTTGAGCGGGGTAGGTCCACCTAGACACCCTCGTTACAGAACTTTGGAACAGGAACCCAGTACAGTAAATGTCTCTAAAACTGAATTTTTTCATGAAAGTAAACTCTGCATTTTATTACCAACCTGATTACCTGATTAAGTTCCTCTTTTAATCCTGTCTATATTTTGTGAATTTACAGTACATTAAGTATTAGTTGGATTTGACATTAAATCTTTGCTGCTTTTTTACTGGATAAACAAATATGTGGATGGTGACACAGCAACACAAACACATGGAAACATACTGTGAACATTGGGAAGCTTTGGATGTGAGAGGGGAACACCCAAACACTTACGCCCCTCATCCAAGGGCTCTACTTAGGCCAGATCCACTTCACTCAGCCTATTTTATTAAAGATTTTTTTCTTTCTGTGATACGAGTCGCCTTTTATTTTGTCAAGTAAGCAGATGGGAAGCAGTGTGTAGAGAGGGGAAGACATGCAGTACAGGTCTCCAGGGTCAGGACTTTAACCCAAGACAGCTGCATTGAGGACTGAAGCCTCTGTATATGGGTTGCATGCTCCACCGCTACCGCTACATCACACCGCTACGTCAGGGTCGCTGACAAGCTAGAGGTGGGGGTTCAAGCCATAACTCCAGCAATCAGTGAGTCAATGGAAACACAACAGGTTTCGTGCGGAGTAGAGCGAGATCGAGAGAAGTGGAGCCGTGTGGTGCTGGAACCATAAATGGAAAAGAGGCATTATATTCATTTATCAAAGCTTGTAGCTAAATTAAGCTTTCGTTAAAAAAAATAAAATAAAATACAGAACTAGCTGTTTTTTGTTTGTGTTCAAAAAACAACTCTACTCACAATGTTACTTTAAGGCATGTTCTGTGAAATCAGCAGGGATTTGTTTGTTGGCAAATTGGCCATAATTTTCCTGTTAGCTCACACACAGTGGAACCTCTGAATATGAATTTGTTTAGTTAAAAAAAGCAATGTGTGTCTTGTAAATTGGAATGTGGAAAATCACATAACCTCTTCACACCCCACTTACACTCTTGCTAAAATGTGCACATGACTCAAAATCACAGGAATTTCTATCTTAAAATAAACATAAAATAAAACGTAAAAAAGGATCTAACTAAAACTTCAGTCAGTTCTATAGTGGCCACTTTTGACTGAAGCACACCAAAAAGGTATCAGACTGTGACTTAAAAACCAAACTAAAGTCAAATCCAAAGTTTTACATTTGAGGCATACAGCTTGCTGTCAAAAAGTTAGTCTTTTGTCTTTGTGGGCAAGTGTACGTGTGATTGCTGTTAATCTTGAAATATTTAAAATATATGTCATGTTGTAATGGTACATTACATTTTTCTGGCCATTACAAAGCATTAGACAACTGTGATAAGGTATCTATAGATCACTGGCTAGAATTGTTTTCTTGCAATTGGAAAGTTGCAGGTTCGATGTCAGCTTCCTCCTGTCATGTTTTGATTTGCCCCTGGGCAAGGCACTTAATTCTGAGTTGCCTACTAATGTGTGTATCTGTGCATGAATGTGTGCGCATTTGTGAGTGTGAAAGGGTGAATGTGTAAAGTGATTTAAGTGGTCAGTATGGCTAGAAAATATTTTAATTAAGTCCATTTACCATAGATGCAAGATTTAAAGGTACGATGGGGCATGAGAGTCACTTCAAGATGAAAAAAAAATCAAGGCGTATTATTTGTTCCCTACCTGTTTTAAGATTAAATCAAACAAATTTTGATATCAGAACAAAAATAACTGGAGTAAATACAAAAAACGGTTTTCAAATAATGATTTCATTTGTTAAAGGAAACAAATCGTCCACACCAACCTGGTTCTTTATGTAAAAATAATTCCTTCTAGACCTAGTATTTGGTTGTGTTAACCTTTAGCAGTAACAACATTCATCAACCATTTACGATAACTGGAAGTTAGTCTTCTACATCGCTGTGGTGGAGTTCTGTTCCATTCTTCATTGCTAAGTTGTTTTATTACAGCCACAATGGAGGTTTGTCTAACATGAACTGTCTGTTTAAGGTCATGCCACAACATCTCAATTAGGTTTGAGTCCAAATTTGGAAGGTGTTGGGTGGATTTTCGCCTTTAAGATTTTCTGGTAAAGATCAGATGTCATAGTTCCATCAATAAACAGAAGTTGTCCATTTTAAAAAGCAGCAAAGCAGCCTGAGACCATCACACTACCACCATCTTCATTCATTCATTGATTTGTACTGCTCTTTAAAAAATTTAAATAAGGACACCAAAGTATATAACAATGAAACCATAAAAAGACTGAAAAAGATCACAGAAAACACAATAAATCAGTTGAAAAGAAATGTGCTGCGGAATATTAAAAGCCTTTCTAAACAAATGAATCTTTAATTTACTTTTAAATGGCCCCGTTCAGTCCTAAGGAAGCAGGTTCCAGAGCGTGGGTGCCACCACCAAAATGCTTGGTCACCAAAGCGTTTAACCTTAGTCCTTGGAACATCCAATAGAACCTGACCAGAAGACCTGAAGGACCTACCACGCACACAAACACTTAAAAGTTGAGATAAATAAGCAGGTGCAAAGCCTTTAAGAGATTTAAAAGTGAACAGTAAAAATGTTAAATAAACACTAAAATGAACAGGAAGCCATTTTAAATAATATAAAACAGGGTTAATGGGCGCACGTATGGAGGTGTTAGTTAAAAGACGCGCGGCTACATTCTGGACAAGCTGAAGGTGATTTAGGCTCGACTGTGAGACACACACATAGAAAGCATTACAGTAGTAGAGTCTGGAGCTAAGAAAAGCATGAATGACCTTTTGCAGATCAGGACAATTTAATAAAGGCTTAACTTTGGCCATTAGATGCAGCTGAAAAAAGCTTTTCCTGACCATTGAGTGAAATTGATTTTTAAATGTAAAATTAAATATTATCCCTATGTTTTTAGCACTGTTCTTTAAATTAAAAAGTCAAAAAACTGACATCTGTAGTGATGTCGCCACCAAATCAAATACATTCAGGTTTTTTGTTTGTTTAAAAACAAAATAATTTGGCCCAATCACTGTTTTAAAGCAGTAATGCCATGCACTAGAGAATAGAAAGCATTACTGCAATCTGGCTTCAGAGAATGTAGATCTGTAGATCATCTGCATAGCAGTGGAAGGATAACAGATGCTGAGGTGTAATAGCTCCAATAAAAAGTAAAAATAGAAGAAAGCCAAGAATAGAGCCTTGTGGGACCCCACATAAAAGAGGAGCACTAGAAAAGGTAAAATTATTAATCATGACAGAGAAAATCTATAGGTCAGATAGGAATTGAACCACTTCAGTGCATAACCACATAGTGGTTTAATCCAGACAAAAGAACAGAATTAATGAACGTGTCAAAGGCTGCTGTGAGTACCAACAAGTGAACTCTCTGCATGTTGTTCTTTTTCTGAAATACTGTATTGGTTTTCAGCCAAATGTAATGGTACGCATAACTTCCAAATAGTTCTGATTGTGTCTCATCATTACACAGAATATGTCTGTTAAGTTTAGAATACAGTCTAATCTTAACTGAGACAAATAAGGTGTGTAGAGTTTAAAATGTTGTTCTGGGTTTGTTTGTAACCTCCTGGATGAGTCGTCAGGGCAGTATCATGGGGATGTTCACCTCTGTTTTGAGATTACAGCCCATTTCATGTTATCTAGTAGGTTATTCTCAAATGATTACTTGATTCTAGGGCGGGAAAATTGTATTTTCACTTAGGGTCAGTTTGAACACAAACTGCCCTTTGTATTTACTCAAGTTATCTTTGGCTGTTATTAAATTTAGTTTGATGATCTTGAACATTTAAGTGTGACGAAAAAACAAAAACAGAAGAAATCTGTAAAGGACCAAGCACTTTTAACCTTGCTCTACTGTGATTTTTTGTCGTAAGCTGCACGGACTCTTAAGTAATGTATACTAAATACTGTTTTGTCCTTTCTGGCCAAAAAGCTCATAAAGTTAAACAACCAAGATAAAATGTTGCCTCATGTACTAATAAAATCCAAGTTAAATCAACAAAGCATCAATGCATCACTATAGCTACACCACAATAAAGTTTAAAACTGCCCACAATGGCAAACATTTAATTGCAAATCATCATGAAAAAACCCCCCAAAAAACTCAGAGAATCATAGGATGCTGAGGAGAAAACTAAGACGAAGGGAGCCATTTTTCAGAAGGGAATCAGGTGTAAAACACTACCAGGAATCAAGGATTATTTGAATGTGAGAATACTCCCTAACCATCCATCGAGAGGAGGAGTCACCCATCCACTCCTGGATTACTGGAAGTTGTGGTAATGAGATTGCAGCGTTTAACAGCAGCTGGTTTGGTACTTGACCCTGTCTCCATGGCAATTGCTGCAATGATGACAAATTTTCTGTTTCAGTAAACAAAATGACAAAGAATGTGGATTGCCAACTGTTGTCTCAGTGTTTTAGTGATAAAAGTCACCACAAGAGGGGCATTTTAACCCAGGAGAGGCAGAATAAAACAGAGTTTGCGTTTGCAGTCTGTCAGATCTGACTTTAACTCAACAAAGTACTAGAGTAGACACTGCAAATCGTGAAATGTTTATTTGCAAGGCTACCTGCACCATACAGCTCCTTTCTCCCGAGGATGAGTCATCCGCCGACTACATGCGCTACGTTTGAGGTGGGCTTTGGATGAGCTCCTGGAGGAGAATGTAGAGGGGCAAAGAAACACTGTTGAGACATCAGATGTACTGATTTTCTGTCACGTTGTTTCACAACAGGATACGTTACCTGGTAAAGGAAACTGTAGATCTCACCCATCCCCCCACGATCACCGCCTGCACAAGTCCCTGTCAACAATCAGCTGTGTATTGATAACAGGAGCCAGGTATTTGCAGCCACATCTGTCTCCACACTTATTGCAGAGTCAGATGCGGGTGGACTTAAAGAAACACATCCAAGACAGTAAAAACCAAGCATGTCAAAAACTGATCCACATTTTATAAATAATTGAGCAGAGATGGTGCTTTCATTTCAACTCTTGGACATATTGTACCTTTGCAATTTAGGTTAAGTATTGAATGTTTTAGGGTGTGACATGGTGTCATCTACTGGGGAGCGTTTTCTACCAACATTCTGTCATATTTTTCCTGACCAAGGGAATTTAAAGTATTTTTTATTTTAGGTATTGTCTGCAAAGGATGAGGTTTCTTAGTTATTTTGATTTATCCAGAAGTCCTAATCTGTCATATTTCTCCAGGATCAGCAGCTCCAAATGGTAATTGCCACCAACATATTTGGGAACAAGGTTTTTGGTTAACATTGGAACATTAATCTAAAAGACATGTTTGGGGCTCAATGGTGGTATAGTGGTTCACAGTGTTAGCTTGCAAGAAGTGAGTGCTGGGTTCAAATCCTGGCCAGGGCTCTTTCTGCTTCAGTTTTTCTCTCTGGGTGCTCTGGTTTTCTTCCACAGTGTATACCCCGCCTGTCACCCAGTGTCTGCTGGAGTGTTATGAGTCCTATTTCCTTACAATAACTTAACCAACATGGAAAATTACCTAAAATCATCAGTTCTCAAATGGGGGTATGAAACGTTCCCACTGGCAAGTACAAAACGACAAATGGTTGGTACAAAATGTCCCAGACAGCCGCATTTGGTATCATAAAAATTGAGTTCCAAACAACCAAAACTGCTAAGATACAAAATGGTAAAAGGGCCAAATGACCAGCAGCATGAAAAACAGAGTCTTGTGCCATGCTTTAAGTACACAGGTAGGAAGTAATTTGTTTATAGGCACAAAATATAAATTAGGGAATGAGCCTACAGCGACATATCTGTGCCAACCAAGTTGCTGATGTTCACTCAGAATGGAGATCTGTGTACTCTTTTATGAAGTTTATTTAACCAACAGCCAACCTTACAGAAGTACCTGTTATTTTTTCTTTCGTCTGACAAAGGTGGGTGCACATCTTAAATATATGAATATAAAAAATAATTAGAAAATCAAGTATTTAGTTTAAAATTACAATAAACAAGCATACCAATGCATTTTATACATGTCCAAAACCAGGTGAGAAATTAATCCCGCACAGCTTATAAAAATCAAAGCACTCTGACTAATCAACTAATTGTGTCAGCACTTATTTAAATCCAAAGCTGGAAGCTAGGAGGGCTTACCTTGTCCAGAGTCACTACTATAAACTGCCTTTTGAACTGAAGTATCTCTTAGAGTATGTGCTCTCACTGCAGGTTGATGGACAGCCGAGCTAATCTTGTTTTATAGTTTTTATTCCTTTACCTCTCGGAGTGGGGGGGGGATTTACTGATACAAATGTTGGTGGTGCAGACAACAATCCTGACGGCTCTGTTTTACATGCCAAACCAGGGTGGATCCCTTTGATTTCCATAAACCTCTTTTAAATATTTGCATTGGGCATTATGGGACAGGATGTGAGGCAGAGGCAGCTCTTCTATGAATTGACATTTTTTCACTTTATTTTCTGTTGCCCTTTGGAGCTCGAGGAAAAGATCTGCGATGCATCCAATATGTACCTAAAATTCGTTCTCTTTTGGGTCATGCCAAACAAATCTGAATGCAGTATTTTAAGCATAAATTGTAATTTTTCAACATCTGTGCAATGACATGAAACATTGTAACCTTTTTCCAGGTGCACAAACAACTCCTGGCTAACAGAGGCGAGACAGGAACCAACAAGTGACGCCCGCAGTTGTAAAAGGAACACGGGGTACTAGTTGTCGACACTCCACCAGTTTGTTCCCCTCTGACGTATTGCTTTATCATATCAGGTCATCTAATTAGACAGAGGATGAAAAGTTCACAGCTGTGACGTGCAACACTGTGGGGAAAAGGAGGAACATCGTGGGAGAGATCATAGTGTATGCTCTTATTTGTCAAACTGAAAAAAGCTGTTTGCAGATGCTGGATTTATTAAAACACGAGGAGTTTCATTTAGGTCAGCTCCAAAGGTTTCCTTAATCAGCGTTAGAGCAAGTAAGGAATTGTGCATCAGTGGTTTGTGTGTGATGGCATCTTAGCAGGTTCTAAATGTTTCTTTTACATGTCCAGCATCTTTGTTTGGGTTGCACTTACTCATGATTGTCTCTGCATGGAGGTAACTACCCTGAAAAAGCAACAACAAATGAATTGTTATGTTGCCCTGTGTCATAAACAGAGTTAGAATTAATGGACCATATTTAGTCTGAAGTGTCATTAAAGTTACTTTAATCTTTCCAACAAAACCAAAAAATTAACAGAAACAAAAATTGAGCGAGAAACTTTGCAACACATTTCAACTGGAGTGCTTTTCGTTGTTGTTTTTCTTTTTCAACTAACAAATGGCAACACATAGCATGCAATGTCTCTCAGGGAGCCGAGATAAAACAATGGGTCCGACATGATCTGAGATTCTACCTGCAGTTGCTAAGCAACACCCACCTCCAACCCCTCGACCCGTCCCATTGGTCAGCAGGATAAACACACACTGCGCCCTATTGGCTGGGAGAAAGTTAATAAACTTTAGCCAGGACCTTCCTCCCTGTGTGCGCACACACTCCCTCCCCTTTCTCCCTCTCTCTCTCTCTGACACACACACACACACACACACACACACACACACACACACACACACACACACACAATGAAGAGATTCTTGTGAATGAGAGCATGAGAGGGTGTCAGTGCTTGCGCAGTACAGTGCTGATATATGCATTGAGCTCCTGAGCTAAAAATAAAGATCACACTGAACGCTGTGCCACTGAAAGTTGCAAGACTGAATTCAAAGTGACAAGTCTCGTTCTCTCCAGACAGAGCAATGAGGTCCCACTCTCATAATAGATCCACGAGGTATTTTTGTTGTTGTTTTGTTTTCCTTTTTGAGTTTTCTTTTAAGTACAGAGTCCTGACAGGAGCTCGTTCCAAGCGATTCACCGCGTTTGATCGGGCTAAAAATGCAACAAAGACAGCCCAAAATAACTTTAAAATGCAGCTGAAATAAGAAGAGGTGTTCAGCAGCGGTTCCCGGTCTTTATTGTTTGAGGCTGTCCCACACAGCCCGTTAAAGAACCACAAGTACATTCATATTAACTATGCTGTGGTGTTCCTTAAATGGAGTGCACGAACTATGATTTTTAAGACAATTTCTAGGATTTTTTTTTTTTTATATTCAGCTGTTTTTGTCTTTTCTGTTGTTGAGTAATTAAAAAAACAAATATTGTTTTATAAGCTCTTCTTTACCTTACAGTCATAGTTAAAAGAAAGTGCTCTCTGTTAGTCTCAATTTCATGCACCAGAACCTTATAAAGTATCTGGTTCTAAAACATTTGGAAGTGTACAAAAACACACATTAGACTGTCCTGATTCTTTATTTAATAAAGAAGAAACATGAAAAAAGAAAAATTAAGCACACCAAATCATTCAGTATCTCATGGAACCAGGTTTAAATCCAGTCATTTGAAGTAGTTATTTTCTGGAAGGCCTTTTTTAACATCTCACACCATTGTGGGGAAATTGTGGTCCACTCTTCTTCACGACATTGCTGAGATGATTGAAGTGTGCAGGTATGTCCCTCCAAAGCATTTCAGTCAGGTGGAGGTGTTAGATATAGCATGGACCTTTATAACATGTTGTGTAGTAGATTTTCCTTGCAGATTTGGCATTATCGTCCTATTATATAAATCAATTTTGGGTCCAGTTGTCTGATAGTTTCTTATTTGACTATAGAATGCTTTGGTTTATAGAAGGGTTCATGGTCAGCCCATAGGTGTCCATATCAGACAGCTGCAAAACAAGCTGAAATCATCACCACTCCACTACCGTGCTTATCAGTAGTTGTGCTGACATTCTGCGTTTGGTTTCAACCAATCATGGCACTGTGCTGTATGGTCAGACATCTTTACTTTAGACTCACAAAGGACACTGTTTCAAACTTCTTGTGCTCCATTCAGATTCCAATATGCTTAGTCTTACTGGCATTTTGTTTTTAGAGAGAAGAGGGTTTCTCCAAATTCATACAAACAAACCATACTTGTTCAGACTTTTTACTATTGTACTGTCAAGAACTTTAACATTTAGTATGTTAACGAGTACATGCAGAGCCTGACATGAGCTTTTGGATCTTTTTGCAAGTGACACAGATTGATTTCTAATGGCTCTCCTTCTTGCCACTGTTTTCACACACTGGTATGCACCAGAGAAGAAAAGTGGCAAAACCCATGCTGTTAAAGAGGAGGTCCCATTGCTGCTGATCGAATGCTTTGTCAAGGACATTTGATTAGCAGCACTGGACTGCCTTGATGTTGGATTTAAATACATTTAGAACCTGGGAAAGATTGAAAGCCTTTTTTCAATGTCCTCATTCAAATCCCTGGTATTGAAAAGTGTTTTTTCTATTTCTCATGTCTGCATCCATCAAAGCATCTCTAACCTTGGTCTGATTTTTACTAGACTCAAAACAGACTGCATCAAAAAAACAAAAGCATACCATTTGTTAAAAGTGGTTATTCAGTACTGACGCTTGTTTTTGGTAGAGAAAATAATTCAGATTTTACATTTGCCCTGATGAACACCAGTCGGAGCTGATCAAGGGTAATGCCTGAAAATGTCTATCACTTGGCAATAAGTTGGTGCGCCGCTAGTTATTAAAATACAAAACAGCAAAAAACCCAATAGGTTCCAGGCACTTTAGGTAGCATATTGGGAAAAATGCAATGAAGTGCTAAACTTGTAGCTTCCAGGACAGTAAAGTTTTTCAAGTGGGATTCTATTACAAGTCAATGTCTTACCTGCAATACAATATTTGTCTTAGCATCTTCACTTTGATACGAAATAAATAATTGTTTCCAGCTACTTGCAAAACAAAAAGGAGCTTTTGGGGGGCCTTCGTCGACGGACATAGGTCACTGGCCTGGTGCCCGTGCTGCTCCTGGGTGGGCTTGGGGGCTCGGGGTTCCTGGGGCGTATCGCCCCCCGGGCTGGGGTCCTGGCTGGGCCTTGGGGGTCTAGGGTCCTGGCGGGTATGTTGCCGGGGTTTTGGGCTGGTGCATGCCCGGCCCTGGCTCGGGGACCTTTGGTGTATCAGTGGGCATAAGGGCCTCCGAAACTGGCGGGTAGGTCCCATCTCGTTGCAGGTGCTCCTTCCTTCAAGGAGCACATTCTGCTGGGGGGGTGGAGGGCCTGGGGGTGGGGGTGGGACGGGGTCAACCTGGGTGTCCAATGTCTTATGTGCTCTAGGAGTTGTTCGAATGGTGGGTGTAGGTTTCCTTCTGGGGTGGGGATGGGTGGTTGGCCTTAGATGGTTGAGGGCATTAAGAAAATTAAAAGCGAGAAAAAAAACCAAAAACAAAAAAAAAAAAGGAGCATCTGCCATGTTAAAATTCAAGTCAAAGTTGTTTTTTTTTGTGAATATGCTTAACACGTTTTGCTGTACACGTCATGTACTGCAAAACTATGTACCATAGTTTTCCCTATTAACTATAGAGTTAATTATAAACAACCACTTAATGTCAAAATAAGAATGTTTTAAATAATATTGGTTTGGATTGGAATTTACTGAACATGGCAGAACTCCACTTGTGTTTCTGGCCTAGTCTGATAAGTTGATGAAAACTCATGCTTCATTAACCCTCAGGATGCAAGTAAAGTTATCACGATATTGACTCCTTATAACCTCAACATAGAACCTCCTGAAAAGATTCAGATCTATTGCTTTGAATGATCTGCCTCAACATTGGTGCCGAGTCGGTCACATGTGAAGGCTGATGTGGTGTCCATGCTCCTACATGTAAGTAATGCATGGGTTTTATTGGTTTATATAAAATGTGAAGCAGATTATTTTAATGCTGCAACTGAATTGCATATTTCAGCTATCGCAAATATTGGGGTATTTGTCTTATTAGTTCTTCAACTCCCTCTTATGCTATCATTTAAATGAACAAAAAAAGTAAACTATGTGCAATGCCAGGAAAGTGAGAAAACTATGACAACTATTGCCAGTTTGAAAATACCAGACATACAAATTTCACTTTTAGATTTACAGAATTTACAGCTAGAAAAAACGATTAATAGGCCAATATTTCACATGGCCGCCATAATACAGACTATAGGTCAAAACCTTCTTCCAGAAAAAAAATTTATTACCTTTTGTAAACAAAGTCACTTAAGAATCAACAGGTCTTAAAAAATTCAATAAGTTGCCCAAATTCACTTGAATCCTACATGGATAAATAGTCTCCCAGTTCTTGAAAATCTTTTAAGGAAAGATTTATTTCATCTTAAATTGCGTAAGACAAAGTTTTGTTTAAAAAGTAACTACAGTTCTGCAAAAATGTATTGAAGTTAGATGAAAAAGTTTCCTTCATATTGTGCTTTTCACCTTTGAACCAGTGTGACGCTGGAACACCTTGTAACTGAGCCCTCATTTAAAATCATCTGCTACAGCGACAACACAAAAAGCAGATGCTGCATTTTACAAAGAGATTTATTTAAAGACAGGCTCTTCTGGAACAAACACTTTTATTAAGCAACATCAAATAAAAAAATATTATTGTACAAGTAAAAAAAAACACAAACTATATAAACAGCTCAGAATAGAGCAGTTTCAAGTTTATTAGCTGCCCTGTGTCACCTGAAATGCAGTTGTTCTAGAGACATGTTAAAAGTACATAATATTTGTAAAAGTTAGGCCTCTTTGCTTTTTTGTGTTGTTTGTTTGTGCAGAAATGTTTCGAATAACTTTAAAAGCTAAAATACGAGTGAGAACAGTAATGTACACAAAATATCTACAGTGTTTATTTACAATCAAGTAAAGTTTTTATGCCGTACGACAGACTTTGACCACACGAGTACTTCTGCTGGAGCAAATCTACACAACAGAACCCCCTCTTCGTTTCTAGTTCTTGAACATTTGCTTTAACAAGCCAATAAGGACGAAGACGCATGAACAGTAAAAAATGTACAGCGTTGGTTCACATCCGCTTGGCCACCCGTTTGATCTGTTGAGTTGTTTTA
This sequence comes from Girardinichthys multiradiatus, assembly GCF_021462225.1. NCBI lineage: Eukaryota > Metazoa > Chordata > Actinopteri > Cyprinodontiformes > Goodeidae > Girardinichthys > Girardinichthys multiradiatus. The sequence continues at coordinate 23,899,113 of NC_061797.1, forward strand.
TAGAAAACGGATTTGGGTTTCTGACGTTCAAGGATGCTGAGATTTCCCTCGGAAATGCTTCTCCCAACTCTGCGGGGTTTGTTCTCTGAACCTGAGGAACACAAATCAGGCAGGTCAAGAATAACCAGAGAAGAGCTTCGTCACACCTGATGGTGGGTCTGCGTAACAATCTAATACTAGTCGATGAACAACAAGAGGAAATAAACACATGGTGCAGTGGGCAGTTAAAGATGCACCGGAAATTTTTTGATAACCAAGTCAGTTTGCGCTAACCACGACACTTTTCAGTTTAGAAGATGTTACAGCAGAAATATTCGAAGTAAATGATTCCGTAGATCCGTGAGGTGTTTAAATTTGAGGTCAGAGGAAGCACGAAAGCTTGAAGATGCTATTTAAAAGGAAGTTGTGTCAGTTGTGCATTCAGGGTGCTACAAGAGGAAGCTTAACCTCGGCAGGTGCAGAACACTTTAGACCGTTGCCACCTTTAGTCAGCTCGTACCAAACTTCTTTAGGCTGCAAAAGGAGCCTTCTAACACGAAAGCTCAATTTGTAGTCACAATAGGGATGTTCCAACGAAATGAAAAACTGACCTAAAGCTGACCTCTGCAGATTCCATCAAGGCTTTGAACTGCCACCTAAAAGTTGCTATCATTGGTTGTATTTTTCTATTTTGGCATTTACCTGTGAAACGTTGCACTCTGAGAGGCCTCTGAGGAACGGAGAGGTCCTTCTTTATCCGCTTCGGAGCCGGGAAACCCTGAAATTCTTCTTTGAAGTTGCTACAATTAATAAGACAAAATTAATTAGTCTGTAGACGTTTTTCCTTTCTGTAGGGTTTATATGCAGGTTACACATATTGAGTCTCATCTGAGAAAAACTAAAGAGGAGAATTACCGGTTGTATTTACGTTTTCCTTGTGCAGCTGACGTCATGTCCATGTAGGTCGGGTGGGGTCGTCTCGCGTCTTGCAAAGGAGCGATATGTTGTCTACTGAAGAAAAGCTTATATTAATGCTAATGTTTGAAAAAAAAAAAATAAAGTCAGAAAACATCCCTTTAACATGAATCAGAAACCATATTTGTTGCTGCAGCTGGAGATCTATATACCAACAAGGTGACTCCTTCAACAGACTTCCAGGTATTACACCAAACATGTTTTAGAGGTCGTTGTTCCCATTTTTTAATACTTACAGCTGCGAAAACGACTGGCTTTAGTTATAATACACTTTTTAAGCTAAAGTTTACATTTGTACATTTTAATAATATATAAAAAGATTCCAAATATCCAACATTGCTTGGACTACTGCAGGACATACAGGGGTTGGACAATGAAACTAAAACACCTGGTTTTAGACCACAATAATTTATTAGTATGGTGTAGGGCCTCCTTTTGCGGCCAATACAGCGTCAATTCGTCTTGGGAATGACATATACAAGTCCTGCACAGTGGTCAGAGGGATTTTAAGCCATTCTTCTTGCAGGATAGTGGCCAGGTCACTAAGTGATACTGGTGGAGGAAAACGTTTCCTGACTCGCTCCTCCAAAACACCCCAAAGTGGCTCAATAATATTTAGATCTGGTGACTGTGCAGGCCATGGGAGATGTTCAACTTCACTTTCATGTTCATCAAACCAATCTTTCACCAGTCTTGCTGTATGTATTGGTGCATTGTCATCCTGATACACGGCACCACCTTCAGGATACAACGTTTGAACCATTGGATGCACATGGTCCTCAAGAATGGTTCAGTAGTCCTTGGCAGTGACGCGCCCATCTAGCACAAGTATTGGGCCATGGGAATGCCATGATATGGCAGCCCAAACCATCACTGATCCACCCCCATGCTTCACTCTGGGCATGCAACAGTCTGGGTGCTACGCTTCTTTGGGGCTTCTCCACACCATAACTCTCCCGGATGTGGGGAAAACAGTAAAGGTGGACTCATCAGAGAACAATACATGTTTCACATTGTCCACAGCCCAAGATTTGCGCTCCTTGCACCATTGAAACCAACGTTTGGCATTGGCATGAGTGACCAAAGGTTTGGCTATAGCAGCCCGGCCGTGTATATTGACCCTGTGGAGCTCCTGACAGACAGTTCTGGTGGAAACAGGAGAGTTGAGGTGCACATTTAATTCTGCCGTGATTTGGGCAGCCATGGTTTTATGTTTTTTGGATACAATCCGGGTTAGCACCCAAACATCCCTTTCAGACAGCTTCCTCTTGCGTCCACAGTTAATCCTGTTGGATGTGGTTCGTCCTTCTTGGTGGTATGCTGACATTACCCTGGATACCGTGGCTCTTGATACATCACAAAGACTTGCTGTCTTGGTCACAAATGCGCCAGCAAGACGTGCACCAACAATTTGTCCTCTTTTGAACTCTGGTATGTCACCCATAATGTTGTGTGCATTTCAATATTTTGAGCAAAACTGTGCTCTTACCCTACTAATTGAACCTTCACACTCTGCTCTTACTGGTGCAATGTGCAATCAATGAAGACTGGCTACCAGGCTGGTCCAATTTAGCCATGAAACATCCCACACTAAAATGACAGCTGTTTCAGTTTCATTGTCCAACCCCTGTATATAAATAGCCATGATACGATTCTTACAAAACCAAGCTGAAGAAAACCTGCGTAACAAAATCTGTCTGGAAAATCTTTTATTAGATTTTTTTGTTTTGTCTTTTATTTACATTTAGTTCATTTTCACAGTTTATAGGGGTGCCATTCTTTCCAAGTCTGAAAAACAGGATAAAAGCAATGTCAAAGTTCCATTTTTAAAATATCAGTACATTATTTAGCATCAATTACAAATAGTTTTGATTTGCCATGTCGTGTTTAAATTCTTTTTGGACTGTGTGCCAATAAATATAATCTATCTACATGTGCATTGGATTCCAGTTGTGTGAATAGATTTATTGCATATTCCAGCAGAACTGGAAACTGACTGGACATGACATTTATTCTGAACTGTGCAATATAAATAAAATGAATTGAATTGTTTTTACCGTTCCGATCATCCATTGTAAGGTGGCTTTCAAAGCGTTGGATGTGTTTATAACAACTGGTTGTGTTGTGAACTGCTCTACCATCTTTTAGTAATAAAACATTTTTTATGAGCCAAAACATTTGTTCTGTTTTCGAGGTTGGTGAAGATCAAATTTCTCCACAAAAATCCAATAATTCCTGTGTCAGTTTGCCATTTCCAGCTGAAGATTTGAACAAGCCGCCCTTTTCAGCAAATTTAAGCCTCTTCATCCACTCTACCAGAATGTAAATCCACAGCTGGTGAGAATACCCAGTGTTTGCACTCTAGTTCCAGTCTTGCTTTGAATAAGGTTTGGAGGATTTTACACTTTTGGATGATTTGGTGGCAGTACAGACTGAGAGCTTAGAAACATTCAGATGCCTGCCAGAAAGATAATTTAAGCTTTGAAACATTTGATGGAAAAAAACTCAAGAGAAGTCACTGTGAAAGGAGGAAGAAGAAGTGGAAGGAAGAAAGGAAGTAAAGAACAAAAGGATGGGAGACCAGCCACATGAAAGGAAGGAGGATACAGGTAAGGAAGGAATGAGACGTATGAGGAAGGAAAGACAACGGTCGAAGTAAAGAATGACAAGGCAGGAAAAAATAAAGGACTAAAAGAGGGAAAGGTAGACGTGCTGAAAAAGAGAAGGACAAGGACGTACATAGGTCAAAAAAGAGAAGGGAAGGACAGAAGGGAGGCAAGAAGAATAGAACAGGAGGCTGGACAAAAGGATGGAGTGTAGGTAGAAAGGACCCAAGGACTAAAGAAGGACAAGCAAAAGGAAGGAGGGAGACAAAAGAAAAGAATGAAGGGGATGAAGACAAGGAAGGAAGGAAACAATCACAGAAGGAAAAACAAGAGGGGGAAATAAGTAAGGGCACAAGGAAGAAAAGAAAGAAAGGAGGAAGGACATACGGAAGGCAGGAAAGATGGAAGGAATTATACGAGGAAGACAGAAGAATACAATGAAGGAAGGACTGAAAAAGGAAGATACATTCAGACAACAGGATACCGGGATAAAGAACAAAGTCTGGAAATAATAATATTTGTCTTTACACCGATTTCCCTTTTCCATAATTATCTAGACCTGGAAAATACTGAATTCAAGATCCATACTTCTCAATCCTGTAGAAAACCCAGATGATTATTTTCTTACCTTTTTGCAGCAGTCTGATTCTCCTCTGTTGCTTTGTGTGGATGACTTCGCTGGCTGGAGCCTGAGACATCTGCAGACGTTGATGCTTGACATGGACTACCACAGCTTATAATGATGGTCGCATTGCTTGCAGTCTGATCATCATTGTCAAGGACTTCAAACGTCATGTTTGGATCCATGGAGCTGGAGCAGCCAAGAGGTGGCTGAGCAGGTTCTGGTGTGCATTGGAGTGGGAACATGCCGTCCTCGAACTCTTGAGACTTGACGACGCTTAGTGGGCTTTGTGGTGGGAGAAATGTGGACAGATTTCTCCTGATGGGCACTTTTGGAGGCTTGTCTTCTGTCTTATCTTGATGAACTCTGCCATCTAAGAATGAACCCAAAAAGCTTAACAAGAACCATCAAATTAAATAGACATAAAATGCATTAAAGTAAATAAGCACACAATCTGAACAGATCCCAAACAGGTTATATGACCTCTAATATGAATAACAAATCAGTTTAGGCACATTTGCATTCAAAATCTGATAAATTGAGGATTATTTGCTTGTGCAGATAATGTAATGGCCTATTGTGGTACAGAGAGCTAAACAACCATTCAGTCAACTTTCTATATTCACAGCTTCAGTCACCAACTTTTGGTAGGGCATGAAAAAGTCTGAATGTCTGGATACAAAAAAATCAAATAAAATTAACAGGAAAGCAAACAAAATGCTCTAGAAATACTACAGTTCACCATACCCGATCCGTAATCAGTCATAAGTAGTGAAGTGTCAGTTCTGGGCTTTAGGGGTTCAGTTTCAAATGTCACTGTGTAAAAATAGCGAGAACCGTTTTCCTTAAGTTATACCAACATGGGGTCACTAATGTCAGATTGGCATGAGGCCATTACACATTATAGTGCCCCGCTCAGTGTTCAAAGGCTTTAAAATATCAGAGCAGGGCTGTGACATGCATTATTCACCTAACAAGCAGTGCTTTTTAAAAATAGATCAGGAAGCAGGGCGTTTACAAGCAGCATTTGTTTTTGTTGCTTTTTCAAAAACATTTTCTAAACTTTAAACAATTACAATTATATGAAAGATTTATAGTTACT